>NW_020838034.1:5880985-6238926 GCF_003676395.1 Aethalodelphis obliquidens | reverse complement strand
ACACACACACACACACACACACACACACACACACACACACACACACACACACACACACGGCAGTCTGCACAGACACTTCTCCAAGGAAGATAGATGGATAGCAAATAATCATATCTAAAGATGTTCTACATCATTAATCATTAGGGAAATGCAAAATTAAAACACGAGATATCATACACATGTATTAGAATGCCTATCATACCAGGTGTCCAGGATGTGGAAGAACTGGAACACTCATACACTGATGGGGGGTGGGGGGATGTAAAATGTTACATCCACTTTGGAAAACAGTTTAACAGTTTCTTTGAAAGTTAAACTACTACTATGGACTCAGCCATTCTAATCCTAGGTACTTCCAAGAGAAAATTAAGTGTATGCTCATAGAAAGACTTGTACACGAATACTCATAGTAGCTTTATTTGTAACAGCCCAAAGCTGGAAACAACCCAAACGTCACCCAACAGGTGAAGATAAATTATGGTTACATCCATACAATGGAATGCTGCTCAGCAAAAAAAAAATATATATATATATATATATATATAATTACTATTATGCTGGGTGAAAGAAGCCCAGTCAAAAAGAGTGTTATATGACTCCACTTATATAAAATTGTAGAAAATGAAAACTATAATGACAGAAAGCAGATCAGTGATTGCTTGGTAAGTGGAAGGAGAATGGCAGGCAATAAGGATTAGAAAGGGAAAATTGGGGGGACAATGGATATGTTCACTATCTTAATTGTGACAGGGCTGCATTATGACTTTCATTGGCCCTAGACACTTTGACCTTCCTGGGACTCTCCATAAAAAATAATGTTTAAATGTTAAAAATCTTTTCTGGGCTTCCCTGGTGGCGCAGTGGTTGAGAGTCCGCCTGCCAAGGCAGGGGATGCGGGTTCGTGCCCCAGTTTGGGAAGATCCCACATGCCGCGGAGCGGCTGGGCCCGTGAGCCATGGCCGCTGAGCCTGCGCGTCCGGAGCCTGTGCTCCGCGGCGGGAGAGGCCACAACAGTGAGAGGCCCGCATACCGCAAAAAAAAAAAAAATCTTTTCTTTAAAATGTATATGTATTAATATAGTTCATTTATATATAACATATAATATATAACTGAATATAATATACTATTATATATAATATGACTTAAATATATAATTTATTAATATATTTTACAGCTGCATTGGTATAAAGATGAAGGTATTAATATTATATAAAATCATTTGTAAAATTTCATTATTTTGAATTTAAATGATTTTTTAAATAAAATTAAGGCATTTTGGATTTAAAATAAGTTGAAATCTTTTTGTAGGTGTATGCCTACTGTGCCTAATGGGCAAGTTGGCTCCCCATTGTGAGGATGATTTCATAGAGTGATACATTTGCCAAAACTTAACCTGTACATTTTCAATATGTCCAATTTACTGTATGTCAGTTATGCCCTAATACAGCTGTTAACATTTGTTTTAATATTTCTCAGGAAAAAATAAACATGTATTTGAAGTCTGTTCTGGATACTCATACAAATACATATTTTTAAGTTTCTTATTAAAATTTTTGTATGAAACTAAAATATGTATTCACAACATTCAATAATTTGGGGATGGACCTCAGGTACAGTGTTAATCTCAATTCATTGCCCTCGATCCACATGGATGGGTGCAAGACTCTTCTCTTGCTTCATTTATTTTTGTCTTAATTTATTACTTTCTTTTATCCCTATTCCCTACTTTCACCCCCTCTCTAATGTGTTTGATATGTATTTTGAATTTGTATGTATGCTTGTAGACTGTGTAGTTGTTTTGTGTGTAATTGTTTCCTAATTTTGCGTATGTTCTTCACTCAGCATTGTGACTTTGGGTTCTACCCAAGTTTCTGTGTGTACATTTACTCCTTTGCTTCTGACTGCTGTAAATAATTTCATAGTGCGCACCCACCCATTTTACTTTTCTTTCCCCCATTATAGATGCTAGGTTGTTACCCACCAAGATATGACAAACAATGCCATCATACATTTTATTAAACAAATATTTATAGAGTACCTACTAAGTTCCAGGTACTGTTCTAACCTCCAAGGATTCATTAACTACAAAAAAAGACTGAACCAAATCCCTGCCCACATGTAGTTTACATTCTAGTGGGTGAGGCAAATGATAACAAGATAAAATATATGATAAGTTTGGTTGGTTTTTTTTTTTGCGGTACGCGGGCCTCTCACTGTTGCGGCCTCTCTCGCTGCGGAGCACAGGCTCCGGACGCGCAAGCTCCGTGGCCATGGCTCACGGGCCCAGTCGTTCCGCGGCATGTGGGGTCTTCCCAGACCGCAGCACGAACTCGTGTCCCCCGTATCGGCAGGCGGACTCTCAACCACTGTGCCACCAGGGAAGCCCTCTTTTTCTTTTTTTTTTATAATCTTTATCGGAGTATAATTGCTTCACAATACTGTGTTAGTTTCTGTTGTACAACAAAGTGAATCAGCCATATGCATACATATATCCACATATCCCCTCCCTCTTGAGCCTCCCTCCCACCCTCCCTATCCCACCTCTCTAGGTCATCACAAAGCACCGAGCTGATCTCCCTGTGCTATGCTGCTGCCTCCCACTAGCTATTTTATATTTAGTATATACGTCGATGCTACTCTCACTTCGCCCCAGCTTCCCCCTCCCCCGCCCCCCATGTCCTCAAGTCCATTCTCTATGTCTACGTCTTTATTCCTGCCCTGCCACTAGGTTCATCAGTACCACTTTTTTTCTTTTTTACCTTCCATATATATGTGTTAGCATACGGTATTTGTTTTTCTCTTTCTGACTTACTTCACTCTGTATGACAGACTCTAGGTCCATCCACCTCACTACAAATAACTCAACTTCGTTTCTTTTTATGGCTGAGTAACATTCCATTGTATATATGTGTCACATCTTCTTTATCCATTCATCTGTCGATGGACATTTAGGTTGCTTCCATGTCCTGGCTATTGTAAATAGAGCTGCAATTAACATTGTGGTACATGACTCTTTTTGAATTATGGTATTCTCAGGGTGTATGCCCAGTAGTGGGATTGCTGGGTCATATGATAGTTCTATTTTTAGTTTTTTAAGGAACCACCATACTGTTCTCCATAGTGGTTGTATCAATTTACAGTGCAGGAGGGTCCCCTTTTTACCACACCCTTTCCAGCATTTATTGTTTCTAGATTTTTTTGATAATGGCCATTTTGATTGGTGTGAGGTGATACCTCATTGGAGTTTCGAGTTGCATTTCTCTAATAACTAGTGATGTTGAGCATCTTTTCATGTGCCTCTTGGCATCTGTATGTCTTCTTTGGTGAAATGTCTATTTAGGTCTTCCATCCATTTTTTAATTGGGCTTTTTTTTTTTTTGATATTGAGCTCAATGAGCTGTTTGTATATTTTGGAGATTAATCCTTTGTCTGTTGTTTCATTTGCAAATATTTTCTCCCATTCTGAGGGTTGTCTTCTTGTCTTGTTTATAGTTTCCTTTGCTGTGCAAAAGCTTTTAAGTTTCATTAGGTCCCATTTTTGTTTTTATTTTCACTACTCTAGGGGGCTGGTCAAAAAGATCTTGCTGTGATTTATGTCATAGAGTGTTCTTCCTATGTTTCCTTCTAAGAGCTTTAGAGTGTCTGGTTTTACATTTAGGTCTTTAATCCATTTGGAGTTTATTTTTATGTTAGGTAGTGTTCTAATTTCATTCTTTTACATGTAGCTGTCCAGTTTTCCCAGCACCACTTATTAAAGAGGCTGTTTTTTCTCCATTGTTCTTGCCTCCTTTGTCATAAATTAAGACCACATGTTTCTTTGAGGACCAGGCAAAACTGTTACAGCTTGGCTGGGAAGTTCTGATTCATGCGCCATATTCACCAGACACTGCACCTTTGGATGTCCATTTATTTCAGTCCTTACAAAATTCTTTTAATAGGGCTTCCCTGGTGGTGCAGTGGTTGAGAGTCCGCCTGCCGATGCAGGAGACACGGGTTCGTGCCCCAGTCTGGGAAGATCCCACTGGGCCCGTGAGCCATGGCCAATGAGCCTGCGTGTCCGGAGCCTGTACTCCGCAACGGGAAAGGCCACAACAGTGAGAGGCCCGCGTACCGCAAAAATTAAAAAAAAATTCTTTTAATAGAAAAAATTTCAATTCCCTGGAAGACTGTAAAAGGCACTTGGAACAGTTCTTTGCTCAAAAAGATAAAAAATTTGGCGAGGATGGAATTATGAAGTTGCCTGAAAAATGGCAGAAGGTAGTGGAACAAAATGGTGTATACATTGATCAATAAAGTTCTTGGTGAAAATAAAAACTTTTTGGCCAACCCAGTACTTTGTCAAAAGTTCAGAAACAGCAGAAGTAAAACCAATGAATCACTGAAGTAGTAAAAGTTTATTGTGCACACAACAAAAAGAAAGTTCACAAACCAGGCGCACTCACTCCAAACGTGGAGGAAAACTCAGGGGTATAGAGTCGTCCCTCCATATCTGTGGGGGATTGGTTCCACGACCTCTACTCATACACCAAAATCCTTGAACGCTGAAGTCCCTTATATAAAATGGTGTAGTATTTGCCTCTAACCTACTAAGGTCCTCCCATTTACTTTAATTAATCTCTAGATTACTTATGATAACTAATACAATGTAAATGCTATGTAAATAGCTGTAAATACAATATAAATTCCATGTAAATAGTTGCTGGCTTGCGAGAAATTCAAGTTTTGCTTTTTAGAACTTTCTGAAATTTTTTTCCCAAATATTTTTGATTCTTGGTTGGTTGAGCCCAAGAATGTGGAAGCCAGGAATAGGAAGGGCCAACTGTATTGTTACAAAGCAGCTTGTATTAGTCAGGAGGCAGTGACTGCTTATTATTCACAGTGATTGGTTACAATATTAGAATTTTCTTAAGTGATAGGGAATTGGTTAGTGGTTACCTCATATCAATTTTGGCGAAGAGTTTAAGTTGTGCCTATGACTTCCAGAGGCATGAGCAAGAAGTGACCAAGGTCAAATTAGTCTCCCTTGCTTTGCAAAATAAGCTAAATTAAGGTTTGCTGTATGACTAAACTGGTTTTGTCTGCTCAGGGAATTTTCAAAGCCAGTCTTCATTTGTTTTTTGTTTTAATGATTTTTCTCCCCTTCCAGTTTTATTGAGATATAATTGACATACAGCACAGTGTAAGTTTAAGGTGTACAACATAATGATTTGACTTATATACATCATGAAATGATTACCGTAATTAGTGAACATCCATTACCTCATATAGATACAAAATAAGATAACATTAAAAAAATTTTTTCCCTTGTGATGAGAACTCTTAGAATTTACTCTTAAATAAGTTTGATATATAACATACAGCAGTGTTAATTACATTTATCATATTGTACATTATGTCCCTAGTACTTATTTAACTAATAACTGGAAGTTTGTACCTTTTGACCACCTTCATCCAATTCTGCTTCTCCCCAGACCTTGCCTCTGGTAACCATAAATCTGATCTCTTTTTCTATTAGTATGTTTGTTTGTTTTTGAGGTATATTTGATCTATACAAAACTATGTTAGTTCCTGATGCACAGCATAGTGATTCGATATTTCTATACATTTCAAAATGATTACCATCTATCACCATACAAAGATATTACATTATTATTGGCTATATTCCCCACACAGTATATTTCATACTCCTAACTCATTTACTTTGTAACTGGAAGTTTGCACCACTTAACTTCCCTCACCTATTTCTCTCCTCTCCCACCCCTCCCCTCTGGCAACCACCTGTTTGTTCTCTGTATTAACTTTCTTAGTGTGTGGATTTATTTTTATTACTTTTATATATCACCTATTCAAAAACTATCAAATGTTTTTAAGATGAAAAAAAATACCATTAAGACTAAATAGAAACGAGAAGTGTATGTGACCTAACTTTAAGTGAAAATGTCAGTGGACATTTTTCTGGAGGGGGCAGACGAATTCAAACATGGTAAAAAAAAAAAAGACGTAGTATGAGAAAAGAGCAATCTAGTTAGGCAAAGACGAGATTATAAGTTTTCATTACAAAAACAAAGAAGATATGGACACATTAACTAAACAATAAAAACGCGAATATCTCCAAAAATTAATTCGTCGCGTGATTTCGCCTTCTTACTCCTGGGGGCGTCCAGGCTGCACCTAACCCCTCCTTCCTCGTTTTCCGCAGACTCCGAGCGCCAACAACTGGGCAGCGCGCGAGTCAACCGAGACGCCCAGGGGTCCCCAGACACACCTGAAATCCGGGCTCCTGAGAGACCGTCTCCGGGTCACGAACCCTACACAAAGGCCACCTTCGGCTTAACTGTACAACCCGAGAAACCTGTTTCAAGGCCGGAAATCTGAGGCCTAGAGAAAAGGCGCCTCAGGGTTTCCCGTAAGTCTGAGAAGGCCGATTGGCCGCAGCCCTCGTACGTCCCCGCCCCCTGCCCGCCGTCACGCCCGCGGGCGGCCCCGCCCCCGCTCCTCCCAGTGCAACCGCAGCGGGGAGCCTTCCCGAAAGTCAGGCCTGAGTCAGGACCGGAAACCTGGGAAGTGTTGATCGGTTCCCGACAATGGGAGCAACGTGACACGATACCGGCCACACATCGGTGGGAGGGAAGTGGAGCACAGCGCAGGCAGCCTCCTGTTGGCGTCCCCACTTCGGCCCCAGGAGCTGGAAATGACCGGGCCTTGTCATTGCTCCGAGGAGAGTGGCGATCCCATAGATCTGAACACTTCATAGTCATGTGCGTGTTCCAGCCGGGTGTGTTCCCGTTCTCCCCAGCCCCTCCATCTCCACCTAATCCCAATTATAGGTGTGCTATTTAAAAGTGTTCCTGTGGACGTATTAACCAGGAAAATTCTGGTTCAACAGAGTTCAGCAGTTCTCTAATTAAATAGCTTTCGGAGTTTTTAACGTGCTAATATACACTTTCTAATCATAACGTGCTAGTTATACACTTTCTAATCATAATGACTAACATTTGTTTTACATTTACTTTGTATCACAGTAGTTTACAATGTCAATCATTTTAACAATCTTATGAGATAATCATCAAAATGTTACAGATGAGGAAATAAAGTTGTAAAGACATATGCCTGAGTTCCCATTCTAGTGATGGATTTTGACGCAAACCCAGGTCATTTGTACTGATTGTCCACAAATCCCTTTTTAAATCAGAGCATCACTTGAGACCAGGCCTATAAAGAGTGTACTTTGTCTTGGAGTCCTTGGAGGGAGCAGCTGTGAGGTCCAAGTCAAACAAGAGAATGTGAGCCCCAGCCCTACCATGGAAGAGGTGAATTGCCTGGTTTCTGACAACAAGGTGAGGCAGTAGGGAAACTGCAGGAAACTGAGGTTGGGGTGCCAGCAGTACTTCTTGCTACCTTAAACACAGCTGCTCCTGCCTACACCCCTTGCAGAACACTCCCAAATATTCTAATGAAACCCTGAAGGTGGGGCTAGTGCTGGAAGGGACTCTGAGCCTCCCACTCCTGAGGAATGGATTAAAAAAACAAAATAAAACAAACAAAAAACCCCTAAGAGTAGGAGGTGAGAACTTGACCCACCATCTCGTCTAATACAGTCACACTGGGAGTTGCTGGTGGGGGGTGGAGGAGAGAGGAATATATTCTGAATAGATTTAACTCCCATCTCCTTCCAAGGGAAGACACCTAGACTAGAACAAATGTCTTTTGTAGAAGTCTGGGAATGAGTCAAAACAGCTTATTGGGCAGAGACTTTGCAGCTAGAGGCAAATGAATGGGATGGGTCAATGGACTTGAGCAATTAATGTCAGGATTGCAAAAGGCCCAACAGAAATAGCTGCAACTTAGCACATGGCACCCAGGGACAAGGCCAGCCCAACACATCTGAGAGCAGTAAGGTGCCAGCTGCCAGCCACAGGGTTGCCTCCCTTTTCTGCTACCTCTAGGTCATGGTAGGTCCACTTTCACCTAGATGCCACCTTGAGGAGAATAAGAGAGTGTTCTCGTTATCTACTGCTGTGTAACAAACGACTCCAGAGTCAAGAATTTGGAAAGGGTATGTTGGGGACAGTTTGTTTCTGCTTAAAATCTCTGGGACTTCAGCTGGGAAGACTTGGAGGGCAGAGGTGACTTGACGGCTGGGGGCTGGAATCATCTGGAGCTGCTCATTCAAATGTCTGGATGTTATGCTGGCTGTCGGCTGGGATCTCAGCTGAGGCTGTCAGCAGCAGCACCTACAAGTGGACTCGCCATGAGGTCTCTCTGCTTCCTCAGATCCAAGGTGGCTGGACTCCAAGATGTGGTATCCCAAGAGGACCAAGCAGAAGCTGTCACCTTTGGCTCTGCGTCACTTCCACCTTAGTCATAGGCCCACCCAAATTCAAGAGGAGAGAATACAGACTCCTCAGTGGAAGTGTCAGCATCACGTTTAAGAGCATGTGGTATCGAATATCTAGCTGCAACCCTGTTGAAAAATTAAGAGGAATGATGAAAGACCAAGCATCTTCCTATAGGGACTGAGTTAACCCCCAAATACCATGTTTTGTTATCTATTTCTGTATAACCGCCTCAAAATTTAGTGCCTTAAAATAACAATTTATTATTTCTATGGTTCTGTCGGTTGGCAGGGGCTCAGATGGGAATTTGGCTGGAACTAGAATGATCAAGATAGCCTTAGGCCTTTCTCCACATGGCCTTTATCTCTGACAAAGTAACTGGTCTTCTTACATGGCACAGACTAGCAAGAGGGAATGTTCCCAACCAAGGCGGGCAGAAGCTACAGATCTGTTAAGTCTCCACCCTGGAACTTACATATCAGCAGTGCCCAGATTCGTAGAGAGCGGAAATAGACTCTACCTCTTGTAGGGTAATTGTCCAGGTCACATTTCAAAACAACTTACGGGGTGGGACATATTGTTGTCATCTTTGGAAACACAATCACCACCACAACTTAAACAAGAAAAAACTTAGAGATCTTTAACTGGGCAGTTAAATTTCCCCCCATTTCTCCACATCTTGTAGGATAGAGGCTTAAGAACAGGTTGGATCAATTATAAAATAGGCTACATTTTTTCCCATGCATATCTGAATGTAATGAGTAAACTGTGAGCCACTACTTATGTCAAAATATTGGTCTGCACTAGAAAGAGTCTTAGTCTTAAGACGTAAAACTGGAGAACAAATGTGAATCGGAATGGGAAATAGGAAGATTAATTTTGGTTTTGGACCTACATCTGTCCATCATTTGAGTGCGTGCTGTGACTTAACAAACACCCAAGATGGGCCAAATGATCAACTGAGACTTTTAAGGCTAGCTCACCTGTTCTACATTTTCCTTTGCTCTCATCCTGGTTCAATCTACCATCACCCCTCACCTAAACAACTGCAGAAGGCTCCTAATCAGTTTCAGTGCATCCATAGTTGTCATCTTCCAATCCATTCTCCATTTACGTATCTTCAAGATACATATTTAAACACTTAATACTAAGAATATCCTTTAATACCAAAAAAATTATATAACTTTATTGTTAGGGATTTTGCTATAATATCTTTAGATCCTTAAAGCTGGAAAGAAACTTAGAGACCAACACTTTCATTTTAAGGATGAGGAAACTGAATCCCATAGAAGCTAAACAAGTTGCGCAAAGGCATACTGGTTAGTAATTGGCGTAAGATGGAACATGACTTCCTAATCTAGTGATCTCTTTACTCATCACATTACCTTTCAAGTAAAGAGGGAAAACATATAATAATAATAATACCTTATATTTTTATAACCCATATTTATACTTTTAAAAAATCTGATTTATCTTTACAACAATCCTGTGAAGTGGCAGGGTAGATGCTATTACCTTTAATTTGTAAAATTAAGACAATGAAATAGCAACTTGGTGACCTGTCCAAGGCCATATCTAGTTGGTAATAGAATTGGACCTAAGAATCAAAGTCTTCAGGCTACTCTTTCAAGGTTTTAAACTTCTTTTCCTTTTTTAAAAAATATTTTTATTACAAAAGAAATACGTGCTTATTATAACCAATCAACACATAAATGTACAATGAAAACTTCTTAAGCAAGAATAACCAAACAAATGGAGAAGCCATACAGGAAAAGACATATTTAACTATCTTTTAAAGGAAATTAAAACAAAAGACACCCTAAATAAAGTAAAAAAAAAAAAAAAAAAACTAGAAACATGCTCTGAGAAATAATCCCAACACATATGACTGAAAAAGTGTATCTCTAACACACACAAAGAGTGCCTACAAATTGATAAGAAAAAGAAACAAACTAATAGAAAAGTGAGTAAAGGATATGAATAGGCAATTCATAAAAAAGAAATTCAATGTAGCCAATAAACATATGAAAAGGTGCTAGTAGTCAAAAAACCAAAAATTAAAAGAATAATATATCATTTTCACTCATCAGATTGATAAAAAGAAAAAGAGTAATAATATTCAGGGACTAAAAGGATGGGAGAAAACAGCACTTTTGTATCTTGCTGGTGGGAATATAAATTACTGTGTTTTTTAAAAAGTAAGCTGGCAATATATACTAAAAATAAGAATACATGTTCACTTTTGTCCAGCAACTCTACTTTTAAGAATCTAGCCTACTGAAATAAAACCATCAGTATAGAAGGCCAAATGTATAAAGATGTTTATTACAATATTGTGGTAGCAAAAAGTGGAAATATCTTGAATGCCCATTAACAGGGGAATGACTGAATAAATGTCTCCACTATGGAATATTAGGCAACTGTTTAAGAAAATGAGATAAATTTATATATACTTTGTGGTTCTATTTTATTGATTCCTTTTGACTATTGAGCCGCTGAACCTACTTCCTATGTTTGGGGGATCCCCACCCAACCACCGCTGCCTCTGCCTTGTAAGATACAGCTTTCCTCCCATCATAAAATGCCAGCTATTCACTTTTCTAGCCTCCGTTGCAGCTAGAAAATCTGCAGATTAGACCACCAGTCCCACATCTTGAATTGGAAACAGGTGAGGGGAAGAAGCAGGGAAGGCAGTGAATGAAGCCTGGTGAGGGGTATGGCAACAGGGGCAGCTTCAGCCAGTTTCTAGAGGTGGTAGTCATCACAGTGACTCAAATAGTAGCACCCAATGTCCAGAACGTAGGACTGGCTACATGATTTGTGGGAGCCAGTGCAAAATAAAAATGTGGGGCCGCTTGTTCAAAAATTATTAAGTATTTCAAGACAGGAACAACAGACAAACCCAGGTCACAGCCTTTCTCAGTGCAGGGCCCTATGGGACTGCATAGGTCGTATGCCCATGGAGCCAGGGCAGAGGGCAGAGTAAGTCAGATATGCAAGCCGCAGTGTTCGTGCCCAGTGGCAGTGGCAGCTCAGGGTACTAATTCGTCAGGACTAACAGGAATAACTTAAAATCCAAGTCTAATTCTCTATCTTCCTAGAAATCGTATGAACTACCCAATGTCCTTTAATAAGTTATTTTTCCGCTGAATTAGCCAGAGTTGATTTGTATTTCTTTTAGCTGAGGACTCTGATACCTCAGTGATACATTAAATGAAAAAGGCCAGTTGCAGAGTAATGTGTATAGTACAAGAAAACAATCTGAAAGGATGCATAACAAGTGCTGACGATTATTTAGTTTCAGAAACAGTTCCTTGACATAATTTCTCCCACTTCTTCTAGTAATGTAATTTTTAGTTGGGCATATAACCTCTCAGAATAAAAACTGTATTTTTCCTAGCCTGCTATATTTGCAGCGAGCTATGGTCAGTGACTAAGTTCAGGCCAATGAGATGAAAATGGAAATACCTTTGTGTGACAGCTTCAAGTATCATTCCTTAAAAGACAGCTGCTGAGCTTCCCTAGTGGCGCAGTGGATGAGAGTCCACCTGCCGATGCAGGGGACACGTGTTCGTGTCCCGGTCCGGGTGAGCTCATGGCCGCTGAGCCTGCGCGTCCGGAGCCTGTGCTCAGCAACGGAAGAGGCCACAACAGTGAGAGGCCCGCGTACCGCAAAATAAATAAATAAATAAATAAATAAAAGACAGCTGCTGCGTGCCCTTTGGAACTACTGCCATCTTGGATTATGAGAATCAGGGTTCCACCCTTGGGATGGAGCTGGAAGGAATCTAAGACCCTGAGGTCCTCAAGCAGCAGAGCTCCTCTAACAACCCAGGACTGCATACCTCTGGACATTTTCATGGGAGCAAAATAAATCTCTCTATATTTTTAAGGTACTTATTTTAAATTTTCTGTCACTTGCAGCCAAATCTACTTTAACTAGAATAGTTTTTTCCCCAAGGAAGATGAGGTTGGAATGCTGGGGGGTGGTGGAGGGGGAGTCTTTGCATATCTCTGTTTGATTTGTTTGATTTTCTACAATGTGAATATATTCCTTCTATAATTTAAAAAAAAAAAATCCCTGAAATTGTGGCCAGAAGACCTAGAGTCTAATTACAGCTCCAGTATTAACTGGTTACGGCCTTAGGCAAATCATTAAGTTTCTCAATTTAAAAATTTTTCCAAATGAGAGAAAGTAATTCAAATATTCTCTTAAAGTAGTTGAAAGAGACAAAAGCAATATTCTGTATTACATGTAAAGTTTTGCAAAATTTCAGCTAAGAAAATTCCTTGAGATGCTCCATGAAAAATTAGTCCAGTGGTCAAATAAGTTGAGGAAATGGTGTATATTATATCCCCTTTCCACTATAGAAGAGTTTTAATGTACGCTTGGAAGTTAAACATCTGAGACTTCCCACAGGAGAAACTTGTTTTGTTTCACTTATCCAATCAGATTAAATGAGGGCTCGAGATTTCAGATTTTAGGGTCTGGACTTTCAGGAACAGGTCAGTTTGGGAGTTTGAAAACTGGTTCTGCAACTTACTGGCTGTGCATCTTGGACAAATTATTTAACCTTCCTATGTTTTAGTTTTCTCATATATAAAATGTACTAATATTATTCTCATTTTACAAGGGGCTATTGCAAAAATAAGTTTAAAAACTTTGGCTTTACTTTAATTGCTCAAAAAATTTTGATAATTGTGAGAATAAAAACTCTGATCTAGACTTTTTAGGAAATTACTGAGTCTGTGCCTTATTTCTGACAAACAAAGAAGGAGAGGGTAAAATTTGGGAGTGGTCTGAGGCAATATGTTCTCAGAGAAGAGGTGTGAATGATGATTGAGTGATTTCTGTATGTAACAAGGAGGGACACAGAACTCTGGAGAGCTCTGGTGTTCCTCTTGGTACTTGTTAAAATGAGACATGAGCTCTTATCCTAGCATCATCGGTACCTATTTTCATTACTTGGCAGTCTTCAGTGAAGTTCACATTACACAACACTTAAAAAAATTTTTTTTTTCTTACTGTGGTAAAATACATATAAAATTTACCATCTTAACCCTTTTTAAGTGTACAGTTCAGTCATATTAAGTACATTCATATTGTTATATGACCAACACCCTTATCTATTTCCAGAATTTTTTCATCTTGCAAAACTGAAACTCTGTACCTATTAAACAATAACTCCCCATCTCCCCTGCCACCCCCAGTAGAATTCTACTTTCTGCCTCTATGATGTTTGATCACTCTAAGTACAGGTACCTCATATAAATAAATCATTCAGTATTTGTCTTTTTGTAACAGGCTTATTTCATTTAGCATAATGTCTTCAAGGTTCATCCAAATGTTGTAGCATGTCAGAATTTCATGCTTTTTTAAGGCTGATAATATTTCATTGTATAACGTTCACATTACTTCTTGTTATATTAAGAACTCTGGCCTTTAGCAACATGTTTCTTACATTTTGCCCACAGGAAGTGTCACCACACCTAGTTAGGACAATTTTTTCCATCTAGGATTTCAATTCACTTTTTAAAGGGAGGAAGTGAAGGCAGAACAAAGAAAGGTGTGGGAATTGGCTGAAATAGTCATTCAAATGAGTAATTTCCTGGACAGTATTCTTAGGCTAGATATGTAGAAGAGCAGGCCCCCAGAACTGAATTAAGGAGTTAGATCTGGTGGGGGTAGGAGGGGGGGACATTTACTTATTTATTTATTTATTTGGTAACAGATTTATTGAGATATAATTTATAGACCATACAATTCACTCATTTCAAGGGCACACTTCATTGACTTTTAGTATATTCACAGAGTTGTGCAAATATCACCACAACCTTAGAAAATTTTCCCCGTCCCTGAAAGAAATCCTGTAGCAAGTTGCCATCACCCTAAGGTCCCTCCTCAGCCTTATGCAACCACTAATGTGGGCCAGTCTCTGACTCTCCTCTCCCTACCAGGAACTGAAGAGACCATGCCAGTACCTTTCCCCATGATCAGTTTCCAAGGAAGCAAAGCTTTCATGCATCTGACCTCAAGGGTCAGTGGGACTCTGGGAGAGTCCTGAGGGATGGGAGAAATGCCTGGAATTGACTCCCATCACTCTTTATCTGGCTCAAGAGAATCACTCTTCATGTACTCACCACTATTTCTCACCCAGGTTTCTCCCTAAAGCAATGCCTTAGGGGGAGCTATTTCCCTGAGTACACAGCGACACTGACATATTAATCAAATCTTTCTGTGCAGAGGTGGTGGCAATCCTCCAACAACAGGAAGTTGGAGTTTCTTCCCCATTCTGGCTTGAACAACCGAATTTTCTTGGCTCTTAGAGTCTCTCCTGCCCCCCACTTCTTTTTAAAACTTGACTCTGTCCCTGACTCTTTGCTATCCCATTGCTCAATATCTTCCACCACATCCTCCTCCTCATGACTCTAACACTTATGTAATTTAAGGATTTGGTGGCAGGAGACAATGGGCAAAAGATTTCTTCCTTTGTAGTGTAGGGGGTAGGGGACTGGTTGTAAAACTAATCTCCACTAGAGGGAGACTTAGTCTTAAGAAAGAAAACTGGTTATGAAATTTGTGACGTTTAGTAGTAGAGGTTTTAACTCATTTATATAACTGTTGTATTTAGCCAATTATCTCTGTAAAAAGAAAACTGTTGTGAAAATAATGAGAATTCATTTGTTTTTTATTTTAGGAATTACCTTTTTTTAATCTTAATTTTATAATTATGTAAAATATTTACATGGTTCTAAAATCAACTCTGCAAAACAAGGTATATTCAAAGAAGTTTATCTTCTACCCCTATCTTTTCTGCATTATTTCTCCTCTCTACCTAAAGGTAATCACTAATCATACACTTATTTTTCCATCATTTTTCTATTAGAAACACATATAATTTATATCTCCTTTTTAATATAAACAGTAGCACACTATTCACATGTCCTACACCTTGCTTTATTCACTTTAAAGTATTTCCTGGAGATCATTCCACAGCAGCATCTTCCTCACTGCTTTTCACAGCTGTGTAGTACTCCACTGTGTGGAGATACCATATTACTGACAGTTGAGTTGTTTCCAGTCTGTAGTTATTACAAATAATGCTGCATATAATAGTTGACACTTTTCATATTTTTGCTAGAGTATCTTTGGGATAGATTTCTAAAAATGGAATTGCTTAATCAAAAGGCATTGATGACTGTGCTAGCTAGATACTGCCAAAGTCTCCATCGTGGAGGTTGTACCATTTTACATTTCCATACTCAACATATTAGAATGCCTGTTTCCTCACAGACTGACCAACAGAGTACGTTATCAAACTTTTAGATTTATGCAGTCTCGTGGGTAAAATGTGGTATCTCCATGCAGTTTTAATTTCAATATTTCTAAAATTATGAGCAATACTGAACAATTTTCATATGGTTAACAGCAATTTGTATGTCTTTCTCTGTGACATGCCCCATTATAACCAGTTTTCTGTAGGGTTATTAGTCTTTTTCTTCTGTATTTTTAGAAGTTTTGTTGTTGTTTGTTTTAACATTTATTTATTTTGGCTGTGCCGGGTCTTAGTTGTGGCATGCAGGATCTTCGTTGCAGTGTTTGGGCTTCTTAGTTCTGGCATGCGGACTCTTAGTTGTGGCATGTGGGATCTAGTTCCCTGACCAGGGATCGAACCTGGGCCCCCTGCATTGGGAGCGTGGAGTCTTACCTACTGGACCACCAGGGAAGTCCCTGTTGTTTTTATCAAGGATGCTAACTCTTTGCCTGTGGTATAACTTTTTCCCCCAGTTGTCTTTTTACTTTTTGGTGGTGTTGTTATGTATTAAAATTTATCAATGCATCTGTGGAGATGAGCTTTTTTTTTTTACCTTGGATCAATTAATATGATAAACTATATTAATGGACTTCCTTTGACTCTCCATCTTTGCATCCATAGAGTATTATCCACTTGGTCATGATACAATTTTCTTAACATACTATTGAATTCTGCTTACTAATATTTTATATAAGATTTTTGTATCAATATTAATAAGTGAAGTTGATCTAGAGTGCTTTTTGTTTAGTCTTTGTCATGGTTCCAAAATTCAAGTTTGGGAATCAACGTTACACCCACTTCATAAAGTGAATTTGCGAATTTTCCTTCTTTTGCCATGCTCTAAAATAGCTTAGAAAGTTAAGGATTTATTTTTTAAAATTTGATAATATATTCTATGAAACTATCTGGATCTGTTTTGTTTTGTGGGGTAACTCTAATCAGTTTCTCTAATTCTTTTATATTAAATGATATGTTTTTACTCTGTCTCCACAGGGGTCAATTCTGTTAAATTGGGGATTTATACAACATTATACATTTAATGTAGATTTTCAAACATATTTACATAGAATAGATAAAAATTTTTCTTTTCTGTGTCTCTTTCTTTCTAACATTATCTATTTGTGCTGTCTTCCCCGCCCCCCTTTATTTTGAGTAGTTTAGTTAAGAAGTTATCAATTTAATTCTTTCAAAGAAACAGTTTTGGATTTATTTATTTTAAAAGAGAATTTTAATTTCCAGTTTTATAAGTTCTACTTTTTGTTGTCGTAGTTTTCAAACCCATTAACACTGCCTTTCTTTTACTAATTTCTTTCCTTTCCTGACATTGGTTTGCCTTTTTTTTAATTTAAAAAAAACACTTTATTATGAAAATTTTCAAACATACATAAAAGTTGAATAGTGTAAATGAATTTGTATATATCCCTGTCCAGATTGAATATTTATCAATATATTGCCACAGTTGCTTCATCTATCCTTTTAAAAAAATTTTCCTGAAGTACTTTAAAGCAAACCTCAGACATCACAATCCTAAACTCTTCACGGTACATCTCTAAAACTAAGATCATTATCCACCTGTATCATTCATCATTATCCATCAGTACCATCCAATAGCCACTCCATATTCAGATTTCTCTAAATGTCTTTATACATTTAATTAGAATCAGGATCCAACAATATTCATACTGTGGTTAGTTCTTATATCTCTTTTAATTAAAAACAGTCCTCCTTTTTTTCCCCATGTCATTGTCTTGCTGAAGATACAATCATTTCTCTGTTATTTTCTAGTTCCTTCCTTTGGCCATGTTCAGTTTGATATGACTGATATCTCTTTTTTTTTTTTTTTTTACATCTTTATTGGAGTATAATTGCTTTACAATGGTGTGTTAGTTTGCCTTGTTTTTTCTTCTCCCTAGTTTTTTGAGTCATAATGTTCATTTATATTTGCTTTTTAACTTCTATTCATTTAATATTAAATCTCTGATAGCTGTTTTAACTATTTCCCATAGATTCTTATTTTCATTATTAATATTTTCGATTGGTTTTGCATTTCTCCTTTGACCCAGAAGTGGTTAACAGCAAGTTTTTAAATTTCCCATTTGGAAATTTAAATTGGAATTTATTGAGATTTTTTCTGTGGCCTAAGTTGTGAATGTGCCACATTTTTGTGATATTTGTGAATCCTATGCATTTGGCGGGGAGGAAAGCCATATTCTCTATTATCAAGGTTCAGAGTTTAATATATATTAAATCTATCTTATTTATTATGTTGTTTAGGTTGTCTGTATCTGTACTAATTTCTTGTTCACTTTATCTCTCTAGATCTGATTTGTTAAAGTCTCCTATTATTAATGTGCTTCTATTTCTCCCATATTAAGTGTAATTCTTTCTCTTTTTTTACTCGTGGTAAAAATTTCTTTATCTCGAATCCTGCAGCCTGTGGAACAAAAACCACATTCACAGAAAGATAAACAAGATGAAAAAGCAGAGAGGGCTGTGTACCAGATGAAGGAACAAGATAAAACCCCAGAAAAACAACTAAATGAAGTAGAGATAGGCAACCTTCAAGAAAAAGAATTCAGAATAATGATAGTGAGGATGATCCAGGACCTTGGAAAAAGAATGGAGGCAAAGATAGAGAAGATGCAAGAAATGTTTAACAAAGACCTAGAAGAATTAAAGAACAAACAGACAAAAATGAACAATACAATAACTGAAATGAAAAATACACTAGAAGTAATCAATAGCAGAATAACTGAGGCAGAAGAACGGATAAGTGACCTGGAAGACAGAACAGTGGAATTCACTGCTGTGGAACAGAATAAAGAAAAAAGAATGAAAAGAAATGAAGACAGCCTAAGAGACCTCTGGGACAACATTAAACACAACAACATTCACATTATGGGCTCCCAGAAGGAGAAGAGAGAGAAAAAGTACCCGAGAAAATATTTGAAGAGATTATAGTCGAAAACTTCCCTAACATGAGACAGGAAATAGCCACCCAAGTCCAGGAAGCACAGAGAGTCCCATACAGGCTAAACCAAAGGAGAAACATGCTGAGACACATAGTAATCAAAATGGCAAAAATTAAAGACAAAGAAAAAATATTGAATGCAGTGAGGAAAAAACGACAAATAACATACAAGTGAACTCCCATAAGGTTAACAGCTAATTTCTCAGCAGAAACTCTACAAGCCAGAAGGGAGTGGCATGATATATTTAAAGTGATGAAAGGGAAGAACCTACAACCAAGGTTACTCTGCCCAGCAAGGATCTCATTCAGATTCGATGGAGAAATCAAAAGCTTTACAGACAAGCAAAAACTCAGAGAATTCAGCACCACCAAATCAGCTCTACAACAAATGCTAAAGGAACTCTTCTAAGTGGGAAACACAAGAGAAGAAAAGGACCTACAAAAACAAACCCATAACAATTAAGAAAATGGTAATAGTAACATACATATCGATAATTACCTTAAACATGAATGGATTAAATGCTCCAACCAAAAGACACAGGCTCGCTGAATGCATACAAAAACAAGACCCATATATATGCTGTCTACAAGAGACCCACTTCAGAACTAGGGACACATTCAGACTGAAAGTGAGGGGATGGAAAAAGATATTCCATGCAAATGGAAATCAAAAGAAAGCTGGAGTAGCAATACTCACAGCAGATAAAATAGGCTTTAAAATAAAGAATGTTACAAGAGACAAGAAAGGACACTACATAATGATCAAGGGATCAATCCAAGAAGAAGATATAACAATTATAAATATATATGCACCCAACATAGGAGCACCGCAAAACATAAGGCAACTGCTAACAGCTATAAAAGAGGAAATCAACAATAACACAATAATAGTGGGAGACTTTAACACCTCACTTACACTAATGGGCAAATCATCCAAACAGAAAATTAAAAAGGAAACACAAGCTTTAAATGACACAATAGACCAGATAGAGTTAATTGATATTTATAGGACATTCCATCCAAAAACAGCAGATTACACTTTCTTCTCAAGTGCGCACGGAACATTCTCCAGGATGGATCATATCTTGGGTCACAAATCAAGTCTCAGTAAATTTAAGAAAACTGAATCATATCAAGCATCTTTTCTCACCACAATGCTATAAGATTAGAAATCAATTACAGGGAAAAGACTGTAAAAAACACAAACACATGGAGGCTAAACAATACGTTACTAAATAACCAAGAGATCACTGAAGAAATCAGAGGAAATTAAAAAATACCTAGAGACAAATGACAATGAAAACACGATGATCCAAAACCTATGGGATGCAGCAAAAGCAGTTCCAAGAGGGAAGTTTATAGCAATACAAGCCTACCTCAAGAAACAAGAGAAGTCTCAAATAAACAATCTAACCTTACACCTAAAGGGACTAGAGAAAGAAGAACAAACAAAACCCAAAGTTAGCAGAAGGAAAGAAATCATAAGGATCAGAGCAAAGGGCTTCACTGGTGGCGCAGTGGTTGGGAGTCCGCCTGCCAGTGCAGGGGATGTGGGTTTGAGCCTTGGTCCGGGAGGATCACACATGCTGTGGAGCAACAAGGACTGTGCACCATGGCTGCTGGGCCTACACTCTGGAGCCTGCAGTCCACAACTACTGAGCCTGCGTGCCACAACTGCTGAAGTCTGGGAGCCTGGAGCCCGTGCTCTGCAGTTGGAGGAGCCACTACAGTGAGAAGCCCGTGCACCACCACAAAGAGTGGCCCCTGCTCAGCGCAGCTAGAGAGGGCCCGCCTGCAGCAATGAAGACCTAACACAGCCATACATAAATAAATTAATTAATTTAAAAAAAAAAAAAGGTCAGAGCAGAAATAAATGAAATAGAAACAAAGAAAACAATAACAAAGATCAATAAAACTAAAAGCTGGTTCTTTGAGAAAATAAACAAAATTGATAAACCATTAGCTAGACTCATCAAGAAAAAGAGGGAGAGGACTCAAATCAATAAAATTAGAAATGAAAAAGGAGAAGTTACAACAGACACTGCAGAAATTCAAAGCATCTTAAGAGACTACTACAAGCAACTCTATGCCAATAAAATGGACAACCTGGAAGAAATGGACAAATTCTTAGAAAGGTATAACCTTCCAAGACTGAACCAGGAAGAAACAGAAAATATGAACAGACCAATCACAAGTAATGAAATTGAAACTGTGATTAAAAATCTTCCAACAAACAAAAGTCCAGGACCAGATGGATTCACAGTGAATTCTATCAAACATTTAGAGAAGAGCTAACACCCATCCTTCTCAAACTCTTCCAAAAAATTGCAGAGGAAGGAACACTCCCAAACTCATTGTATGAGGCCACCATCACCCTGATACCAAAACCAGACAAAGATACTACAAAAAAAGAAAATTACAGACCCATATCACTGATGAACATAGATGCAAAAATCCTCAACAAAATACTAGCAAACAGAATCCAACAACATATTAAAGGATCATACACCATGATCAAGTGGGATTTATCCCAGGGATGCAAGGATTCTTCAAGATATGCAAATCAATCAATGTGATACACCATATTAACAAATTGAAGGAAAAAAACATATGATCATCTCAATAGATGCATAAAAAGCTTTTGACAAAATTCAATACCCATTTATGATAAAAACTCTCCAGAAAGTGGGCATAGAGGAAACCTACCTCAACATAATAAAGGCCATATATGACAAACCCACAGCAAACATCACTCTCAAGGGTGAAAACTGAAAGCATTTCCTCTAAGATCAGGAACAAGACAAGGATGTCCACTCTCACCACTATTATTCAACGTAGTTTTGCAAGTCCTAGCCACGGCAGTCAGAGAAGAAAAAGAAATAAAAGGATTACAAATTGGAAAAGAAGAAGTAAAACTGTCACTCTTTGCAGATGACATGATACTATACATAGAGAATCCTAAAGATGCCACCAGAAAACCACTAGAGCTAATCAGTGAATCTGGTAAAGTTGCAGGATACAAAATTAATGCACAGAAATCTCTTGCATTCCTATACACTAATGATGAAAAATCTGAAAGAAAAATTAAGGAAACACTCCCATTTACCACTGCAACAAAAAGAATAAAATACCTAGGAATAAACCTACCTAGGGAGACAAAAGACCTGTATGCAGAATACTGTAAGACACTGATGAAAGACATTAAAGATGATACAAACAGATGGAGAGATATACCATGTTCTTGGATTGGAAGAATCAATATTGTGAAAATGACTATACTACCCAAAGCAATCTACAGATTCAGTGCAATCCCTATCAAATTACCAACGGCATTTTTTACAGAACTAGAACAAAAAGTCTTAAAATTTGTATGGAAACACAAAAGACCCCGAATAGCCAAAGCAGTTTTGAGGGAAAATAAATGGAGCTGGAGCAATCAGACTCCCTGACTTCAGACTATACTACAAATCTACAGTAATCAAGACAATATGGTACTGGCACAAAAACAGAAATATAGATCAATGGAACAGGATAAAAAGCCCAGAGATAAACCCACGCACTTATGGTCAACTAATCTATGACAAAGGAGGCAAGGATATACAATGGAGAAAAGACAGTCTCTTCAATAAGTGGTGCTGGGAAAACTGGACAGCTACATGTAAAAGAATGAAATTAGAACATTCCCTAACACCATACACAAAAATAAACTCAAAATGGATTAGAGGGCTTCCCTGGTGGCGCAGTGGTTGGGAGTCCGCCTGCCGGTGCGGGGGACACAGGTTCGTGCCCCGGCCCGGGAGGATCCCACATGCCGCGGAGCGGCTGGGCCCGTGGGCCATGGCTGCTGGGCCTGAGCGTCCGGAGCCTGTGCTCTGCAGGGGGTGAGGCCACAGCAGTGAGAGGCCCGCGTACCGCAAAAAAAAAAAAAAAAAAAAAAAAAAAAATGGATTAGAGACCTAAATGTAAGACTGGACACTATAGAACTCTTGGAGGAAAATATAGGAAGAACACTCTGACATAAATCACAGCAAGATCTTTTCTGACCAGCCTCCTAGAGTAAAAACAAAAATAAATAAGTGAAAAAATAAAAATAAACAAGTGGGACCTAATGAAACTTAAAAGCTTTTGCACAGCAAAAGAAACTATAAACAAGATGCAAAGACAACCCTCAGAATGGGAGAAAATATTTGCAAATGAATCAACGGACAAAGGATTAATCTCCAAAATATATAAACAGCTCATGCAGCTCAATATTAAAAAACAAACAACCCAATCAAAAAATGGGCAGAAGACCTAAATAGACATTTCTCCAAAGAAGACATACAGATGGCCAAGAAGCACATGAAAAGCTGCTCAACATCACTAATTATTACAGAAATGCAAATCAAAACTACAATGAGGTATCACCTCACACCGGTTAGAATGGGCTTCATCAGAAAATCCATAAACAACAAATGCTGGAGAGGGTGTGGAGAAAAGGGAACCCTCTTGCACTATTGGTGGGAATGTAAATTGATACAGCCACTATGGAGAATAGTATGGAGGTTCCTTAAAAAACTAAAAATAGAATTACCATATGATCCAGCAATCCCACTACTGGGCATATACCCAGAGAAAACCATAATTCAAAAAGACACATGCACCCCAATGTTCATTGCAGCACTATTTACAAAGCTAGGACACGGAAGCAACCTAAATGCCCATTGACAGACGAATGGATAGAAAAGATGTGGTACAACAGAGTACTACTCACTCATAAAAAGGAACAAATTGGGTCATGTGTAGAGACGTGGATTAATCTAGAGACTGTCATACAGAGTGAAGTAAGTCAGAAAGAGAAAAACAAATATCATATATTAACGCATATATGTGCAATCTAGAAAAATCGTACAGATGAACGGGTTTGCCGGGCAGAAATTGAGACACAGACGTAGAGAACAAACATATGGACACCAAGGGGGCAAGAGGCCAGGGGGAGGGGTTGGTGGAATGAATTGGGAGATCGGGATTGACATATATACACTGATGTTTAAAATGGATAACTAATAAGAACTTTCTGTATAAATAAATTAATTTAAAAAATTCTTTATCTCTTTTAAACCATTTTAGTCAGAATTCTACTTTCTTGGATAATTACAATTGCAACCCCTGCTTTAATTTAAGAAAATAATTCTGGTACTTTTTTAGTCATTTATTTTTAGGCTTCCTGAATCTCTTCAATTTAGATATATTTCTTTTATACAGCATAGTGTTGGAATTTGCTTTTGTAGTCAATGTGAAAATCATTTTAACAGGTGTGGTAAGCCCATTTATATATTTGTTGATTCAATCAATATTTCTGGACTTACAGCTGCCTTACTGATTTAAGTTACATATTTTTTTTATATATGTAGGTCTCTCACCATGGGATCTATTTCATATGCTTCCTCCTCTCCCCACCCCAACTTTTTTTTTAACATACCTTCTGGTATTTAAAAGAGTTTGTATTTTTGTTCTAATGGTTAACTTTATCCTAATACTTTTATACAATACATAAGTTCTGTCTCTTTTTTGCTATTGTCTATATGAGCACGTGAGATGATAGAAAATACATATATTGGTCTCTGCCCCTTGTTCATGGCACAGAGCTCCTGAAACCCTTGTAAATACCTAAGTGATAAAAGCACTAGGAACATCTTTTGTGCTAACATTTGGTCTTTGACCCTGGTTACTGACACAGTGCTTGGAATTTCCTGGGTAATAGGGGTGTGTGTGTCTTTTGTTCTAATGAGGTGATTATTGGTGGGCTCCTGGATGGAAGCTAGTCACCAGAAAGACCAAGTCATGATTAGAAGCTTAGACTTCAACTCCATCCCCCATTCTCTGGAGAGGGGAGAGGGGCTAGAAATGGAATTAACGATTGATCAGGCCTATGTGATGAAGCCTCCAGAAAAATCCCAATAAGATAGGGTTTGGAGAGTGTCCAGGGAGAGTGGCAGACCCAGAGAGGACATGGGAGCTCCACGCCCCTTCCCACATACCTTCCCTAAACATCTCTTCTATCTGTATGTTCATCAGTATTCTTTATCATAGCCTCACAGATATCCTCAAGTATTTTGTTGAGTTCTGTGAGCCATTCTAGCAAATTAAGTAAACTCAAGGAGGGGGTCATGGGAACCTCTGACTTACAGCTGATTGATCAGAAGCACAAGTAACAACCTGGACATGCAATTGGCATCTGAAGGGTAGGGGGGCAGGCAGTCTTGTGGGACTGAGCCCTTAACCTGTGGGATCTGATCCTATCTCCAGGTAGATAGCATTAGAATTGAGCTAAATTATAGAACACCCAGCTGGTGTCATGGAATTACTTGATGTGGGGAAAAACCCCTTGTCTGGTGTCAGAAGTGTTGTTAATGAGATAGTAGTGTGAGAGTAAAGGAGAAACACAGGAGGACTGGAGTTTTTCCTAATATAGAGCAACACTGAAACTATCTAGGAATCTCTTAATCAGTCACTCCCCCCACCAGCCCCCATTGCTTTCCCCTAGCACCTAACTTGAGGCAAATCCTTTATTTTTAGTTAATATCTGTATATGATAATCAGGGCTTATTCTATTGATACTTCTCACATACTACCTAATCTACCTCACATATCTAATCTCTCATTGTTATCTGTACTATATTTACAGGGTTGCCAAGAAATCTGGAAACATAAATGAATACATATTAATGGTTTGTTGGTATTATATTTCAATACAGAACAAAATAGTATCTTTTCCCAGACTTCATGGCCACTGTGTATATCGTCAAAGCACATAGCTATCACATAACTACACTCTTTCCATTAGAACCATCGTTTATTCTTGGTTATTCAAGTAAACATAAATTTAATTCTCTCCACTAGTGAGAGATACTGATGTCTCCTCAGTTACTGTGGTTGTCTACAGCTTGTTCTCTAGATTCCTCAGGAAGTGTTCTTATCAACAATATTCTTCTTTTATGGGGTATGGGAGGGGAGACATAATAGCAGTCTCCAATAGAGGGAGCCTTAGGTTCCTCCAACGAAAGAAAATAGGATAAAAAATTTGTAATATATAGAGAAATTTTGAAATAGTGTCTATATATGCAGCCATCCATTTCTTCAGTGCTTACTGTGTACAGAACTGTCTTCAGTTCCTATAAAGGAATATAGAAAACAGGGGGGTGTAAATAGTTCAAAGTTGGTCCAGTAGCTTGGTTGGATAAGATCCTGTTAACTCAGGAAAACAGGCAAAAGCCAGGTCTCCAATCCAAGACCCACTACCACCTGCCCCAGTGAACTAGCATGCAGGGTACTTTGGAACTATCTGGAAGAAAACGTGGAGAGCTGTTGGTCAAACTATGTAATAGATGAGATGCTCAAGTTTTTACTAATGAGGTTACTAATGATTTTTTTGGTTTTAAAATTGCCATGGGGGGGAATTCTCTGGCGGTCAAGGGGTTAGGACTCTGCGCTTTCACTGCCGAGGGCCTGGGTTCATTCCCTGGTTGGGGAACTAAGATCCTGTAAGCTGCATGGTGAAAAAGAAAAAAAAATTGCCATGGGAAGAAAAATACATTGAAAGTTCAGGTTGCTAACTTTTGGCTATTATAAATTAGAAATCACTAAATGAGGTAGTTTACCTAACAACGCAGATTTTTGAGGGAGAAGTTGCTGTGAATCTCTTTAATGTCTGGGAAGAGATGTGGGATAAAAGCAAACTTGGAGATCTCATCAATCTATCAAGGCTTCAAGTTCTGCCAGAGAACTCTTGATACGTGGCTGGAGGGGATATAACCTCTAGAAGGCAATATGGCAGTATCTATCAAACTGCACATATCCTTTGACTTCACAATTTCATTTCTATAAATTTGTCTTACAAATATACTCACACAATGCAAAACAACACATGCAGAAGGTTATCCATTGCTGCACTGTGACAGCAAAAGTTTAAAAACAAACTAAATGTTCAACAATAGGGAACTGATTATAATACATCATTAATGTATACTATGCAGCTATAAAAAAAGCAAGGAAGCTCTTTATGCACTAATATTTAATGATATTCAAAATATATTTTTTAATCTTAAAATGAAAGTAGTATGTTATGCTACAATTTGTGTAAAATGTAATGGTGATGAATAAAATATATATTTCTATTTATTATATCTATTCTTGAATATGCACAAAACCTTGGAAAACTACAGAAAAAACTGATAACTGATTGTGGGAAAGTTATTACCTATTTTTTAAAAGAAGATCCACTGGTTCAAAGCAAAAGCTTTACCTTCTATGGTCTCTTTCCACTTAAACTGACCAGCATTCTTTTTGTTCTTCCCATTCCCTCCTATTGTATTAGTAAGACTCTTACTAGGTTGCAAGAAAGGTACAAGTCCAAGTAATCTCAGGATGGTGGCTGTCAATGAGGAAGCAATCATACTGGCTGACTTGCAGAGAAATAAGAACAAGGCACTGCAGAGAACAATGAGATGGAGAAAAAAAAAATCCCTCTTGATCATGTTCTATCTTCCAGATTCTAGTACCCTTTAAGGCCCAAACTATACTTCCTACTTTTGGAATCTGTTATAAATATCCCATAACTTTATAATAAATTCCCCCCTTTTCTGTTTCAGGTAACCTGAATAGGTACTTCTTTTTACTGGGCAGTCTCGAGCTAATACTAATGCTAAAATTATTGAACACTCACTATGCATCACGTACCCTACTAGGCATGTTACATATGTTTAACTCTCAAAACTCAGATTATTCTCGTTTCACACCATAAGGGTTCTCAGACCCAGAAAGACCAAGTAACTTGTCCAAGGTCACACATTTAGGCAGAACCAGAATTTAATCCAGGCAATCTGACTCCAGTGCTCAGGTTGGTAGTTGCCCTCAATTAGGTAGTTTATACACTTCCTATAGACACAAAGTAAACTTGTAGTCCAATGGCAGATGATCTCAACCCAAATAAAAGATTTCCTAATGGTCTAATTTCAGGCATCAGAGAACTGAATCAAATGATGAAAATATCGTGAGGCATATTTTTTGAGTGGGGCCTTTATGAGCCCTTCCAACTTTGAAAGAGTTAAATCTGGTTCGATGAAAGAACAACAGCTGTACCTAAAGTCAACCAGTCAATCTGAAGAAAGGCTAATATTCAATACAATTTTGTTAGAAGCTCGAAATTGCCTGTTACTATTTATATTACAATTTCCTAGTGTCTGTGAAATTCTAATTGGAGAATTCACACAGGACCCAGCCAGGATTGAACCATGGATTTTAAAGACACAAATAACCTAAAATGGTCACCTCTCCCTGCAGAACAATGGGTTAGAGGATCCAGAAACAGACCCAAATATATTAGGGAATACAATAAAGGTGGCAATTCAAATCAGTAGGGAAAAGATGGCTCATTCAATAAATGATGCCAAGACAACTAGTTAGGTATCTGGAGATTGACTTCAGTTTAGTCACCAAAATAAATTCCAACAGAATAAAAATTTATATATAAAAACTGAAACCAGGGGTGAATTATTTTTTAAATATTGGAATTTACAAAAAGCCTTCAAAGTCTAAGATCCAGAAGTACAGAAAAAAAGGGTGATAAGTTTGACTACATAAATTTAAATGACAAACTGGGGGAAAATGTTTGCAACATAACTGACAAAAGGGCTGATTTCCTTAATACATAAAGTTCAAATAGATTAATAAAAGTGATCAACAGCTCAATAACAAACGGCAAAAAACATGAAAGGCTATTTTCAGGGGGAAAAAAAAGAAAGAAAACATAAAGAAAAAACCTTGTAATTAAAGAAAGTTTAAAACAAGGATACACCACGTTTCACCTACAGCTTAAGAAGCAATACAGTGTAATGGTTAAAACTGATCACTCAAAAAAAAAAAAAAACTGATCACTCTAGGGTCAGAATACTTGGGATTAAATCCTGGTTCTACTCCTTACTGTGCATGCCCCAGTTTCCTAGGCTGGGGTTCTTGTGAGAATCAAATGAGAAAATATAATAAAAAGCAATTAGGACTGCGCCTGGCATATAGTAACTACATTAGTTTTTATTATTAGATTGACAAAAACAGGAAAAACATTGGTAAGGGAGTGGAGAACTAAGCACTCTCATACACCGTTGGCAGATGTATAAACTGGTACAATGTCTTTGAGTGGCAATTTGACATTGTCTACTAATGTTCTAAATTCATAAACCCTTTGACTTTACACTTCACTTTTAGAAATTTATCCTACTAATCACATATGTTCCTAAAGATATATACACATATTTCTCTCTATATATCTTTATATTCATAAAGATATATATGTAGATATAGATTTTCATTGCAGCAATGTATGTAACAGCAAAAGTCTGGAAATAACCTCAATGGTCATCCAAATGAGACTAAATAAATACATGATGGTACACCCTAAAATGAAATAATATACTATCATGAAAAAAAAAATCCCCAAGACAGTCAAAAAAGCAAATCACAAAACAGTGTGAACGGCTTGCTCCCATTAATCTTAGAATGTATAGAGTATTTCTGGAAGGAGACACAAGAAAATAATAAGAGTAGTTGCCTCTGAGGAGCAAGACTGGGAGTTGAAGTCAAATGGAGATTTGCTTTTCAGTAAATACCTTTCCGTAAACGTGAAATTTTTTTCCGTGTATACTTTTTTCAATTAAACAAAAACTAATTAAAAAAAATAAAATTGAAGCCATCATATAACATTACATCTCTATCAGAAAAGCATACCAGCTAAAGACAGAAGTTCCAAGAGATATGATGCTTGCTTAAATATCACTGTGGCTTTAGGAACCAAAATGTTATCACTCTAGAGACTAATGAGAACCACAGGGACTAAGCACATGAGTCCCCTTTCCAGACCTCACATAAGCACATCTGTTAACTGCCAGAGTCTGTAAAACAAGAGCTGGTTTTTACCTCCATCTCTAGAAGTGTAGGAGTGTTCTTGTACTTGGTGTGTTGGCTGGGATGAGGACTTTGGAAGAAGGAAGGGAGAAGGGATTGACAATCATCCATTAAAATGCTCTCCTGGTTCTCAATGATCTATTTCTTTGGACAACTTATTTCTTAGTTTTTTCCTTTCATTTTAATGCCTTATGTATAAACTTTATAATTCAGAAAACACAATTCCACTTTCTCCCTAACAACCCAGTAGATGGTTCTGATAATACCATTTTAGATTAGTCTCAGGGAGGTTTCCTAGTCCAACAAATATTAGGTTTGTGTCATAGCACCACCACTTAATTTTCTAAATCTGATGTTTTCCACACTACAGCTTTCTTTCATCATCCCTGCTCAATCTCCTGGCACCAGCTCCTGATTCCACCTCATCCCAGCCAACATCAAGCACCTTTGTTTTTAGGCTCTGTGATTCTAGAGAGTGATGGAAGAGACAGGAGTCATTTAAGGACTAAGGATATGTTTTTCTTTCTGGGGACAAATCTGAATCAGCTGCTTTTAAAAACATCATTCCTGGATTTCCCTAGTGGCGCAGTGGTTAAGAATCCGCCTGCCAATGCAGGGGACACGGGTTCGAGCCCTGGTTCTGGGAAGATCCCACATGCCACAGAGCAAGTAAGCCCGTGCGCCACAACTACTGAGCCTGTGCTCTAAGAGAGCCCGTGAGCCACAACTACTAAATCCCACACGCCTAGAGCCCATGCTCTGCAACAAGAGAAGCCATCACAGTGAGAAGCCCGCACACCACAACGAAGAGTAGCCCCCGCTTGCCGCAACTAGAGAAAGCCCGCACACAGCAACAAAGACCCAATGCAGCCAAAATTAATAAATAAATTTATTTTTTAAATAAATAAATAAATAAATAAATAAAAACATCATTCCTTTGTTATTCTGAGAAAATGAAGTAGTGGACCCCGTAAACAGGGTCTTGGCAGTACTGAGTACCTACCATGGTATGACATTATCTAGATACTTTATTCACCTCACCTCATTTACCCTGTAGTTGTTCTATTATTTCCACAATACAAATGACTATAGAAATTCAGTGAAGGGACATCAGTTATTTAATGCCATACAGCTATGTTCCTGTGTTTAGTAAGGACTCAAACCCCAGTGTCTGGCTCTAAAGTCTATGATACATTACACCACACTGCCCAATGAACACAGCTCTTGGGGCTCCATGGTTTGTTATGGTGGTTAAAGACCCCAGTCAAAGACAACCTGGAAGTTCTTAAGCAGGGGAAGTTATGCTAGAAAAAAGTCTGGGCCACTATTCAACCAATTTTCTCACATTTATTTACTCTGTCCCTCACATCTCTAAAATGAAAATGAACCTAAGTTTCAAGGGGAAAGATCGGGGGCACTGTCAGCCAAGAAAGTGATTAACAAGAAGGAAAAGGCAGCCCCTGCTAATTGGGAGGTAGTCGAGAAGGTCTGCCTTCTTGCAGTTGCCAGGCAACACAGGTAAACAGAGGAAGTGGCAGGATCATGGCCACTAACTACAGCGCCAACCAAGTAAGTACTCTTTTCCATTTCTTTCTGTAACGTTAAATTTTGCCTTCCAGATTCCACCTTTGGTCTGACCCCTCCCGTAGGATTCTGATGACTGAATATATAGCTGAGAGTGGGCTGAGACAATATTTTTTTACCTCCTCAGCTCCTCAGGGGAGGGAGGGCCCAAGGACAAGAAATAGGTATCTCTGGGTTAAGTCTGTAGGCCCTAACCCAGAGGTCAGCAAACTTTTTCTGAAAAGGGCCAGAGAGTAAATATTTTAGGCTTTGTGAGTCGAGTGACAAAATCAGAGATATTATATAGGTATGAGAGAAAACACTTTTCCATAAAATTTTGACAAAATTCAAAATACAATAACTGAGTGCAATTTTTTGTAATGTTAATGAAAAGCATGAAATTCTTATAGGATGAGAAAATATTTCGGTTAATTGGGGTACAAAGTTAGTGTTCCCCTTTATCAAATCAAGTGCAAATGTTCATCTATAAAAACAATTCTTAGCTTTCTCAGGCCATCCCAAAACAGACAGGAGGATGGATTTGGCCCAGGCCAGAGTTTGCTGACCGCTGGTCTAGACCAGCACTGCAATAAAAAGATAATGTGAGTCACAAATGTAACTTTAAATTTTCTAGTAGCTACGTGAAAAAAATTAAAAAGAAATAAAGTAAATTTTAATAATTTAGCCCCAAATATTATTTCCAACACTTAATCAATATTTTAAGTTATAATCAGATGTTTCATTCGTTTTTGTACTAAGTCTTCAAAATCCATTGTATTTTATATAGTTGACCCTTGAACAAGGCAGGGATTAGGGTACAGATTCCCACACAGTTGAAAATCTACAAATAACTTTAGAGTCGGCCCTCCATAACCAGGGTTCCACATCCACAGATTCAACCAACTATTGATCATGTAGTACTGTAATACATATTTATTGAAAAGTACATATTTATTTATTGTAAGTTAACGTGCACAGTTCAAACCCATGTTGTTCAAGGGTCAACTGTACTTACAAAGCACCTCAATTTGGACTAGTCACATTTCCAATGCTCAACAGCCACATGGGGCTAGTGGCTCCATGTTGGACAGCACACAGATGAAACAAATCACATCCTCTCTAAAGCAAGTTAAAGCTTACTTAGCATGGTTGTTCACGCTTTTGGTCTTCAAATCTGAAGAACTGTGCCTAGCTATCATTTCCTGGGCTTGGGGCCTTTGAGTCTCATAGGGCTTCTCATCTTTTTCTCCACAGTATGAAAAAGCTTTCTCACCCAAGTATCTGCAGAACTGGTCTCTCGCCAAGCCAACAAAAGAGGTATTCCACATTCAGCACACCACAATGCCAGTTTCTGGTTCTTTATGTCACACTCTATGTAATTCACTGGTATCTAACTTCTTTCAGCCTTCTTGGAATTCCCATATCCTCCTCTCCCTCAATCCTTAATTAAAGCCCTTCAGATACTTTCTTCCACTTTTCCACTCCATGTTCACAAGCACTTCTGTCCCCACCTCTACCCCAGAGGATTTCTTCCCATGAAGGCTACACTCAGATTATCGCCAATGATCGTGGCCATCTGTTGCCTTCAGTGCCCCGTTCCAAGGTGAGATACTCATCTCCATTCTCATCTTGAAAGGTAAAGAACTGAGGCACAGAACTGGAGTAAGGGGGCAGGGAGACTTGCAATCTCCTGCAGCTACTATTTGGAAAATTAAGGTGCAATCTAATTCACATTGTAACACGAGTGCCCCCAAACTTCCAGCCAGCTTATCCAACAGAACAGGGTCGTGTTTAACACCCAGAATTCCTTAAGCGGATGAATCATCTGTATAAAATGAACACCTTCAGGTGATAACATTTATGCAGTGGGTACGCTGCCAAACTTAACCTAAGGATGTGGAATTTAAGCCAGCAGAGACAAGCGGATGAAAAAATTAGGGTAGCCTAAATGAGAGAGGGGGAAAAGGAAGAGTGGGGAAATTATGCTTTCATTCTTGTTTCATGACGATGCATTCCCAAAGGTAAAGGATGGAAATAAGACAAACAGCCCACCAATAGGTCAGTTACTGGCAGTGAGAAGCCCTGTTGAGGAATCCCATTTTTCCTTTTAGGCAAGTCCTTGGGGTTCCTTCATGGGCACCTGGCAAATGCCTCTGAAGATACCCCCTGCTCGGGTGACCCTGACCTCCCGTACAGCTGCTGGTGCTGCCTCCCTTACCAAATGGATACAGAAATATCCTGATTTACTCAAGGCCTCCAATGGGCTACATCCTGAAATCTTAGGCAAGGTATCTGTTCCTCCCATCTAACCTCAGTCCTGTTGTCTTCACTTCTTTTCAACCTCAAAAATGCCTAATGTTATACTACAACAATCCCAGCAGGGGGAACCTCTAACCAATTCTGTCTTACCCTATCCAGTCCTTAAACAACCTCTGAGGCCTGAAGGGATAAGCTAAGGGCATCTTATCCACACCCTCCCATTCACACCCCGTCCACACAGTACAGCATGAGCTGATCTCAAGGGGAAGTTAACAGTATCAAATTTAACTCTTCTTATTTGAAACCTGACCTTTTGTTCATGGAATGGGGAGAAAGGGATCTAGAATTCTGAGATGGATTGGGAATGATCTAGGCCTAACCTGAAACGTAACTGTCTCTTCTATTCCACCCCTGACAGCCCCATGATCCAGACAGTCAGAAGAAACTTGGGGAGTCTATCACAAAGACTGTACGGCAAGCAGCACCAAGTGCAACCATAATCCCAAGCTCCCCAGCATCAAATCTCAATTCCCCAGATCAGCTCCAAAGGTCACACCCCTCTGAAGGTCACACTCCAGGTCCCCAAAGCCCACCCAACTCTCCAAAGAGTCCACCTGGAAGCCCATGTATGCTAGAACACTGTGCAGGTCCTAATTTAGCTGAGGTCCAGAAATGCAAACCTGGAACTCCATAAGGGACTAAGGGACCACACTGAGAAAACCTGTCTAGAGATTGAGTGATGTAAGCAAGAGCTCCCAGTCAGGGAAATTATGGATGGGAATAAAGGCAAATTTGGAAAATAAACATTGTTTGTTGAATCTTTTACTGATTTGGATTTTTCCCTCCTGCTATGTCTGCCTCTTTTAACCCATAACTAGGAGAAGGGTTGGAGGAAATAGAGCAGGGAAAAGAACATGACAGTGGCTTGGGGGTAGAACACATTTTTACAAGGATTGAGTCATTTCCAGAAATGACCAGGAGGAAGTTGGTCTGAATCACAGCAAAAGAAACCTCAAATAACCAGTCTGTCACCCCTACTCACTCACTTTTCATCCTGAGCATGAACTACAACTTCAAAGTCAGAAGTACAATCATTTAGAGTAGAGTGTGTGTATGTGCATTTGGAGAAGGTGGGGAAGAAAAGGTACAGGAAGCCAGAGTAGAAGATACAATCCTTGTCTAACACTTCATTATCTGATGACAGAACACACAGGGAAAACAAATTAGAAAGAGTTATAAAAGCAAAACTCAAGCAAAAATACAAATATAATTTGAAAACTGAAGATAAAAAAGTGATTAGAAAACAGAGAAGAGAAATAAAGGGAGACAACAAGTAGAAATTTAGGACAGAATAACATACATGATGACCACACTGCCACTCCCCTCACCCCAATCACCTGAATGATAAGAAGCCACCAAAAAAGTCCCTTATCTATTTCCCAGCCTCCAATTTCTGTTTATCATTATCCCCATTCTGCATCTTCCTGGCACTGGCTGTTAAATTTAATGCCCTTGCCAAACCTTTCCCAGTTCCATTGCCCAATTGTTCCCTCATGAACACATATGCCTAACTCCAAGGACAAGTACAGAGGACATATGTATACGCTGGAGGAAGGCTACAAAGACTTCCCAGGGCCAGTGTAGCAAAAAGGGAGAAGTGATCATCACTTAAAGCCAAAGACTACTTGGGAGCTGGGATGAAGACTGTTGAGGCAACTAAGTAAGGTCTTCCTCTCTAACTGACACCAGTTACAGCCACTGTTACTTCTCTCCAACCCACAGCTTTAACTGGTTGGCTAAAAACTCAGAGTGACAGACAAGATAGACCTGTCACCCCAGAGTTTCCAAAGACTATCAAAACAGCACTCCTGTCAAGGCAGTTAGGGACCCAAAAGCCTGGCCTACATGGATTATAAAAAGTAGCAAGTTTTCTCACTAAACTATAAATGTTTGCCAGGTTTCCAACAATCTCTCCTTTCTTACCTCTACTCTCCTTTCTCCCCAAATGGACATACTTAGTTCATATTCATAGTCCCTTGGCTGTCCCCTCCATTGTTCCACTGGATCATAATTTGCTGAACTGTACCTTAAGGCTTATAATAATCAGTTCTCAGTGGGATTTTGGAGCCTGTAATAAACAAAAAGCTCAACTTCCTCTCTTTTGCTCCTTCCTTCTCTGAGGTTTCGGCAAGATGTTAGATCCATGGCTACTTGCATTTGATTCCCTGAAAATTTTTCCAGTGGTCACTTGTAGGACAAACTGTTTCCCTCCTGAGAAAGGTCAGATTGGGGGATGTAATCGCCTGAGACCAGAGGGAGGGGGAGGAAATTGGCTCCTCCCCAACCACCACTGTCTTGGTTTCTCAAGATATCAAGGAGAGTCAAAGACAAAATAATAATTTTAATTCTGTTTCAGAAAAAGCTGTCACATGAATTTGGATTAGAAAACATGACAATAAGAGGTTTGGTTTTTCTGGAAATGCAAGGAAGAGAAATAATCCTTAATAGGTTCAGTGATAGTTTTCTGGATCTTCCTCTTGCATCAAAAGCTATATATCTTCTTCTCCCCAAAGCATGTGCTCCAAGAGCCAACTTACTCTCTTCATCTCCCTCTAGCCAGGACAGGCTAATTCCCCTCCACCCCCACCCCTCTTCTTTCAGTCACACTGTGTGGGTGTTAAAGACCCTGGGCTCTGACCAATTAACAGAATTGTCCTTTAAGCCAGCAACCCACAGGCAGTGGCAACCCAAGCCCCACTCCCAGTCCCCATGGCAGAGGCCACAGAGTGGCATTGTTTCCACTGTCTTAGGAAGAAGCCAAAAGCTGACCCTCAGCACAAATCAAGGCCTAATATGGAGAGAGAATGAGGGCTCCCAGGCCCAGAGTAGGCTGCAAGCTGGGGGCAGGAAAAGGGAGTTTTTATAGTCATTCCATCTTTAGAAATAAGGGGAAAACTGGATCCTTTTCCACTACTCTAGTTCTATAAGGTACTCTTACTGCTGAGCTCCAAGGGGATCTGCAAGCACAAAAGGGTCTAAACAAATCAAGATAACTTTGCCCTGGCTTAAGATAAGAGTAACAAACAGGAAGATGGGTCAATGCAATAACAGGTAGGAAGATGATGCTGGGAACGTCGGCTCTTCACATGGCTGCCAGCCCTACAGAGGACAACACGGTAAGAACCAAGACAATCACTCCAGACTGGTATAGCTGGGAAATCGTCAGGCCTTTTCCTAGGTCCCACATCTGTGGAAATAAGAAAAAAAAATTTTTTTTCAGCAATCAGGGTCCTGGTCACTCTCACAGCTCCTTTCTCAGAAAGGAACTCCACCTAGGAACAGGCAATTTCTCTCAGCATGATTCTAGAGAAAAGCTCTTCTCCCCTTATTCCTGACCTTCACTTTCCTCAAAACTCACAATACATTAATGACCACCTACTTATCCCAATGATAGTAAAGGGATCCATCCTCAGCCCATAAGATCTTCCAGAATGAATAAAAACTTTCTCTCGTGACAAAAAAACTGATCAATGTTTCCCAAAGTGTGTTTCTCCAAAATCTAGTTCCTCAGGATGTTAAAAGGCATTACATGGGGGAAAAAAGTTCTGTAGTCAAATTAATTTGGTAAAAGTTTAACTACAAGACTTCTCAAACAATTTATTAATACACACTGTTAATCTCCAAAATGGGGATATAATATACATGATTTCCTAGGTATAGCCAACCACAGAATCCCCTTTGAGAAGGAACATTTGTCCATCAGAGGACTAGTTTTTTTTAAAAAAATAAATTTATTTATTTATTTTTGTCTGCATTGGGTCTTCATTGCTGCGCACAGGCTTTTCTCTAGTTGCAGCAAGTGGGGGTTTCTCTTGTTGTGGAGCATGGGCTCTAGGCACGCAGGCTTCAGTAGCTGTGGCACAAGGGCTCAGTAGTTGTAGCTCATGGGCTCTAGAGTGCAGGCTCAGTAGTTGTGGCGCTTGGGCTTAGGTGCTCTGCGGCACGTGGGATCTTCCCAGACCAGGGTTCGAACCTGTGTCTCCTGCATTGGCAGGCGGATTCTTAACCACTGTGCCACCAGGGAAGTCCAGGACTAATAATTTTTAAAAATACTCTTTGGGGTCTACAACACTATTTCTCAATTTTGTTTTGACTGTGACCCACACCCCCAACTAAGAAATACCTTTTAATTAGTATCCAGTGTGTGTGTGCATGTGTGTGTATAAAATATATAATACATAAAAGTTCATGAAACAATAAGCAATATTTATCATTACCATGTGTGTTATATTCTATATGTTGTATTCTATTTAAATTTCTTTTTTTTGTTGGTAGCAACCCACTGTATTGATTTTCTACCCATTGAGTCAAAAAAACACAATTTAAAAAATACTGATCTAGACTCTCTTGTGCCCTAGGGACATTAACATATTGTACTCTAAAAGATCCCCTAGGGCAAAAGTAGAGTCTTCAGGTTTCACACTTTCCACATATGACTGTCTCAACACACACATATACCTATACCCTGAATGTAAAACTGAATAAATTAGGATTGCTTCAGAGAAAAATTAGAGGGCCCCCAAAATAATCAAGATAAGAAGATGCCCCACCTCAGCTGCCAAAGAGCTTCTACCTAGATAAGATTAGGAGTCAAACAGATTCCACAAAAAGCTGTTTTGCTTATAAAGGCACAGTGTTTTACCAAAAAATCGAGTCCTACTGGGTGGTGGTGATGGGGGAATATTCTCTAGCATACCAGAGACCTTGTCACTTCCTACTCTCTTAATATCAATTCCACCCTCCACTCCCCCACTAGATCTTCTGGCAAGGCAATTATCAAGCTGAGAGTGCAAGAACTATGGACTGTCACAGAGAACAGATAAAAATCCTGTCCCACACTCAGAGCCAGGACTTGCTAAAAGAACAAACAAAAGCAGATTTAAGGGATTAAGAAAAGCCTTGACTTAGTTCTGACATTTTATAAAATCTCTTCCCCTTCCCTCCCCCCATACTGAGACAAAAGCAAATATATGGCAAGTCCCTGCCTGAGCCAGGATGCCAACAAAGGAAGCTGATCAGCTGATTCCATTGGAAAGCTTTGTTCTGTGGAATAAGAAGTCATTAATGGAAATGCCGTCCCTCTCCATCCCCTCCTCCTGAGGGAAGTGAAGTCATTTTGAATCAAACTGAACACTGCCCCAGGGAACAGTTGACAGATACACTTAATTTAATAGATCATTTAGTCTCTCACTCTTCTGATTCCATTAAACTGTCTATTGGACCAGAATACAATTCAGAAAGTGCTTATCTCTAGGCTCTGATGTGGAAGTTATGAAAGGTCAAATTAAGGCAAGAGCATCCAACTGACAGAGGCTTAGGTTGAGAAATTATGGAAAACCAGAAAGAATAAAGCTGTAATTATCTTCCTGGGAAAGGAAGCAAGATTAGGGGTAGGGAGACCACAAAATATAAATCTTAAGATGCTGTAGGAGAGATTCATCTCTGACCTGGGGCAGGTTTGATTAAGCTTTAATTCCTTAATAAAGAGAAGGAGACACCAGTTTGAACTGACCCCAAGGTCATGTAGGAGGCAACATGGTCAGATTTCAGGCTCTCAAAAGATTCCTAAACTCAATATTGGGATCCTAGCACCCAGCTGCTTGTTAAAGTTGGCCCCATTCTCTCTAATAGTTCAAAACAAACAAAAAACAAAAGCAGTTAATCCAACATCAAGATAATAAACGTCAGAATATTTGACTCCAGCCAAATTTGTCACTCTGTGTTGACAGGAAGTTTAGACTGAAAGCAGTAACTATTATTTGTCTGATAAATATGCCTTCTATGCCAGATGTATGGCCTGGCTTCATGGGTCTCTTTTGGTAACATCCCTCTTGAAACTAAAAGAGTTCACTGAGACCCTGCAAGTATCTGCCAGGCCTACATCCAGTCTCAGCTACATCACCAGCTGGGCTACCTGGCAATGCACAGGGCATCTAGTTTAGCTTTCCCCAAGAGGCCCCTGAACAAAGGTCCAGCACAACTAACTTTAAGAACAGCACTAAACCCAGACCAGGAAAGAGAAAATCCTTCCAGGCTCTCCATTCCTTTCACCCAGAAAATGTACAAGTCTACAATTAACTTACCAAGTGTCGTATCCCATTCCAGGTGTGATATGTGAGAGGGAAGACGAGTGCAAATTTGGCTGTGTGGATCAGCGCTGGCCCCAAATACAGGGACTTTACAAGTTCCAAATGAGACTCAAAGCTCCCAGGGACCAAGAGGGCTGACAAGCCAAAAAGAGAGACCCCTGCGGAGAAACAAAGTAAGCCCGTCACAGCTACACACCAGCTACAACCAGTGTAACACATAAAACTGGGTTCTATGACAGCCCCTAGGACTTCACACAATTCTAAACCATTTTAAAATGTGGAAGATTTAAACTAATGTTCACATTCTCAGTGGAAGATACGTTACTTGGAATCTGACCCTAATCTCTTAAATTTGCCATATATTTTAGCATATTGCTACTTCTTTCAACATCTCTCTATAAAAACTTCACCCATCATTTTAGAAGCCACCTCTGGCTACATCTATATCATCACCTCAGTAAGAAAAAATAATAACAGTACATTCAGTCCAAGGAAAAGAATGAGAAAAAAATTTAAATCTCTACCATACAAAAATTTAACTCAATATGGATCAGAGACCTAAATATAAGAACTAAAACCATAAAACCAAGAAAACACAGGAGTAAATCTTTATGACCTTGGATTAGCAGTGGTTTCTTAGATATGACAGCAAACCAGAAGCAACAAAATAATAAATTGGACTTCATCAAAATTAAAACCTTTTGGGTGCCGTCCATTTCTCCATCAGTCTGGAAGAATGCTGGTGCTGAGAATAACTACCATGGCTTGTAGCTCTTTGACGAAACCTCAGATGCGTCAGAATTTTATAGCATTCATAGGAGCAGCAAAGGCTGAAGGAAGACATGCTGTTCACACCCTAGGATGAGGCAGCCACGTCAGAGTCTGGTCTCCTAGAGGTTAGTGTTGCTGAGTGGCTATTCCTAGGACTCAGTTAGTAGACTGCTGTCACACTTGGTGCACAGATCAAAGCTGAGCCTGGTATCTGAGGCATATGTGTGGCTGTCGAGGTTTCGGAACTTCAGGTTTGCACTGAAATTCAGAGGATAGTGGGGAGCTCCTGTGATCGTCTAGCTTCCTATCTATCCAGGCTGTCAAAGATCCTTGAACGCTCTTGGGTCATATCTTCCTCCCAAACCTTCTCAAACTATCTCAGTTCCATGGTACCTCAGTGTTTTCAGGAATTTTTTTCATGATGCCCCCAAGCCAAAAGAAAAACCTAACAGTTCTGTTTATTAAGTAGTTAGATTCAAACAACTCAAATATTTATGTCCTAACAATTTAGTAGCTATGTGAAAAAAATTATCCTTGTAAATGGAAAGAAAAAACTTTTATTCTTAAATAACCAGAGTTACTTGCTAATATGTTGTTGGATATTGTACATCTCAAACCTCAGAAATTAAATTGGACATTACCATGCTCATTTCCTGTTCCACACTGACATTCACACAAGTCGGATTAGAGAATCAGACCTTCAGTGAGAGACCAGGCAAACCTAGTGCTCAGGCAGTCAGCTTCGTTTCTAGAAAAGCCAAAGGACTTACAGATTTATAAAGTAATTAACGGAACTCTGAAATTACTGTTTTATTCTCTTGGGCTTTCTGTGAGATGGGACATGAATTATTGATTCTCAAATGTGATATGTCATATGTTAGGAATCGCAGTCATTCCAGACAGAGGCAGTGTAGAGAGAGTGAAAAGTGCACAAACTTTGGTTAAGACAGATCTGAGTTCAGTTCTGTCACTAACTAGCTACTATATCATCACTTCCTTCTCTGCTTATAATAATGCCTAGTTAGGACTGTGAGAATTAAATTAAATACATATATATAAAGTTCCTAATACAGGCCTGGTAGTGATTATTATTTACATTAATAGTTGGAATATTTAATCTTTTACCTCTCAGAAAATGTCTGATCATTCGTAGCTAAAAATCTCATTCTCAGCCCTTCCTACTCCATGTCTTAGTCCCTGAATTGTCAAGAGGGGATGACCTGGAAAAACTGATTGTCACCAGAAGAGAAAACGCTTCTCAGAAATGCTTTGTTTTCCCTCAATCCATGAATACTCCTGCCCGCCACGTGCACCCCCACACACAAGGCTGCAGGGAAGCAGACAGGGAGAATATATGATGAGATTAGTTTGACAACACTTTAGCTAGGACAGCAATCAGGTACTGCCAACCTGAGTTTTAATCATCATTTGGACAGGTCCACCAAGTCCCTTTTAGGTGTTTTCATTTTCTTTGGCAGTGACATCTGCAGAGGCTTGCTGGGAAGAAGTGTCTGAAAGAACTTATGATGGCTTCTGAAGTGGCAACAGGACTTACTGACGATCCGCACAGTTCTGTATGTAGCACTTAACTGCAGAGGAGCAGGCTGAAGTTGGTCTTGGCAGCCAAGTGGAAGCACCATTTAATTTTTCTTAGTGATTAGATGGGACAGCTTCAGTGGCTTTGTTTTCATAATTTAAATTGTTTGGCTGTTAGAGGAGTCCCTCCTCAGGCACTCAGGTTCTAGGAGGAGAGGCTATTTCCTGCCTTCCAGTACACTAGACATCAGAGGAGGATTTAGGAAATTTCATATTTAATTTCTTCTCATATACTTTTCATTTGTAAAGAGGAAAGCTTTGGCCAAAATCGCTTATGATTAACTTACTGATACTGATATTCCTTGTTTGAAGATGTGATACAATAAGAAATATGTATTTGGTCTTTTTCCCCCAATTCCTGGCACACAGCTCCTAAAACCCTTGTAATCCCTGGAGTGAAAGGAAAGGTTTTTTGTATGCTAATGAGATAATTAGTAGCTGGGGGAGAGGTGGGGCGGGAGGCTAGACAGCTTCAAGATGGGGTCTACATGCCAGAAAGCCCAAGGCATGATTTGAGGATTGGGACTTTTAGTCCCATACCTCCCTCCCCTTCCCTGTCCACCTCCCTCCCCCAACCCCACCACACCTGGGAGTGGCTGGTGATTGAGCTAATCACCAATGGCCAATGATTTAATCAACCTTGCCTAGGTAATGAAGCCACCATAAAATCCCCTAAACTACAGGACTTGGACAGCTTCCAGGTCACTGAACACAAAGATGTACTGGGAGAGTGGTGTGCCCAGAGAGGGCATGGAAGCTCCATACATACTCCCCTCTCTGCTCCCCCATACCTTGCCCTGTGTAACTCCTCCGTTTGGTTTTTTTTTGCGGTACGCGGGCCTCTCACTGTTGTGGCCTCTCCCGTTGCGGAGCACAGGCTCCAGACGCGCAGGCTCAGCGGCCATGGCTCACAGGCCTAGCCGCTCCGCAGCATGTGGGATCTTCCCGGACTGGGGCCCGAACCCGTGTCCCCTGCATCGGCAGGCGGACTCTCAACCACTGCGCCACCAGGGAAGCCCCGTTTAGTTTTTTAAATAAAGGAGTTGAGGACTTCCCTGGTGGCGCAGTGGTTAAGAATCCCCCTGCCAATGCAGGGGACACGGGTTCAAGCCCTGGTCCAGGAAGATCCCACATGCCACGGAGCAACTAAGCCCGTGCACCACAACTACTGAGCCTGCGCTCCTAGAGCCCGAGCTCCGCAACAAGAAAAGCCACCGCGATGAGAAGCACGTGCACTGCAACGAAGATCAGCCCCCGCTCGCCACAACTAGAGAAAGCCTGAGTGCAGCAACGAAAACCCAATGCAGCCAAAAAAAAAATTTCTGAAGCAAGTTTAAAAAAAATAATAAAATAAAGAAGTTGATCCTTTATTTTAAAAACCAGTATGTCTTGGGACTTCACTGGCGGTCCAGTGGTTAGGACTCCACACTTCCAATGCAGGGGGCACAGATTCAATCCCTGGTCACGGAACTAAGGTCCCACAAGCCACATGGCAAAAAAAAAAAAAAAAAGGAACAAAACAGTATGTCTAAATAAAGTGTCTTCCTGAGTTATGGTGAGCTCTTCTAGCAAATTATCAAACCTGAGGAAGTGGTCATGGGAACCCTGATTTACAGCTCGAATTTTATATATTTAATTCTCACAGTCCTAACTAGGCATTATTATAACCAGAAAAGGAAGTGATGATACAGTAGCTAGTGAGTGACAGAGCTGGAATTGAACTCAGATCTAACTCCAAAGTTTATGCTCTTTTCTCTTTCTCTAAACTGCCTCAGTCAGGAATGACGAGGGTATAACACATCACATTGGAGAATCAATAACGCCGGTCCCATCTCATGAAAAGCCCAGATGAAAAAAACAGTCATTTCAGAGTTCCATTAGTTACTTTATATATCTATAAGTCCTTTGGCTTCTCTAGAAAAGAAACGACTGCCTGAGCAGTAGGTTTGCCTATACAGTCAAGTGACCTTTCACTGAAGTTCTGATTCTCCAATCTAACCTGTTTTTAAAGACTATCCAAAACATTCAGGACCATTCTTCTACCCATTCAAGTTAATTGTACAATTTATTTATAGTTGTATTCCTCTAAAATATCTGTTGTTTGGCACTCATATTTTCTTTTTTGAATCTCATTCTTTTTATTGTTGTATGTTGCATCTTGATTACCCTTTCCCAGTCTCATTCACATTGCAGCTTCAGGTACCTGTCATTCTCAAGCAATTTACCTAATTTCACCTAGATTTTTATACTGTCTGTCACTATGAAAAATCACGAGTATTTTAATCCCTACAGAATCTAAGCAATGAAAGAGTGTTACTAGCCTTCTCTCTCCATCTTTTAAAGGACTGCTTGTAAAGGTCTTCCTCAATAAATTCTATATAAAGTCAAACTAGTGTCATCATGCTTTTCTAGTTCAACATGCTTTTCAGAATTTATATAGTGGCCACAAAATCTCTACCGTCTGAATAAACACCTAATCATGGATTTGTCTAGGCCAAACAAATGAGAACATGAACCTTTACGACTTCCCATGGTCAATGGGGTCAAGTTCCAACTTCTCAGCACAGCAGTCAAAGTCCTTTACAGTCTGGCGCACCTTCCAGCCTTATCTTTTGCTGCTTCTCCCATAACACAACTCTTAAACAAGCAGATCTAGTTATCATTATCCAGGGCTCTGGATGCTTTCCAAACCCTGTGCCTTTGTATAAGGTAGTCTGTCCATTGGAAAGTCCTCCTCTACCTCCTTTTCATGAGTTCTCCTACTCATCCTTCTTTCAAGTTCTCCAACTCCTGAAGAGTTGTCCTCTCCTCTGGGATCTCATATCTCTATTAAAAAGTTATCACAGTGCATTATAAATATTTATTTGTCTTACTCCTTAGACTCTTTCACCCTTGAGGGTAGAGGCTATTATTATCACTAACCAATTTCTAATGCATAACAGGAGATTAATTAGAAGTTAGAAGGAACGAACATATCTGAAATGACCACTATGAGCAAAGTGATTGACATGGTTGTACTCATTTAGTAAATAAAGATTAACTAAGCACCTACTGAGTGCTAGAGGATATGAAAGGTAAATAAGATAGATGCAGTTCCTACTCTATGAAGAGTTTACAGCCTAATAAAAGAGACAGATTTATAAAAACTAAGCAAATAATTACAAGTTATATAATAACCTAAGGAATGGTAACATAGGAATGATAACATCGTATCTTAAACAGGAATTCCTATCTTTACTTGCTTACCAACAAAACTAATCTAATTGTGAATAGCAGAGACTTAGTTTTGGATAATTTCTCCAATGTCTCAGCAGCTGCTCCCTAAATACAGGATCCCTATATTTGAGCCACTAGTTGTGCTGATGACCACTTCAGTGAAAACACACTCTACAGAAGCCTAGGAGGGGCCCCCAAAGGATATTATGAAAAACAAAAATATGTCCACGTCTCCAGCGCTAGCCAGAGAAAACTTTTAAAATACAGCTGATCCTCTTATAAAGTACCTCCCTACTGTGGAAAGATCCATCAGACTCCAGAAACCTGACTATAATCTGTACATCCTACCTGTAATAAACCTTACTACCTGAAAAGGATGCACTAAGACCAGCATATGACTCACTCTGCAGCTGTATTTCATATCATATAAATAAATAAACAGACATTCTGATTTGTAACCAAGAATTTTTGAGATTGGAGAATGAGTTAATGTTTTTGCACCTGATCAATTCTAGGTGATGAAAACTGGGTGCTAAAACTGAGTTTCTGAAAGAATAAGGTTGATGGTTAATCTTGGACTGTGTTTGGTCAGTCAGCCAATCTATCTCCATTATATTTCTATATCTGTTCTCCGTAATGACAATAAACATACTATCAGGACATGCTAGGGATGATTTAAAAATTGGCTAAGAAAAGATAAGAAAAAGAATTAAAAAAAGAAAAAAATTGGCTAAGAAAAGAACCTAAGCATTGTGTGAACTCGTAATTAATTGTTAAAGAAATGAACAAACAATAAGCTTAAATAACTTATCATTTTCTCTAAATCAAGTTTCTGAGGAGGCATTGCCAAGAGCCAAAGAAACAGCAAAGTTTTTCAAAGCAGTATGTGTGTGTGTTTGTGTGTTCACGTGCGCATAAAAACATACATACATACCTGCACTCAAGGCAATACCAGTGCCACGGTGGCAAATGGACATCACCATGGGAAGAGACCATCTGAAAAGAAACACACAAAAGCAATTTAAAAAAAGGAATAGGACTTCCCTGGTGGCGCAGTGGTTGAGAGTCCGCCTGCCGATGCGGGGGACACGGGTCCGTGCCCCGGTCCGGGAAGATCCCACATGCCGCGGAGTGGCTGGGCCCGTGAGCCATGGCCGCTGAGCCTGCGCGTCCGGAGCCTGTGCTCCGCAACGGGAGAGGCCACAACAGTGAGAGGCCCGCGTACCGCAAAAAAAAAAAAAAGGAATAGATGACACCATAGTAGAGAGTCCGTCTTGGCAAAGAGAATATAAACCACTTCGGAAATAGGCAACCATTTATCACAAAATAAAAACAAACAGCTTTCACATTCCTGTGTTTCCACTCTCTAATTTGAAAATAAGAACAATGATTTATTTAAAGAGATGCATTACTCCCTTTTCCAGACTGCATCACTAACAGAGCTGAAAGGAGGAATCAATTAAAACTCAAACTCCTCCTTTCATAAGAAGAAGGAACATGGGTCAAAAACATCAATAAAAGTTGCATACAGTTAGAAAATAAACACTAGATTACAACCACCTGCATCCTTCCATTTCTCCAGTCATAAGACAGAAGTAGAAGAAAACCTGAGTTTTATTTATCCGCTGTTTCATATAACACAGTCATCGTGACCTTTCTTATTATATACCCCAAAATATCCAAATTGAGCATATCAGTCATTCCCTAATAAGTTACCTATCCCAAATTTAAAATCCCATTTTGCTGGATTTAGTATATGTTCTTAATCCACAGTAGTTTTAAAATACTTTGTCATCAAACCACTTTTTAAAGCATGTTCTGGAACCTCCCTGGTGGCGCAGTGGTTAAGAATCCTCCTGCCAATGCAGGGGACACGGGTTCAATCCCTGGTCCAGGAAGATTCCCACATACCGCAGAGCAACTAAGCCCATGGGCCACAGCTACTGAGCCTGCGCTCTAGAGCCTGCGAGCCACAGCTACTGAACCTGTGCACCCAGAGCCCGTGCTCCACAACAAGAGAAGCCACCACAATGAGAAGCCCACGCACCACAACGAAGAGTAGTCCCCACTCGCCGCAGCTAGAGAAAGCCCACGTGCAGCAAAGAGGACCCGACACAGTCAAAAATTAATTAATTAATTAATTAATTAATATAAATAAATAAATCATGTTCTGATTTGTCTGTCTGCCAAAGCATTTCCACTGAAGGACAACCAACACTGCTACATTCTGGACCTAGTGCTCATGCTCAAGAGAGAACTGGTTAGTGAAATGGAAAGAACAGGCATCTTTGGATAAAGTTAACATTCATCCTGGAAAGTCAGCTTAGATAGAGAATGCTGAGCATAATCAGACCACGTACTCCATACTCTAAAGGGAAGCAACTCAAGTAGGTTGAAAGGACCGCAAAAGGAAATTCTATGTATTAAAAATGGTCACAGTAAGAAAGGAGTAATGTCTAAAGAAACCAAAAAAACTGGCTAGACACCACTCTCATTAACTCAGACTAACAAGATAAATATAAAAGGCAGAAGAAGAGCCTCATAACAAAGGAAAAGCAGAGAACAATGGCATAATTTGATTAGAAGAATCAGGAGACTAAAACCCAGAATGAGCTGAGGCTTGCAAAAATGTCAAGGACAACAAGGGGCTTTTAAAATTGTATTCAGGGAAAGACAGCCTCCTAACTGGGGTTGACAATTTTATGTTAATGGATGACACAGTGCAAAGCAGATTGCTCAACTATTTTATTTGTCAAAGAGAATGATTATCAGACTGAAAAAGACAGAACAAATATTGATTTGAAAGAAAAAAAAAAGTCGGGAAATTATAAGACATTGCTTAGCATTCCAAGTGCACTTAGGGCTCCTGGCAAGATCAATTAAATCCCAAGAGCTAACACATGGAATATATGCACTGTTCTAGTAATCTTTTAGACATATTGAAATGGAAAATGGGAGTGATAAAGTCAAATATTACCCTAATTTAAAAAAAATGGTTAGGCTTCCCTGGTGGCGCAGTGGTTAGGAATCCGCCTGCCAGTGCAGGGGACACGGGTTCGAGCCCTGGTCCCGGAAGATCCCACATGCCGCGGAGCAACTAAGCCCGTGCGCCGAGCCCGTGCTCCACAACAAGAGAAGCCACCACAATGAGCAGCCCGCGCACCACAATGAAGAGTAGCCCCCACTCGCTGCAACTAGAGAAAGCCAGCACGCAACAACGAAGATCCAATGCAGCCAAAAATAAATTAATTAATTTAAAAAAAAATTTTTAATTAAAATAAATGGTTAAAACCATAGCCTGGTTAGCCTAGTACTGAGTAGGTAAGGGAGATTTTATTTTCCAAACAACCATGGTATTATTTCCAGTCTCACATGATCTTCCAGAATCTTGTCACTCCTTATCAGGCACTATTTATATTTAGCGCCTTGACTCTGGGCAGGACTTCATGACTGACTGCCTCAAGATATAGAATGCAGCAGAACTGACACTGCAGGAGTTCCAAATCACTTGCCCTCCTTCTATCCCTCCATCCCTTCGTCCATCCCTCTCTTATGCAATACGGAAGCCCAAAATAGCCTCAGCAGAGAGATCATGTAACAAGACCCATGTAGAGAGAAAAACGAAGTCCCCTCTAAGAGCCAGAATCAACCCAAAACATGTAAGTAAACGGATCTTCAAATTATTTCAGTCCCAGCCTTGTGTTCTCTAGTTGAGGCCTCAGATATCATGGAGCAGAGACAGATCATCCCCACTATTTCCTTTCAAACATTAGATAAGAGTCAAGCACAGAAAATCAAGATTGTTTAAATTCACTTACAGAAAAGATGATCACTAGGAGCCAGTATGATTTCCCTTTGGAAAATTTTTTTTCAGGAAATACTGAGATCCTTTTGAACACAGATAATATCTTATTCATCTTTGTATTTCCAACTCCTAAAAAAGTACCAAGCACACTGTGAGCAATTAACAAATATCTACTGATTTAAAGTGTGTTAAATTTTTTTCCTTTTTTGACTGTTAGTAGAATGTTAATCAAGGAAAAGCTAGAGACATAAGATATATGATTTTCAGCAAGTGACCTAACATCACGCTGCAAACAATACCACCAAAAAAGTAAAAAGCAAAGAAGATATATAAATGGCCAGTAAGTATATGAAAAGATGCTCAGCATCACTAATCATTAGAGAAATGCAAATCAAAACCGTAATGAAATACCTCTTCACATCCATTAGGATGGCTATTATTAAAACAACAACAACAAAAACAGCAAATCACAAATGTTGGCAAGGATGTGGAGAAACTGGAACCCTTGTGCACTGCTGGTGGAAAAGTAAACAGTGCAGCCCTTGTGGAAAACAGTATGTTGCTTCCTCAAAAAATTAAATATAGGGACTTCCCTGGTGGTGCAGTGGTTAAGAATCTGCCTGCCAACGCAGGCGACACAGGTTTGAGCCCTGATCTGGGAAGATCCCACGTGCTGCGAAGCAACTAAGCCCATGCGCCACATCTACTGAGCCTGTGCTCTAGAGCCCACAAGCCACAACTACTGAGCCCATGCACCTAGAGCCCATGCTCTGCAACGAGAAGCCACCACAATGAGAAGCTATGCACCGCAACGAAGAGTAGCCCCCGCTCGCCTCAACTAGAGAAAGCCCGCGCACAGCAAAGAAAACCCAACACAGCCAAAAATAAAGAAATAAAATAAAATTATATTAAAAAAATTAAATATACCAGATTACCATATGATCTGGCAATTTCACTTCGAGGATATACCCAAAAGAATTGAAATCAGAGATTCAAAGAGATATTCGTACACCCATGTTCATAGCAGCATTATTCACAAGAGCCAAAAGATAGAAACAACACAAAAATCCATGGATGAATTAATGGATAAGCAAAATGTGGTATATATGTAAAATGGGATATTATTCAGCTTTAAAAAGGAATTAAATTCTGACACATTCTTCAACATGGATGAACCTTGAAGATGTTATGCCAGATGAAATAAGCCAGATACAAAAGGACAAACATTATATGATTCTACCTTATGAGGTACCTAGAGTAGTCAAATTAATAGAGACAGAAACTTGAATGGTGGCTGCCAGGTGCTGGGGGCAGAGGGGAATGGTAATTATTGTACAGTTTCAGTTTGGGAAGATGAGAGGATTCTGGAGATGAACAGTGGTGATGGCTGTACAACAATGTGAATGTACTTAATGCCACTGAACTATACACTTAAAAATGGCTAAACTGGCAAATTTTATGTTATATACATTTTACCACAATTTAAAAAAAGTAAAAAGACAACCCAACTTAAAAATGAGCATATGGGCCTCCCTGGTGGCGCAGTGGTTGGGAGTCCGCCTGCCGATGCAGGGGATACGGGTTCGTGCCCCGGTCTGGGAGGATCCCACGTGCCACGGAGTGGCTGGGCCATGGCCGCTGAGCCATGGCCGCTGGGCCTGCGCGTCCGGAGCCTGTGCTCCATGGCGGGAGAGGCCACAGCAGTGAGAGGCCTGCGTACCGCCAAAAAAAAAAAAAAAAAAAAGAGCATAGGACTTGAATATACATTTCTCCAAAGAAGATATACAAATGGCCAATAAACACATAAAAAGATACTCAACGTCAATAAAGGTTGTCAGAAAAAAAAATGGACTTAGATCTATTTTATATGGTTCAAGGTAGAACTAGAACCACTGTACAGAAGATATAAGTTGTAGTAAGTTCAATAAAATGAGGGTCTTTCTGATAATAAGAGAAATTCCCAAATTGGAAAAGGGTGATAGTTCCTTTTCTCTGGAGGTGTGCAAGCATAGGTAGACATCCTTTTATGAAAATACTGCAGAGGAAATTCACTCATTAGGTACAACAGTGGCTTTTAAACATTTTTATTTTTATTTTTTTATTATTATTATTTTTTTGAGCAGCACTCTTTCTTCAAATGCAAAATCCTTAAAGTCACGTTGCTTTGGTTATCCAGGACTAAGGGCCTACAGTGCAATCTGCATGTTGGCCAGCCCCACACGACTATCCGCAGAAGCTTAATGGAATATCCAAAGCCCCAAGAAGCAGTCTTAAAACCAATGAGGTTGAAGAATAAATTAAAATTTAAGAACGTTTCTAACTCTAAGTTTTTAAACTATTTTCTAACGTCCTTTAGAATGACTTGTTTTCCCAATAATGTAATCCCTCTATATACTTTTGCTTTGATAAACTGACTTAATTTATTAAGAGATAAAGAGTACTTCAGGGACTTCCCTGGTGGCACAGTGGTTAAGAATCCGCCTGCCAATGCAGGGTACATGGGTTCGAGCCCTGGTCCCGGAAGATCCCACATGCCGCAGCGCAACTAAGCCCGTGCGCCACAACTACTGAGCCTGCGCTTTAGAGCCCATGAGCCACAACTACTGAAGCCCGCATGCCTAGAGCCCGTGCTCTGCAATGAAGAGTAGCCCCTGCTCACCACAACTAGAGAAAGCCTGTGTGCAGCAACGAAGCCCCAACGCAGCCAAAAATAGATAATAAATAATTTATTTTTTAAAAAATTTTAAAAAAAGAGTACTTCAGAAAGGGCTAACTTAACCATATACTTCCGTGCTACCTCCAAAAATCTATAAAAGTTAGCAACAGAAAATATATGATTCCAGATATCTCAGAAATCTTTCCCAGACATTTCACCTTGGAAACAGCTCTATGTTTCCTGTCTAGAGTTTCATAACCAAAGAGCAAACAAGGTAGTTTAAGTCTCATCTCATCAGCTTATTACTGTTTGTTATATGAGCTGTGAAAAAAGGCCAGGGCTTTAAATATAGACTCAAAATAATTTGAGAAGTTCTTCATCATTATAATCCTCACCCACATCCTTCAGCTCTTAAAAATACGTTTTACCATAAAGTAGCAAGGACTGAGATCACTTATTAATCTTCTGTTTTAGTAGAATGTCCAATTTCTACTGTTCAATCAGAATTATTTCTGGAATCTGGCTTGGAAAAAATCTGAAGGGTTGTGGTATTTGTGGAGGTGGTTAAAATATGATCAGCCTCCCTGGCAGGAACCCAAGTAAAGACGGTAGCTCAGCTCAAGATGATTTGCTGAGTTAGCTAGAAAGGAGCAGATCTATAGGGGTTTTTGGGGAAGACACCAGCATAACGGCCATCAATGCTACTTCTGAAGACAACAAATTAACAGAAATAGATGTACGTATGCATATGTATATACTCACATATACACATGTACATGTGTGTATTCATACATATATCTCATAGATCTATCTACTGAAACAGCCTAGAAGCAATGATATCCTGGTAGCAATGAGCACATCTAGCGCCCAGATCTTGATTTCACAGGAGCCATCTTGAAAGAACTCCCACTAGCTAAGGCTGGGACAATCTGAACAACAAAATAAATCAGAGTAACAGTGTAACTCTTTGGGCAAAATAGGAATTGTGCAATAATAGGAAAAAAAAAAAATATATATATATATATACATATTTTTTAAATTAATTAATTAATTTTTGGCTTTGTTGGGTCCTCGGTGCTGCTCACGGGCTTTCTCCAGTTGCGGCAAGTGGGGGCTACTCTTCATTGTGGTGCGCGGGCTTCTCATTGTGGTGGCTTCTCTTGTTGTGGAGCACGGGCTCTAGGAGTGTGGGCTTCAGTAGCTGTGGCATGCGGGCTCAGTAGCTGTGGCTCATGGGCTCTAGAGCGCAGGCTCAGTAGTCGTGGCTAATGGGCTCAGTTGCTCCGCAGCACGTGGGATCTTGCCAGACCAGGGCTCGAACCTATATCCCCTGCATTGGCAGGCACCACCAGGGAAGCCCATATATACATAAATATATACATATATATATATATAAAAATATCTGTTCCTAGTTTCTGACACAGTGCTCCTAAAACCCTTATTAATCTCCTGAGTGATAGGGGTGCTAGGAGTATCTTTTTATTTGGTCTTTGACTCTGGTTCCTGACACACAGTTCCTAAATCCCTTGGAATTTCCTGGGTGGTAAGAGCGATCTTTGTTCTAATGAGGTGACTCTGGATGGGGGTTGGTCCCCAGAAAGACCAAACCATGACCAGAAGCTTGGAACTTTCAGCCCCACCCCCACCTCCTTCCGGGAAGGGAAGGGCTAGAGATTAAGTTAATAATTGATCATGCCTACGTGTTGAAGCCTCCATAAAAATCCCCAAAGTACAGGGTTTGGGAAGTTTTCAGGCTGGTAAATACATCCATGACAGGAAGGGAGTGCACCGCAACTCCATGGGGACAGAAGCTCCTGTGCTCAGGATCCTTCCAGACATAGAACTAACTAAAAGGGCACCTGGCTATCCATCTGTATCATTTGTAATATCCTTTATAATAAGCTAGTAAATTTAAGAAAATGTTTCTGCGTTCTTTGAGCCATTCTAACAAATTATTGAATCCACAGAGGGTGTTATGAAAACTCTTGATTTATAGTTGATTAGTCAGAAGTACAGGTGACAACCTGGGACTTGCGATTGGCATCCGAAGTGGCAGGCAGTCTTGTGGGACTGAGCCCCTAACATGGGGGGGTCTGTGCTAACTCCAAGTAGTAAGTGTCATAACTGAATTGTTGGACACCCAGTTGGTGCTGGACAGTTGAAAAATTGGTTGATGTGGGAAAATCCATACACATTTGGTATCAGAAGTATCGAGAGTAGAGAGGAAACATTAGTGTCTTTCCTTTAGTTGGTGTCATAAGAGTAGAGGAGAAGAGTTTTTCCTGTTAGAAATACTGGAGAAAGAAAGAAAGAGAGAGAAAGGGAGAGAGAGAGAGAGAGAGAGAAAGCAAGCTTTACCTTATAGTAATAAACAAGGTATGATGGAATTAGAAAAATCACAATTTGCCAACCATCACAGTAATAACTGATTCAGGCAACTACCATCGAAAGATGCTAATGGATAAACTTCTGATGAGAAGTAGAATATTATACTCTCAAGTACCTCCCCACAAAATAAGAATTAATAAATACAACATCATTTTTCATTAACTTTATAGTGGAGAAACCTAGCAGACACACCTTAATCAGTGATAAAAAGTTACATCACCAACCAGGGACTTCCCTAGTGGTCAAGTGGTAAAGAATCCACCTTACAATGCAGGGGACGTGGGTTCGATCCCTGGTCAGAGAACTAGGATCCCACATGCTGTGGGGCGACTAAGCCCGCACACCACAACTACTGAGCTCGAGTGCCTCAACTAGAGCCTGTGTGCCACAAACTAAAGAGCCCATGTGCTTTGGAAGCCATGCATCACAACTGCAGAGCCCATGCACCCTGGAGTCTGTGCGCCACAACTAGAGAAGAGAAAACTCGCACGCCACAACTAGAGAGCAGCCCGTGCACCACAACGAAGATCCCACGTGCTGCAACTAAAACCCGATGCAGCCAAAGATAAATAAATTAAATAAATAAATAATAAATAAATCTTTAAAAAAAAAGTTACATCACCACCAATGGGATAAATCATCATCCTGTGTCACCCTCTGATAGGATGCACTAAGAAGAACATGGCATCACTTCAGAGGTATTCCTGCCAAAACCGCATAAACACAAGAAAACATCAGATATACCCCAAACTGGGAAACATCCTAAAAATGTCAAGATCATAAAAGATACAGAAAGGCTAAAAAACTGTTCCATACTGAAGGAGATTAAAGAGACAACTAAATGTAATACATGATCCTGAGTTGGCTCTTGGACCTATAAAGGACATTACTGGGACAACTGGCAAAATCTGAATGGGATCTGAGGATTAGTTGGTAACACTGGATCAATGTTAATTTTGACTGTGATGGTTGTAGTATGGAGAGTTTCCTTGAATTTAGGAAATATACACTCAAGTATTAAGCGATTGTGGTAGGCAGAAAGATGTCCACATTCTAATCCCTGAAACCTGTGAGTATTTACCTTAAATGGCGAAGGGGAATTAAGGTTGCATGTGAAATTAAGGTTGCTATAAGCTCACTTTAAGATAAGGAGACTATCTTGGATTAGCTGGATGGGCCCAATATAATCCTTTTAAAGTCCTTAAAAGTGGAAGGGTCTGGCAGAAGGAGGCAGTTAGAGGAGAAATGTGACAATGAAGCAGGTTCAAAGTGACAGGATGGGAGAACTTGACCCACCATTGCTGGTTCTGAAGATGGAGGAAGACCACAAACCAAAGAATTCGGAACAGCCTTCAGAAGCTGGAAAAGGCAAGGAAACAGATTCTCCCCTAGAGTCTCCAGAAACGAATGCAGCCCTGCTAACACCTTAATTTTAGCCCTGTAAGACATGAGCCAGAGTTTGACCTACAGGACTGTAAGATAATAAATGTGCTGTTTTAAGCTACCAAGTTTGTAGTTAACTTGTGACAGCAGCAATAGAAAACTAATACAGGAATAATGGGGTATCATCATCACTGCACTTGTTCTTAAATCATTCAGACATGTTATAACACATTGGGAATCTGCAAAAGGTACAGTGGAACTGTACAGTGTACAGTGTACAGTGTACAGTGGAACACAGTGCACTACTTCTGCAACATTTATGTAAATTTGAAATTGTTTCAAAATAAATTTTTTTAATTAATAGGAATTACATTTTGACTTACCAGAATTTTCCAAATAGTAGTTTTGCAGGCTAGATTACCCTTCTAAGGCCAGAAGAGAGAATTTAGTCATCTTGTTATAAAAAAGGCCTAAGGGAAATAATCAGGGAGGCTATGGGCCAACCTCCAGAACTTTTATCCACTACTACTAAATTCCCTGGTTCCAGAGCCCTTACCTGTAGATAGTGACATGGGGAGACAAAGGACGGTTTGAACCAGTGTTCTTATTCCAGAACCTCTCCATCTCTTCTTTGGCTGTGGTTCCCAAAGGAACAGCACTAAAATAAAACCAAAAGGTTTTAAAATGATTAAAAGTAAACTTGGTTTAAATTTTCACATAACAAAAAGTTAACATATAAAAAGGTAAGCTGGGCTAGATAAACCTATGTATTAGGAAAACATGTTTGTCCACTCACCTTATCTTTCTGCCAAGGTTGACTCAGTTATTAATAACCTCAATCACCCAATGAGGTCATATCAGAGGATAACTCTTCTTTCCAATCCCCCAACACACAGGTCCAGTAACGGAGGCTAAACTTCTTTCTTGTTGGGCGGCAGGGCAAATATAATATTTCAAAACCATTTACATAAATGGATTACCCTTTTCCCAGGCCATGAGTGATATCTCATACATTACCACCTGCTCTCATCTGGCTCTTCAAGAATCCTTTTTAGGTTCTCAAAAATCAAGAACTGGATTCAGCTCAGTACCTCTGAATAGCTTCTTGGTTTTCCTTGTCACTGGGCTAGGCTGAAGCCAACTGTTTTATTCTTTTTCTTTTCTTTTTACTTTTTTTTTTTTTTTGGCCGCACTGTGGGGCATATGGGATCTTAGTTCCCCCATCAGGATCAAACCTGTGCCCCCTGCAGTGGAAGTGCAGAGTCTTAACCACTGGACCGCCAGGGAAGTCCCTGAAGCCAATTGTTAAACAGCTGTGTTCAACAATTTAACTTTCTAGGTGCCTATATTAAACATGATCTATCCCCCTCAAGAAAATATTTCCCCATAGATTACTTATTAATTGCAAAAGTTAAAAACAGTAACTCCATACTGGGAAAAAACTTAGCAGACATTTCTGTATTCAAATGATCAAAGTTAAAATCACTAATGGGACAAATGACATCACATGCCCCTGATGTGATGTACTGAGGATACAACATCATTTATGTATTACACTTGCCAAAAATGGATAACCTGAATCTAGTCATTAGAAAACAATCAGACAAACCTAACTTAAGAGACACTCTACAAAATAACTGACCTGTATTCTTCAAAAATGTCAATGTCATAAAAGACACAGGAAGGCTAAGAAATAGTTCCAGGTTAAAGGATACTACAGAAATATGACAACTAAATACAATATGTGAGCCTAATTAGATCCTGGATGGGGGACAGGTGGACTGTATTTCTATAAAGTACATTATTTGGGACAAATGGAAAATCTGAAAAACAACTGTATATCAGATAAGATTACATCAATGTTAAATTTGCCAAATTTGATAATTGCATTTGTATAATTTTACTGTGCTTTATAACATAATGCTCTTGTTCTTAGAAGAAGTTGTGTTTTTTTTTGGCCACATCACACGGCATGTAGGATCTTAGTTCCCTAACCAGGAATAGAACTGGTAGCCCCTGCAGTAGAAGCTCGGAGTCCCAACCACTGGATCGCCAGGGAATTCCCTTAGGAGAAGTTTTTAGAAGTAAAAGGTCATGATGTCTGCAACTTAATCTCAAAGAATTCAGAGAAAATAATCACAATAATTAAATTGTGCTGAATCACACTAAATTGTCAATACTAGGCCAGTTTTGACCCACAAAAATGGCAATTTCATATAGCACAACCTAAAATATATAGAGTGATAGGTAAACACAGCAAAATGTTAACAACTGATGAATGTAGGTGAAAGGTATACAGAACCTCCTTGTACTATTCTTCCAACTTTTCTGAAAGTACAAATTATCAAAATATTTCTACTATCTCTCTTTTTTTTTTTTCCCGGCAGTACCACACAGCTTGCGGGACCTCAGTTCCCCGACCAGGGATTGAGCCCGGGCCGCGGCAGTGAAAGCACTGAATCCTAACCATTGGACCACTAGGGAACTCCCTGGAAGTACAAAATATTTCTAAAATTAAACGTTAAAAAAAAAAAGAACCACAAAGAGACAATTGTTGAAGTCAGTAGACTAGAAATGAATATAGCAGAAAGAAAGAGAGATAAAGACTAAGGCCTGGGAGCTGCCCAAAATGCAAATCAATAAAGTTATATATAGCAGAAAAGCTTAAAGTGAGGAAAATTGAGAAAAAAAACAAAGATATATTCTTATTCTTCCTTCTTCTACTACCAGCTGAGAAAAATAAGGACCACAATCACTAAATTTTCAGCCAACCATCTACAATTACCTGCTTTCGTACATATCCCCAAAATATCAGTCAACCTACTGCTTTTCCCTGATGAAAAAAAGGTTAAATAATAATAATCTCCATATTTGGAAACTTACTTTCTGATACAGAGCAGAGGACTAAGGTGGGCACGGAGGCAGTGATGGCCAGCACGTCTGAAAGATAAGAGAACCAACAGTCAATACACATTTCGAGATGTACTTCAGTATATCAACTTCTCTATTTTTGTACTGTATTAGACTCTGGGTGGAGGGGAAAATTAGGAATAAGATAAAAACAATGACAGTATCAGGATCTTTGAGATTTTTTCTAGTTGGAAAGCTGCAACTTTAAATAACTTGAGAATAATCACAAATATTACTCACAAATGCAAAATAAGATTTTAGCTGAACACAAATAATATAAGGTAAAAGAATAACCAGAGCTGGTAATGTTCAACAAAGAAATACAGAAAGCAAATTTTTTCAAGCTAGATCTTAAAGGAGGTGATGTTTAAAAGACAGGGGTTTAAAGAAAAGAGAGGGGGACTTCCTTGGCGGTCCAGTGGTTAGCACTCCTCACTTGCACTGCAGGGGGCAAGCGTTCAATCCCTGGTCAGGGAACTAAGATCCTGCATGCCATGAGGCATGGCCAAAAATAAAATAAAAAATAAAATAAAATAAAATTTTAAAAGGGGGGTGGGTACAGAATAAGCCAGTGGCAACACCAAGTACTACACAACTTAGCCAAAGCAGACACCTGATGCAAATGGATGAATTTAGAAGGTTTAAAGAACAAGGGGTTTGAGGAGGCAGGGTCCTCAGTGTTAAGCTGTCATTCTAGGAACTACCAACAAGTTCCAGACAACCTGGATGAACTTTAAGTGAAAAAGGCTGTCATATAATAGTGCAAAAAATATGAGAATGTAGATTTCTTTACTACCCACATGAAAAGGTACTTGAAGTAGGTAACACAAGTTTTCTACTAAAAAGTTACTATTTTTGAAACGTATATATCAATACCGGAACTGCTTTTCAAGTCTGAGACTAAAATGTACCCAGGCATTCTATCTAAAGAGAATTTAACTGATCCAGCATTTACATGGTATTATGAAAAACACATGATCACTACACCCCTTTAACTCACGTTATATCGAATCTTTCCAAAGGTATTTGAGAAAGTTATCAGAGTGAAGCTCTGGGACCAAATACATTGAGATTCTACAAAAGTTTATTGTATATACACTATGTGCAAGACACTGTGGGGATACAAGATCACATTAAGATCCAATGATCTTCTAAAAAAGCTCATGATGTCCCTCATACCATTGATATTAGATGCATAAATATTTCAAGAACCTTACACTCTACACTAGAACACTAGAAGGGCCCACTATTTGAAGGAAAAATAATCCAACCAACACTTCCTTCAGCTCTTCCCTCTTTCCAGCTTTGGAGGCAAGAGATGAATACAGACATTGTGTACCCAAGGCTCCCAGAAAGAAAGAAGTGGGAACAAATCTCTTTAAATCAATTGTGACTCTGAAGTTGCAGGGCATGCATTCCTCACACCAGGCTACGTCCAGTCACTCAGCTACCCAGCAAGAGTTTGCAGATGTGGGTTGGAATCTACAGCACTCTCTGTCTAGTGCTATTGTCTCCCAGACAAATACCAACGTAAACTTTCCACAAGGCCCTAACAGAAACTAGTTGCACAACTGCATAACCTTATTTGAAATATGACAAGAGTAGATATCTAATCTATCCTTGCCTTTCATGTGAAACCAGGAACCCTGAAAAGATTTCTTTTTCCACCCAGGAAGAGTTACATGTTATATGTTATAGCTAGAAAGTAACAGTACTTTATTTTATTTTTAATTAACAAGCCAGAACTGATTTCTAGTTAGGGCCTGTCCCTTTCTAAATGCATTATACATGTCTCCCCCAAAATGTAATCATGGCTTAAATTGTTTTTGAAACTCTTCTCTGTACTGAGGCAACAACAGTAATGAAACAAGAACACTTGACAAAGTAAAACAGCCAGACTGGAGGTCTAGATCTGCATAAGTTGTGTAACTTAGTGAGTCACTGAGCTTCAGCTTTTTCATTTATAAAATAGGATTGATAATACCTACATTATTGGTTGTTGGGAGGACTGCAAGAGAAAATGTATAGGAAAGCACTCTCTAAACTGCAATATACCCCATACATGTAATTTAGTAATATTTCACTGGTCTCCCAAAGGTCTTTAGAATTCATATCACATTCTTTTTAAAACTCTGCAGTGTAAAAATATTCATCTGCTGAAAATGGATTTGACTTTTGGAAGAAAACAAAAGTTATTCAAAGCCAAGTCTATGTGATCAAATTGAATAAGATCCACTTTTGGTCCAAAACAAGATGTGACTATAATATAATGAATTTCTCTTGTATGCCCTCTAAACTTGATCTGATGGCATGTCAAAATTTAGTTTCATAAATGAGGTAACAGGAACATTAAAGTATTTACATAACCTTGAAGGACACAATGAAGAGCAATCATTTATATATAGAATTTCTGATTAATTGTATGAGCACCCAACTAACTCCAAAGATACAATGTTAAGTCATTCTTGATTTCTTTTCTCTTACATCCCCCCATATATATGCAAGGCATCACCCAATCTTACCAATACTATCTAGAAAACTTCAGTCCATTGTTTTAGTCTGTATTCTCTTCATTTCTCACTAGGACTGTAACAGGAGCTCCTGAATTGATCTCCTAGCACCAATCTCTTCCCTATCATTCAATATTAGCAGCGTTAAATTACTGAAAAATAAAGCTGACTTCATCAATCATCTGCCTGCAAGTCTTTAACAGTTCCCCACTACTTATAAGGTTCACACTGCAGTCAAACAAGGCCCTTCTCAACATGACCTGATCCAATTCTCCAGAGCTATTCTCCCACAAGCTCCCTTCAGCCCTCTATACTTCTACCACACTGAATGTTACATTGCCCCCAGACAGAGCATAGTTTCTTTTGACCACATGCCTTTGCTCAGGCTATTCTCTGAGTGGACCTCCCTAGCAGCCTGATAAACTCATCCTTTAAGATCCAACAACTCCCAAATGGCAACTTCACCACTCCTTTAGCCCTATCTGCTGCACCTGTCATGCTCCCACATCACTTGTTCATATCTCTAAATCAACATTCTGTTGCTTATTAATTAATCCATTTATCTCCTTTGCTAAATTTTGAGCTCCTCAAGAATAGAACTGGAATACTTTGCATCTATAGCACCTATAACAATATGACAGAAGAGGCTCAAAAAAAATGATTTGTGAATTAGTATGCTTATTTTAAAAGGCAGTCTTAAGAATTTAGACTTTAAATAAATTAAACCTTGTTTTTGGAGGTGCTTCACATGTAGCATTTAATATGATGAGCAACATTCGGAGGGTTAATGACTTGGTGGCTTTGTGCTTAAACTGCATGAACATTACTAGATAGAAGCCTAGCTGTTCTTAGCTTAGTTCTCTATCTCAGTCTTGGCTTTGGCAAGTCATTCCCTGACTGACTGCCAGTGGAGTCTGTGCTACTTAGCTGGTTACTCCTCCCTAGCTAGCCCATGAACTTTAGGGAGTCTACAAAATATAGAGCACTATTCAAAAGCCATGACATACAATACTGTGATAACTAATAATTTTTAGTTAACCAAGCATTAAAAATGTTTAGCCAATATTTCTCTTAAGTGAGTTCAAGTTATCACTACTTTCATTCACAAGTGAAGAAACCACAATCATGCAATCAATGACCTTGACTTGTCCCAAATAAATGGAATTAGTGACACTACTAGAACTAGAAACTAGCTCCTAGAATTTAAGGTGCCCTTTCCATAAGAGTTTTGTACTACCACTAATGAATCCTAGTGATGACAGTCCTACACAGCTCAAAATGATACAGACTGGACATACTCAATGTGTACAGTGATCCTTGGTTTCTAAGCGCTAATCATGAAACTCCTAAAATGAACTGTTTAGACCCAATATGATCATTACAAGCTAAACGTTAATTCCACCAAAAAGTCTGTGACATCTTCTAAAATATGATATATCAAAGAATTCAAAAGCATTCAATTATGGTCAAACTACTTGTAATAAAGGAGGCAATCTGGCAAGACTAGCCCTGACACGCTTTAGAAAAAAAGACACAATTGTAAATAAGAGTCAGGGAGAAAAACGAAGGATTAAGATAAACCATTCCTGATCTCAGCTCCAAGAGGAATCATTTTGTCACAGAGAAAAACTAAATAAAGTCCGTCTATTTTTACACTGGGTGATTGAAGTGGAAAGAGAAATGAGAAGACATTTGGGGAAATCAGGAATTAAATCTCAACTGCATTAAAACTAACTTTCCATAACAAATAGTTTCCAAAAATAGTGCTGGCAGGAAACTATGCTGGGATTTGTACCAACAGCGTCAAAAATCGCTATGGCTAGAAAGGCTCTGAGCAGAGAACGAGGCCTTGTCGACAATGGACAGTTCATAATGGAAGACAGTCTAGGGTATTTCTCAGGACAAGGAGTTGACACTACAGAGAAAAACTGGGGCATCTATTCCCCTCACCCACCAAGTAAAAAAATAAACAAACTGAAGTTCCTGGCTGCTCTGAGGCAGCAGAGCAACCACTATGGGCGCTATTGCTAATCGTCACCCCGATAGGGGTCTAGGCCTCCTGCACTCTCTACGAGGGGCCCGTTAGGAACTGGGACAGTGCCCACTCATTGCCAGCAGCTGGTGTTTGCAGGAGTAAAACGCAAAGGTAAAGTACACCAAGATCCTTCTCCTCGAGGCCCAAGCCCTAAATAAGAGAAGTTAGACCTACTTATTTTCTTGGAGCTCGGCTCTCGCTGCAGCCACAAGAGCAATCTGGGGAAGAACTATTTTAGAAGTGGGGAAAAACTATTTTAAAAGTGGGAAAGCTGGGCTTCCCTGGTGGCGCAGTGGTTGAGAGTCCACCTGCCGATGCAGGGGACACAGGTTTGTGCCCCGGTCCGGGAAGATCCCACATGCCGCGGAGCGGCTGGGCCCGTGAGCCATGGCCGCTGAGCCTGCGCTCCGCAACGGGAGAGGCCACAGCAGTGAGAGGCCCGCGTACCGCAAAAAAAAAAAGTGGGAAAACAGAAGCGGCGAGAGCCCCGCGACCCATCCGCAAGGAGTAAGGAAAAGATAATCGGCCAGGGACCCCCGAAGCCCTACATGGTGCACAGGAGACGCTAGGGGAGGGGAAGGGTCTCTAGGTTTCCAAAGCGCGTGGCCTCCACCCACAGGTCTTTCCCTGCCGAGGCACGGGGTAAACAGCTGTTAGCAAGACGTGAGGGGCCAGTGCAGCTCTCCCGAGAGCCGCCGGCACCGACTCCCACCCCACACTAAAGTCACCTCAAACAGATCGCAGCCATCTTGGGTTCCGGCCTGGACGGAAGTGACGCCGACGGCCCCACCACCTCTGGGCGAGGGGAGGGGCGGGGCTTCTGTCACGTGACGACACCAGCTCTTTCTGAGGATTGGGAGGCTCTCCGGATCAGCCCTAGTTCCGACTCTTCGCATATCTTCTGTGCGCAGTTAGTCTCTGACCCCTCCTCTTTCAGCTGACTTCTAAAAAGTGGTAAGTTTTCCGCAGAACTGCCGCTGGGTCAAATTCTGCAGTCTACGTTTTACCTTTTTGTTTTCAGAGGTGCTTCACAGGTAGCACCTCTAAAAACACTCATTTTGTTTAGCACCACAAAGCAGAGGGCTTGCCCAGATTCTTCACTGAGGACTTCTCAGTCTAGTTTCACGCCTTCCCCCTCCCAGGTGGGACTAAAAAGTATTATAGGGTGACTGAGACATGCAGGGAAAAAGATACTTTCGGCTTGCAGCAACATGGATGAACCAAAAGATTATCATACTAAAGTAAGTCAGAAAGAAAAAGACAAATAACATATCACATATATGTGGACTCTAAAATATGGTACAACTGAATTTATTTACAGAACAGAAACAGACAATAGAAAACAAACAAACATAGTTACCAAAGGGGAAAGGAGGAGGGATAAGTTAGGAGTTTGGGATTAGCAGATACAAACTACTATGTATAAAACAGGTAACCAACAAGGTCCTACTGTATGGCACGGGGAACTATATTCAGTCTCCTGTAATGAACCATAATGGAAAAGAATATGAAAAAGAATATATATATGACTGAATCACTTTGCTGTACACCAGAAATTAACACAACTTCGTAAATCAACTATACTTCAATTAAAAAAAATTTTTTTTGTAAAGATACTTTGGGCTCCTTCCCATTCTTATGTGAACCGTCTTCACCAGTACAGAGATAGTGCACAAGTTGAGATCCGTGGGGGAGAGAACCTCTCAGAGCACCATCCGAGGATGGGGAGCGTCCTCTAACCACCTCGATTAGCTTTATGTCTCACAATTCCTGGGCTTGAGCCGCTGCATGAGCTAGATGCCCACTAACCAAAGACAACGCTCCCTTGTTTCTTGTTTCAGGGCTATGTGGGTGACACCCACTGCCAGAAGAACCTGGGGTACGGGTGGGGGAGAACTTGCTTTGATTTATATACATAAAAACAGTTTTGAGCAATCACTTCCAGAGCACTTATAAGGGAGAAAACAAGCAAGTGGAAAGGAACGGAAAAGCGCAAAAGTTCTTGAGCCTCTTTTGAGGAGGAAGGGTGAGGAGAAGTGAAGCAGACAGCCAAAGCAACTCCTGTTCAGCAATAAAAACATATTCGTTGCATTAATATTCAGATCTTATTTATATTTAGCGCTTATGTACTTTTCCTTTCAGGACTTAAATAGCACAGATTCATTTATTTCTACATCAAATGAATATACTATTTTGCATTTCTATAATGCTGGCAAAGAAAGCACTATAATAAACTTCTAGACTGGAAGGGACCTTACAGGCTCTCCAGCCCGATTTTCTCTCCAGTGTAGGAATCTCCTCTGTAGCGCTGCTGACAGCTGATTTTCAAGAGTGTGTTCTAACACATTGGCTAATGGGTACCTCAAAAAACAAGTTTCATTTAGTAAACAATTTAGTCATTAGGAAGTTGTTACATTAAAATACAGTTTTCTGCGATTGATCTTCCAGTCATTGATCTTGCTTTGGCCCTCGGAAGCTTCACATTAACAAATCCAATGAATGCCTCTTTCACTTAGTTCTTCCAATGTTTCATGTAACGTGTTTGTCTTAAAACTCAGCTCTGACCATGTAGACACTCCCATTCCTAACCCCAAATACCATCCCAAAACCATCAGCAGAATTCTTATGATGTACCGGATTAAATCCACCCCCTTTGCCCTGTCATTTAAGGCCATCCACAAACTGGCTTCAACTTTCCTGTACAGACTCCTTTCCTCTGATGCCTGTTCAAGATCCCCCAAATAGAGTAAAAATGGAGGACACCAGATCTACCCTGAATATTCCCAAAACTTCACAAACCTACCCACCCCCCCCCCCCCCCCCCCCCCACACACACACATACACACTTTCTTATCTCTTTGTCTTTGCTTTTGTTGTTCTATCTGCCTAGATACCCTCACTAGGTACCTCTCCTTTTCAAAATGGCATGCATCCTTAAAGGTTGGTCCACATCTAATACTGCCTTCTAGACATGACTCCCTCTTCCTCTGAACTTCATTTATTAAATGAAAGTTATTGATATTTTTGTGTTTAATCTCTGTTACATAACTTAATTTTCCTAATGTAGCTCTATGTGCCCTCACTTATACTCTCAGCACTTTGTTCATCAGTCTGCTGCATCATGGTTTATTATATTTCATTGTTAACGGGTTTGTCCTCTGATTCTCCCCTCTGCCTCCCCAAACTAAATTTTGAACTCCTTGAAGGAGGATCTTAATTTTTATTCCTCTTTCTATTACTCACATACCCACATATTCACATACTCATATATGTAGCTGGCTGGCACTCAATATAATTTTGTTGCCTTGCTTTTAACTGAAATGGACTTAAACTGCAGCGTGAGGCAGTGAAGGACTTCCTGAAAAAAAGGGAAAGATCAAGGGATTCTTCCCTGGGTATTTTCCCACGGAAAAAAAGTTTTTTATCTGGAAAGAATCACCCAAGATGCAGAGAGATAGGAAAAAAAAAAAAAAAGACACCCAAAGGACTTAGTCATCTCAAGAAGCCTGTAATGTAGCCCACAGTAGTGAAGATAGCAGGGATATCCTGTTTTGAAAGTTCTCTGGGGGAAACCCACCTCTAACTCCTAGAGCCCTAGGGGAGCCACTCTCAGGCATGGAGGCTAGGGAGGAATCCCTTTTCATAGCCTTAGGATTCAGGTTCCTCCACCCATCTGTCCCTCAGAGAAATGTGTTTGTGTCCCTTTTTCTGTCCCTCTCCCTCCCCCCCCCCCCCCCGACATTCCAGCCTGAGGCAGGGGGAGGCCAGCAGACACAAAGCCCTCAGTGTATGGGGTGGTATGTGTCCCCCCCCACCCCTCTACCCAGAGGACACAATGCCCCTTCTGCTCCCTGTGCTCTGCCCCCCTCCTCACCACCTCTCAACTGCACATGCCAGGCTGCAATTGGCTACTGGCTCAGGACAGCCCCCTCATACCGGGACCCTGGGGGATTTTAAGCGGGTTCCAGGAACCCCCGCTCAGTTCCTTGTCCCCCACTCTCCCAACCCCGCAGACGCTCCGGGCCCTAGCCCTGCCCCAGCTATGGCTCCTGGGGCTCCCTCTTCCAACCCCAGTCCTATCCTGGCTGCGCTACTCTTCTCCTCTTTGGGTAAGTTGAGCCACCCGTCTGGGGGCCCCGGGTCTCAGGTTGTCTCTCAGCAACCTTCCCCCTGCCTTCACTGCGCTCCTCACTGCAATCAAAGAAAGAGGCAGCAACAGCAGGAAGATGCTATTCTATGCAGAGAAAAAATATATATATAGTTTGGAGGGAGGCTGTAAAGGTAAAGGTATTCTGTGAAGGGAAAAGGGAAAAGAGTGTAGAGAGCTTCCCTGAGGTGGACCTGACCGGAACCGGGTTGGAAACCAGTAACATGCCCCCAAAGCAGTGGTGAAGGCCTACTAGGAAGCAGTGTTAGAGCTTGGTAAGGAACATGTTCAGACATCTGGGTTCTGGTCCCTACTCATTCCCTAGTCGTGCAGAAGGTACCTTAACCTTAGTTTCCCTGAAGAGAGAAGTCAGGGAATGTGATCTAAGGAAGGAGCCCAAGGTTTGTGGCCCCAACTCCTCCGATCCTTTGTCTCTTGGTACCTCAGTTTCTCTTTGTGGATCTGTTGTCCATTATGTGGGTGAACAGAGTAGAAGGGAGGTTCTGTGAGATTCTAGGGTCTTGTCTCATCTAAAGCTATCTTCCACATAAGTTGACCAGCCCCTTCCTTGCCCCACGGCAGATGTTGGGTGAGGAAGAGAAGTTCAAAGCAGGGTTATCTGAATGGATTGTTCCCTTCTCCAAACTGCCCTGAAGCCTAGTGCAGTGAGTGAGAAGTAGGGCAAATGAGGGGAGGGGAGGGAGGGCTGGTTAGAATGTCTGAGATTCTCTGCGGTCAGCTCCTTGAGTCCTAAACCTAGCAGCTACACTCTTCTGGACTGTACTGGACTATTCAGAGGTATCCTGAGAAAATGTTAAGGATAGGGAGTTGGAGAAGGGCGTGGTGAGGGAAATGGGGAGAGGGGATCTTGGAGTATAAGAGGGAGAGAAAGTTCTGTCCCACTCATAGCACCATTGAACAGAGCTGAAGGGCAGTGGTTGATATTTGAACAGGAGGAATAGAAGTTAGATCCAATGAATAACCTTCCTTGTTACATTTGGGATACCCAAGAAGGCTCGAAGGCTCAGTCCCAGGAGGTGAGTCATTGGTATTGCATGCTGAGGTGGGAGATTTGGGACTATGGACCACGGGCAGGGGTGCGGGGGGCAGTGAGGGGAGGGGAGGCATGAGCCCCCAACACTGGTCAGTGGTCAGACAATGGGTCTCTATTTATTTGATTGCTTCCTCCCTCTCCCATAGAACAAAAGGGTCTACAGTTGCCCCCAGCCAGGGCCAGCCCACACACATAATCTCCCTGGAATGGCCTTGTGTGGGTGAGTCTTGGGAGTGACCCTGGGCCAAAAGGGCCAAGAGGAGGGTGAGGAGGGTCAAAGCAGAACCACAAGGGGCTCAAATGCAGAGTCATCTGAGCTTTGGGCTTGGGGGTGCTGCTCTGAATCAAGCTTCCCCTGAGAGGGATATGAGGGCCTTCCCTCCGTGACCCCCCCAGTCAAGAGCAGCTGTATGGCAATCAGGGATTCAGCACTGAAGACAGCTGGGTCAGGGAAGAAGACTTACATTCTCTAGTTATCTTCAATTCTTCTGCAAGACATTTGAGTTTGTTGTACTGTGAAATACTATGTAGCTGTTAAAAATAATATTGATCTGTACGCATCAAAGTGGAACACTCCCAACAGATACATATATTCTTTTTATACATATATTCTTAAGCCAAAAAAAAAGACTATAATGCAATGTATGTTAAAAAAGAAAAGAAAGCTCCACAGAAAGAAACTATTTCTTATAAGTATATGTGTATCTTGAGTTTATGTTGAGTCTGACACATAGAAAATGGTTACACATTAAACTGATAACGTTGGTAATATCTGGGAGGGGACTACAGGAAAGGAATTGGTCAAGAGAGACTTTAGCTCTCTTTATCTCTATTGCTTGAATAGTTATAAGAAGAATGCACTATGTGTTACCTGTATAATTTATAATAAGTTTTAAAAATTGTAAAGCCTGCATCTAAGGGATAGCTTAAGAATTAGATACTGATCCAAAGGGAAAGTTAGACTTGGAGACAGAATTCAACTTCTGGAAGTCCTCAGGGGAATTCTGGTACTGCTGATTTCATTTCCTCTATGAACATGCCGAAGAGCTTGAACCAACACAGCATTTCCACTCATCTATTCAATTAGGCAAGAGAGACCTGGACCGCAGAATTCGTCATTTCTGTCCCAGTCTTCGCTTTGGCCTCTGACTCAGGCTTGACTTCCTATTGATCTCACTCCCTCTATATCCCTTTTTGGGCCCACATGTGCATCTGATTCCCCCTCTATGTTTGCAGTGCTCTCCCCAGCCCAGGCCATTGTGGTTTACACGGACAAGGAGGTCCACGGTGCTGTGGGCTCCCGGGTGACCCTGCACTGCTCCTTCTGGTCCAGTGAGTGGGTCTCAGATGACATCTCCTTCACCTGGCGCTACCAGCCAGAAGGAGGCCGTGATGCCATCTCGGTGAGTGCCTGGGGGGAATCCTGAGTGTGCATAACAGAAAGGGTGTTTCAAAGAACCACAGAAAAGAGAACTTGGGCTAAGGAAGGGGAGTAAGTGGCAATCTTTGTCACACTGACTAGGGCTGAACCCCCTCCCCAGCATTACCCTCACCAGCCCAGAATCCCTCACCCTGAAGCTAGAAATACATGCTTCCCCTCATTCCTCATAGATCTTCCACTATGCCAAGGGACAGCCCTACATCGATGAGGTGGGGACCTTCAAAGAGCGCATTCAGTGGGTAGGGGACCCTCTCTGGAAGGATGGCTCCATTGTCATACACAACCTGGACTATAGTGACAACGGCACTTTCACCTGTGACGTCAAAAACCCACCAGACATAGTGGGCAAGACCTCTCAGGTCACGCTCTATGTCTTTGAAAAAGGTGTGAGAGGAGGTGGGATGTGGGCATGGGAGGGAGTTCAGAGAGGGGATCGGGCCTCCCTGAGAGGCTGGGGGAAGGGGCAAAATGCCGGGGCTAATGCCCCTCAGGCTCTGGGAGAGTGGGCAGAAGACAGCCTTGGTTGGGATGTCTTACAACCCAAACCGCAGGGAATAAGTGTGGGGCTAGGAACCAAAGATACTTGTCCCTGCTCATTCCGCCACTTCTTTTCCTTCCCCTTTTAGTGCCTACTAGGTACGGGGTGGTGCTGGGAGCCGTGATCGGGGGTGTTTTGGGGGGTGTTCTATTGCTGCTGCTGCTTTTCTACCTGATTCGGTACTGCTGGCTACGCAGGCAGGCGGCCCTGCAGAGGAGACTCAGGTAAGGCGCGGAGCCGACTCCCCTTCCCCAACCCACTACTCCCCATGTGGGCGGAGACTAATCCAATGGGTGGGAGGGCCAAAGGGAAAAGGAAGCCTTGACCCCTCCGTGAGGGGCTCCAACAGGGCCAAATCCATAGCACCCCCTTTCCCTGCAGTGCCATGGAGAAGGGGAAATTGCACAAGTCTGTGAAGGACTCATCGAAGCGCGGCCGGCAGGTTAGTGGGACTTGGGGTGCCTCCAGGCAGCAGTCGGGGGCAGGATGGGAACAGTCAAGCCCCACCTGACCAGTGACTGATGCGTGCACTCCTCCCCACAGACGCCAGTGCTGTATGCCATGCTGGACCACAGCAGAAGCACCAAAGCTGCCAGTGAGAAGAAGACTAAAGGGTTGGGGGAGTCTCGCAAGGATAAGAAATAGCGGTTAGCGGGCCGGGCGGGGGGTAAGGGGTCAGGGGCGGAGGCTACCAAAGGCTCTCAGATGGTGGTCATAGAGATGGAGCTACGAAAGGATGAGCAGAGCTCGGAGCTCCGGCCTGCTGTCAAGTCCCCCAGCAGAACCAGCCTCAAGAACGCCCTCAAGAACATGATGGGCCTGGACTCAGAAAAGTGATCACCCCCTCCCCCCACCAAGGCCCTGCCAGAAAAGGGGGACCTAGGCTCCTCTATCCCCCGTCTAGGTGCTTTCCTCCTTAGCTCCCCAGCCCTTGCCCTGCCCTCACTTCCCTTTGAGATGTAAGTTTCATTCCAAAATTCATTCCCCAAGCACTTCATATTCTCCCCCACCTTCACCTCCTGGCTTTCTGGAAGCCCAGGGCTCCATCTTACACTCCACCTGCCCCAGGGACTGTGTGTTTGGTGCCCATTCCTCTGGCGCTGAAAAGAAAGGGACCTTGCTACCCCCTGCCTCAACTCCAGGCCACCTGATATTCCCATCCCCTGCACCACCTAGCCTGTCCCTCTGACCCTCTTCTCTCTGACCCTCCCTCCCCTCCATCAGGTGGCCCAGCTGCAGACTCTGCCCTCCCAGCTAACACCCAGGTCACCCAGATCAGATTCTCCTTCAGGTTTTATTTAGGTTGTTAGTTATTTTTTATTTTTTAATCCATTCTTGTTTGTTTGTTTATCTGATCTGTGCCCATGCTCTACCCTCCCCCCATGACTGAGTACCAATGACGTCATGTGGCTTTGGCAATTCCCCACCCCCCATTAAATCCTTAATGGAGAGCCAGCCCAAGCAGAGGGGCCCCCGATCCTCAAACCTCAGCTACAGGAATGGTGCCCCCTGATCACTTTGGAGCACTGTTCTGGGACTCAAGGTCACAGGAAAGGAGAGGGAGAGACAAAGGATCTTCATAGGTGAGGGGGCTGAGGAGGGGACAAATGAGCCTTAAGAAATAGCTTTTAAATAACCAAAGAAAAAGCAGGAAAAACAAATGGGAAACGGGGGAAAGGGAAGAGGCTGCACTCCTAGCCACAGGGGATTCTTAGGATTTTTCTACATTCTGTATATTTCTTCTCAAACCCCCAAATCTCCTTAAATGTTTAATAAACACTGACATTTCCAGAAGCTGTTGCCTCCATCTCCAATTTCCTCATTCTTCTGGGAATAATCCCTGCCCCTTATCCCATCCCCAACCTCCCACCTTCCCCAAACCCTCTCCTCCCCCAACTCCTTCTTCTCCCCAACCGGTTTCAGTTGTTAAGAATTTGATTTCATGGCATGGATTACATAGTATTATGGAAAGAACTCTGAAATAGGCTCATAAGACACATTCATACATTCAACAAATATTCAGTGAGTTTGTACTATAGTACACAGAGTTCGTACTATGTGCTAAACTGTGTGTCAGGCTCTGCGTTTACATGGGTTATAACAGATTCCCTCTTCACCAAGATCTATATTTTTAAAATACCCCAGCCACTCACAAGCTGACCCAGGGCTAGTCACTTGGCTTAGGTAAGCCTGTTTCTGCATTTGTAAACAACTGAGATAATGATACCTGCCCTACTGAATTCCCAGGATTCTTGTAAGAATCACATGATTCCATCCTGTGTATGGAAACCTTTGTAAACTATAAATTGATATACAACTAAGATATTGAGGATCAGTCCTTTAAAGATGTTTCTCAGTCTTGCCTAAAGGATTACACTTTACAAACTAGCACTAATCTCATTCACCCCTACAAACTCATGCACACACAACTTTGTTTTGTTGGTGCATTTTAGGTATAATATTAATAGCTCATTAGCTGGTTTGTTGGTATGCTAATGATACACCATTAATATCCTGGAATCCTTAAATAATTATGGAAAAACATATATATCTTTTTCCCTTGGCAAAAAACCCAAGATTCTCACAAGTCAATTCTTCACCTTGTTAAGAGGTTAAAGATAAGATTTTTTAACAGCAGCTTTGCCAAAACCCAGAGTGCTTCCATTTATTTCAAGGGCTGTCTTCCACTTCTCTGAAAAAAAAAATTAACCCAAATTCATGTTAATAGAAAAGCTAATAGATTCCATTAGGTAAATACAAATGAAAACTACAATGAGATACCACCTCATCATACCCATTAGGATAGCTACTATCAAAAACAAAACAAAGTGTTGACAAGGGTGTGGAGAAGTTGGAACCCTTGTGCACTGTTGGTGGGAAGGTAAAATGGTACAGCCCCTGTGGAAAGTATGGAGGTTCCTCAAAAAAATTAAATACAAAATTACCATATGATACAGCAGTTCCATTTCTGGGAATATATCCCAAAAAAATTAAAATCAGGATCTTGAAAATATATTAGTACACTCATGTTCCTAGCAGCATTATTCACAATAGCTGATATGTGGAAGCAACCCAAAGGTCCCTGGACAATTGATGACTGGATAAGAAAATGTGGTATATCTATACATACAATGGTGTATTACTCAGCTGTAAAAAGAAAGAAAATTGTAACATATGCTACAACATGAATGAACTGAGAACATTACGCTAAGTGAAATAAGCCAGGCATAAAAAGACAAATACTTTGATTCCACTTATATGAGGTACTTAGAGTAGTCACAATCATAGAGACAGAATGTAGAATGGTGGTTGCCAGCCGCTGGGGAAATGGGAGAATGGGCAGTTATTGTTTAATTGGGATAGAGTCTCAGTTTTACTAGATGAAGAGTTACGGAGATGGATAATGGTGATGTTGCAAGACATTATGAATGTACTTAATACCACTGAACTATACATTTAAAAATGGTTGAGAGGTAAATTTTATGTTAATTGTATTTTACCACATTTTTTTAAATTGGAAAATAGAAGCTAATAGAGTCTATATAGCTTTTTCAGGGTGGTAGAGGAAGCTGAGTCACAACTCAATGAAGTTGGGAATATCTAAGCTAAAGAGTCTTTATCAGTAGACCAGAATACGGAGCCCAGAAATGCAAATAAGTGTGGGAACATATTTTATTATAAAAATAACATTCTAGTTCAGTGGTAAATTAATGGATTATTTAACAAAAGGTATTGGTGCAATTGACATATGTATAGAAGAAAACAAGGTAAGATCTTTATCTCATGCCATATATAAAAATAAAATCTAAATATTAAGAAATAAAATACAAGTATCTGAAGGAAATAAGCATATTCATTTAATCCTCAAATGGAAAAGGCCTTTAAACAAGACAGGAAGTCCAGAAATCTTAAAGGAAGTACATAAAATCTTGAACCTCTTTAATGGCAGAATATATTATAAATGAAACCAAAAGACACTTGGTAATTGTGGAGAAAAATACAACACAAATGAAATATCTTCCTACACATAACAATTAAATATCTCCCTTATTCGCATCTTCAACTACTGTCCCAGTTCTCTGCTCCCCTCTATAGCAAAACTTCTTGAACAAGTCTAGGGCACTATCTCCTACCTCCCATTCTCCCTTCAACACACTGTCCCCATCCCTCTACTGAAACTGCTCCTGTCCAAGGGCATTAATGATGTCCATTTCGCCAGATTCGATGGTCATTTTTCAGTCCTCCTCACCCTTTCAGCAGCATTTAACATTAATGGCCACTTCCTCTTTCTGATAACACTTTATCTCTTGGCTTCCTTGAAACACGCTAATGGTTTTTCTCCCACGTATTTGAAAACTGCATGACTTTTTTCTTTTTTTTTTTTTGAGGTACGCGGGCCTCTCACTGTTGTGGCCTCTCCCGTTCCGGAGCACAGGCTCCGGACGCGCAGGCTCAGCGGCCACGGCTCACGGGCCCAGCCGTTCCGTGGCATGTGGGACCTTCCCGGACCGGGGCACTAACCCGTGTCCCCTCCATCGGCAGGAGGACTCTCAACTACTGCGCCACCAGGGAAGCTCTGCATGACTTTTTTAAAGTAGAGATTGAAATAACCAGGAAGACATCTTTTGTTCGTCCCACACGAAGCGTGTTTGTTTATTTAAATTAAGGCTACATTTGAGCGTCACAGGGCAACAATCATCTTGAACTGAATATAGTTTTTTTCCTCTAGATAGGGCCTGAATTCTCACTACTCTCATTTCCTTACCTGCCCAACCACCCTTAACATGAATTTGCTGCTCTGCCTTAAAACATCTAAGAAATTGGACAAATATTTATGTGTGGGAGTGAAGTTGGAGAAGGGAGTTAAAGTCAGACTACAACACAGAGCTTTTCACATTTCCTCAAACAGGCCACCAGTCATCATGTCCATCTCTGGCTATATTAGCTACTCCTTAAACCCAGAGTTCCACTGAATTTTTTGTTACCTAAAGATTAAATTGTGAAGTTCACTTCCAACAACTAGTATAATAACATAAAAATGGGAAGAAAGGGAGAGATGAATAAAATGGTTAACTTAGACAAATACATATCTAAAACAAGCAAACAGAAAATATGCCAAGTTACCACAGTCCTCATTTCTGTAATTGGTCAAGAAGCCATAATTAATATCTATGAACTGCTTCAACTACTCATTCCATATTTCCTATGTCTTCAGCCAGAACTTCAGATAGTCAGGGTTCTTTACCTGGTAGAGTGATCCAAACTTCCATTTCTGACTCAAGGTCTGTCCTGTCTTTTTTTTTTTTTTTTTGGTTGCTATGTTAACATTTACTCTTAGGCAAGGAAGTACTAAGTGATGCCCCAGAGAATCTCCTGGGTTCCAGAAATAGCTCTCCTTGCTCCCATTGTGTAGCAGCATCCCAACTTCCCCTAGGTCATCAGGATATATCACACCAGCCAGCCAAGTAATCATTTTTTTTTTGCCTCTTGGTTCAGTGATGTATAGAGCCCAAAATGACCAGGTGGCAGTCTCCTCTTCTAATTCAATGGAACCATTGTGTCTAATGGTAGAAGCATTCTCCTTTTGGAGACTAAGTCCTCCAAACCAGTCGAGCTCAAAGTTGCCAGGAGAAACAAAAATTCTGTGAGTTGGTTATTAGGTGTCATAGTGAAAAAGCCACCCGCACTTTTACCCCTTGACTCTGGAACCCTTGTATTCAGGTCATAGAGGAGAAAACACCATGTAATGGTCTCTGATTCAAAGCATATATTGCATCCTGTAAGCCAGAACTTCATTCTTTCAGGGTTTTGTCTCCCAATTGCTGCTGTGAATCTTCAGTAAACCATTCCACGTTTCAAATAAGCTTCTGCTTTCAGATGATGGGGTACATGGTAAGACCACTTAATTCCATGAGCACAAGCCCGTTACTAAACTTCCTTTGCTATGAAATAAGCTCCTTGATTAGACATAGTACTATGGGGAATGCCATAACTATGAATAGGCATTCTGTGAATTCCCCCAGTGTTGGTGCTGGCAGGAGCATTATGAGCAAAGAAGGCAAATTCATGTCCAAAACGTCTATTCCAGTGAAGACAAATCTATGCCCCCTCCATGATGAAAGAAATCCAATGTAATTAACTTGACATCAAGTGTCTGGCTGGTCCCCCCAGGGAGTAGTACATATTAGGGACTCAGTGTTGGTCTCTGCTGTTGACATATTAGGCACTCAGCTATGGAGTCATCTAGAAGATTTGTTTGTTTGTTTGTTTAAAGCATTTTAAAATTTTATTTATTTATTTATGGCTGCATTGGGTCTTCGTTGCTGAGCGCAGGCTTTCTCTAGTTGCGGCGAGCGGGGGCTACTCTTCCTTGCGGTGCGCGGGTTTCTCATTGCGGTGGCTTCTCTTGTTGCGGAGCACGGGCTCTAGGCGCGCGGGCTCAGTAGTTGTGGCACTCGGGCTTAGTTGCTCCGCAGCACGTGGGCTCTTCCCGGACCAGGGCTCAAACCCGTGTCCCCTGCACTGGCAGGTGGATTCTTAACCACTGCGCCACCAGGGAAGTCCCTCTTTGCTTATTCCAAAAGAACGAAAAATTAGGAATGGTCTAAAGAAGGAACTCACCCCTGTTTTTGGCAACCTAAAACACGGATCAAACCAGTCCTGCTTTAATTCCTGTTGAAGCTCTCTGTGACCTGGGACAAATCACGTGACTGTGGAAGCTTGAGTTTTGTTAAGTTGATATCTATCCTATGGTGCACTTAAAAGAAGAAATTGAGAATATATGTAAACCATGTCACTAAGTACTTGGCATAGAGTAGAAGCTCCATCCACGTTAGTTCCTAGTCATACTCTTCCTCCCTTTTTTTCCTCTGTTCAGTTGAAGCAAGTGGGGAACCTCTCCCCCAATACATATTCAGGCAGGAGGGCCTAACTTGCCCACAGGTCAGATCTCTATCTACTACTGTCTGCTTCACAATTCAGACATCATCACAACACAGACATGACCCTTTTGTCTTGCAAAGGCTTTTCTTTGTAGGCATTAAGTGTGGCTTCCAGCTGAGTCCCCATTGTTTATCCTGTGGTCCCTCTCTAAGTGTCCAGCTCATGGTAAAGACTTACAGCTTGGCAGTAAGGTTTGGGGGCCTCTTTTAGAGAAAAAAGGGGTGGAGGCAGGGGAAAGATGAATTCCTGAATCTTCAGGCTAGTGCTGGGCATGGCTTTCCAAAAGCTTAGAGCAACAGTTCCCAAAGCCCTCAGACACAGTGCCCGTTTTACTATCCAGGAATGATATTCATATGTAATATAAACTATAAACATAATTTCAAAAAGTAAATATAATACTCTAACCATATATTATAAAGGTGAAATAAAAGATTAATTTATAATAAAATTGTCTGTATTTTAATATGTAATGTTCAGGCATAACTACACTGGAAGCATAAAACATAGTAGAGACTTGAACCTACACGTAGAATCACTGTAAATACAACAGCAACAAATGCAAACTGATAGGGGCATACGTATCAGTGACTCAAATACCATAAGCAGTATTGTCATCGATGACGTGGATTTCTGAAACGGTAAGCAACTCATGATAAAGTTCTGAACAAAACACATTATAAGTTCCTTCAATCTACATGTTAGTTGCATTTCTGAAAATCCAGTGTTTAAAATGGTGCAAAAAGTACTTTGTGTTCGTATGTAAAATGAAGTTAGGTTCCAGGTACCCTCAGATTATAACAGGTTTTTCACATTAATACACAATGGTATTTTTAAAAGACATGAGGGATGTGGGACAATTTTATTTTGTGCAGCACTATTCTGGTCATTGCAGTATGGTTAGCATCTTTCACCCCTGAATGCTCAATACCAGGAAACCCTCCCTCATCCCCACCCCACCCCCTACATATCATGACAACCAAAAAGATACCCCCATGGACTTCCAAAACATCCCCTAGAGGGCAGTACATCCTCCTGTTGAGAACTGGCTTGGGGAATCAGTGAGACCTGGAGCCCTCCCAGGAGTTAGAGAAGAGTTTGGTTTCATTTCCTGATGCCCGCATCTCTTCACCTTTATACCCTAATGTGAGTCTGTTGACCCTTCTTCCTTTTCTGGGCATGCGTATCAGCCCTACCCGCCAAGTTCTGTGCCCCATTTCTCTAGCCATTTCACTTCAAACCACCTTTAATTCCAGAGGGCCTGCCCCTAGGTTCCTTGGAGCGCCAGGGGAGGCAGCTGGATGCGATCAAGCCACTGATAGAATTCTGGGAGGAGTCTAGCGGTACAATCAGGTAAAGCCAGAGCTGGTGGTCCCCTAGAAATATGGGGGACCACAGAGGGTCTAGGTCTTACTTGTGTGGGCCATGAGGGACCAAGTAGATATGCCGGGGCTCAGCTAAGGGAAGCTTGGCCCTCTCTGCCCTCTAAACTAGGCTGAACGACGTCCTCGACAACAAAGCTCTCCACTCTTCAGTCATCCAGTCCCTTATCAAGGTGGTACAAAGAGCACAGATGCTGGAGGCAGACTACCTGAGCTCTGATACTAACTCACCTATTCACTTGCTTTGGGAAGGTTATTTAATCTCTCTGTGTCTCAGTTTCTTCATATGTAAAATGGAAATAATATGTCGTAGGGTTGTAAGAATTAAATGAGTTTACATATGTAAAACTGCTTGGAACGTGGCCTGGCACACAGTACTTTACAAATCTAGATATTACCATTGTCATCACCATTCATGCGCTGCAGGTAGCATAAGCCTAGGGAGTTACCCCAACTTGGGAGATGAACATGATGAAATCTATGTCAACAGAACATTATGTACAGGTAATACTCAAGTGATCTAGGGGATATGACCCTCTTGCTTTATTCTTGAAGATCTAGGTGATTAGGGAATAAGAAAGGCCTATTAGTAGTAGCAGTAGTGTTATACCAAGGGGAGACTAGAATCCTGAGAGCAGGAGGGAGAGCGGTCAATGCCACCCTAACCCAATGGCTGGAGGAGGGAAGAAGTCAGGGAGGGAATGAAGAAGCCTCTGCTGAAGACTTGGGAACAGGCTGACTTTCTGAACATCCGTGGATTGTGAGTTTCTGCCTTTGCAGATCTGGACTCAGGGCTACCAGCCAAACAACCAGAACAGTAGGCACCAGTGATGTCCGTCTTAACAAACCACCGGACCCACAAAGCCTCAGTTTTCAGAGGCACAGACAGCAGAGGATTAAAAGTGGAAGACAGCAGCTCACTGGAGAGTGATTCCAGTGAGAACTTGTTCTCAGGGATGAGTACGGCCCCTGCTCAAAGAAGCTGCCAGGAGTCACTCCCACTGAAAACAACTCCAGAAATAAGGGAAACACAGCAAGGGTAGACAGAGAGAGGCAGAGGTGGACAGGAAGGGAAGCTCCCAAAAAGGACATTAGGACAGGGGTTAAGTGTAAGAGTAAAAGATGGAAGAGATCAAAGTGGAAAAAGATGGCTCTATATTGGGGCAAGTTCAAGGAGAGGTCAAGAGCCCTACCCAGCAATGACACCAAGTCCCTGAAAGTAGGTTGTCCAGGGAAGCAGGATCCTTGTCCTTTTAGCCGCCTGAATTTCTCCCAAGACTTTCACCTCCAAGTTTGGGCTTTGGGAACATATTTCAAAGTATCTCCCGCTCAGATCTCCAGACCTCTTTCACTTTTGACGAGACTCTACTCCCAGCTCTGCCACTCCTACACAGAGAAAAAAGTACCAAAAGAGTTATCAGTGATATAGATGTGACAACTGCATTTGCTTTCTTCCTCGACTGTTTCTAATGCGTGTGTCTTCTGCTAAACCACTTATTATGAGAGTATTCACCGATCCCTCAAAGACCTGTGGTTTTTGCTCCACAGAACAAAGCACTCGGGAATAATTTCTCAGTGATCAGTACTCAAGGATCGTGTCTCTGGCAGAGAGACAGAATTCTAGGGCCCCAAGGAGGAGTTACAGATAGGCCAGAGAGGAAAGGCTCAATCTGAGTGCCCTATGGTAGAAGTAAGTAGCCTGGGCAGAGAGAAACCAGCTTTCAGAACTTTTACTGAGAACTACTACTGGTCCAGCAAAAGATGCCTAAACCTTTCTTTCCAGTTCAAACTATCTTTCCCAAAGCAACAGACTACGTTTTTGCTACCATGCACTTTCTTTAAAATACACATGAGAACAGGAATAATAGCCTGGAGCTAGTAGTAGTGAAGGGGGAAAAAATCATGCTCCAGACCAGTGTGGCAAAAACCAAATCAGCAGGTATCCCCCAAGCAGCAGAGTCTATAGGAGACGGCTGGTGACAGAGAATGCCACTATTGCCCTAGCACCAGCCAACTCTCAGAAGCTCATATCACCAGGAATAGGAAGTACCTGTTTTACTTTAGTGTTAATAGGGGCAGACCAAGGTGCAGTACAGTTAATCCCCATCTTGTGTCCACGGAACCAGAACACAGGGAATCCTCCTGTTCTACCAGGACATACTGGACACACACCTAGTGTGGCAATGAGGTTATCCTTTTATTTGCCCCTGAGTCCAGGACTAAAAGCCACCATCATTACTATACTGCACTCAGAACAGATTTCAAATGTAAAATTTCCTTCTCGTCTCTGGCAACAGGAGAAGAGGGCCTTCCCATGAATTACTGTTTAATCCTCCTGATAGTCTATAGCCATGGCTTGTTAGGCATGGACGAAGTTTGTAATATAGGTTGCTTCCAGGGATATAGTTCCTTGCTTCCTATTCAGAGCTGCTGCATGGTTCCAGCTTCCGTATTCTTAAATCAGTACTAAGAAGTGAGGAGAATGGGGGAGAGAGAGCGTTCCTTGTTCGACCTTCAAGCATTTGGCTTCTGGTTTCAATGTATAGAAATCATTTCTCAGCAATGTAAGCCATCATTTTATTCATGGTTTAAAATCTTCAGCGTGACAGTGGTGCTCTCTATTGACCCAGAGTCATCTGCTTCTTCTCCTGTTTGATAAAACAGTGGGAGGGGAGGAGGGTCGTGGGAGGAAGACAAAGCAGGAGGGACAGCTAACACAGGTCATTTGGGGAGAGGGAGGAAGGGAAGATGGGGTTTGTTTTCAGAGGCAGATCCACCAAGCGTGTGCTCGCTGGAAGGGGAAAGGGAAGGAGATGAGCACCCTTGTAGGGGAGCATCGGGGGTGGAAATAGCAGCAGGTAGAGACAATGTGGGTGGTGAATCAAGGTGAGGACAAGGTCAGGGAAGGAAGGTAGGAGAGGGCTTCGGTCTGTGTTAGTTTCCTGAGCCATCATGTAATCCGCGCAGTTGCTCTACCACCCTCCCTGAGGCCAGCTCAGGCTTATATTCATATTCCTCCCAAGAAAAAACAGAAGTAGAGGTCAAAAGGCCCCACTTGAGGATTTTGTTTATTGTTTTCATAATTATTAAACATGCTAAAATCACATAGAGTGGCTGTTCCACTTCTGCTCTGACTCCACCATGGGGCAGGTGGGAACTACAAGGGTCACTTGGTTTTTGTGGCCTCTGGGGGTGGCTAGGCATGAGGGGTTAGAGGTAGGCAGGTTAACAAAGCCCCAGGAATCCTTCATATGGTACACCTTTACCAGCAGTAACTTGTGTCCTTAGAGATCTCCTCCTCCTTCACTTTTCTTTTCTTCCCAAATCAACTGGCGATTTCCTTCCCAAATCTTCCCATTTCCCTGCCTGCGGCCCCTTGAACCTCTTCCACTTCTGCCCCTTACGGTTCTAGACTAGACGATGAAGGAAACTTGCCCTTGTCTCTACCAGTCCCAGTCGGCCTTCCTTGGAACTAATCTACTCAGCATGCACTAACATGGGAGCAGTTTGATTTAGGTCTGCCCAGGAGAAAGGGAGGCTCCAGTCTCCACTGTGGCTTAGCTCATAGGAGGGAAGTTGAGGTTCTGATGAGAAGGATGTGAAGGTAAAAAATGCTACCTGAAGTGTGAATGCTGTAACCAGTGGAACATATGCCCCACCCTCGGGCACCCTACTCTGAAGGCTTTTCCCTCCCTCCCACATCGTCAGGGGTCCCTCTCTCAACCTCAAATCCTCTTGCTCTTCAGCCTCATAGAGCAGGCACAGGTACTGGTCAAGAAGCTGTATCCCAAGGAGAAAACGTTCCACCCTTAAGCAAGTGGCTGCCTGTTGAATTCTTCATCTTCCCTGTGTTCCTTGTGCCTCTGCGGCTGCGATGGCTTGAGAGGCCAGAGAAAATAATGTATAAGTGTTGAACTTGCCTCAACGAGAAGCTTGAGGGACAAGGAGACAAAGATACATGGGAGTCAGAGCTGTGGAGAAGGGGAGGGAAGGGAGCAAGGTGAAGGGTAAGGCTGGTTATTCAGGAACTGGAATCCTTTTTCTTTTTCTGGAATCGCCGGAACTTGCCCTGAATAGCAAGGGCAGCCTTCTCTGTTTCTGGTGCCGTCAGATCAATGTCAATCTCCTCCTCCTCCTCAGCCTTCTTGGCATTGCCAGCTCTCCCTGCAGATAGTTGAGAGATTCATTAATGAGTAAACCTGAATTGCCCCAGCCCCTTTCCCAGGCCCCAAATACAGTGGTTAAAGTCCACTTTCTACTGGACTCTGTGAGGTCCCCCAATCTTTGCTAGGACCCGGAATGCCTGATGACTCTCCCAGAAGCTTGAGTCAGGGTACCTAGGCTGAGAATTAGTTATAGTAGGTACTCAGAAGCTTTGCAACTCTTGAACCAAGATGACGAATGTCTTCTATCACCACTTATTCCTAAATCCTACAGTTCAGAGTCCCACAGCACACTCACTTTCCCCTGTTTTCCCTAAAGTTCTGATTGAGACAGGGGCTGGGATCATTTGATGAGTTTCTTCCTATCACTGTACCTGTTTCCAAGCATTCCAGAGCCAGTTTCTAAAATCAAAGCGTAAATTCTAGTAGGTTTACTTCTTAGGAAAAACTGGAAGGAAGTTTATAGATATAGTAGTCCTAACCTAGTGCTTTGTTTCACTTATCACATTCTTATTCCTGTTACATCTGACTTTAGGAGCTTCCAGGCTTCCAGCCCTACTTGTCTTCATGTCCCTATATTTACCTGCCCTACAAACTGCTTAGCCCACCCCCACTCACCCTTTTCCTCTGGGCCAGCTGCCTGGTTGGTTGCTGGGGATGTTTTGGTGTTAAGCTGGAAAAGAAAAATCAGAATATTAGATATTCACAGAAGTATTAAGGTGCCATCCCCGTAGACTCACCATCATCATTTTCAAGCCCTCCTACTACCAGGTCCATCCCTTAGTCTTTTTTTTTTTTTTTTTTTTTTTCCGGTATGCGGGCCTCTCACTGCTGTGGCCTCTCCTGTTGCGGAGCACAGGCTCCGGACGCACAGGCTCAGTGGCCGTGTGGCTCACGGGCCCAGCTGCTCCGCGGCATGTGGGATCTTCCCGGACCGGGGCACAAACCCGCGTCCCCTGCATCGGCAGGCGGACTCTCAACCACTGCGCCACCAGGGAAGCCCCATCCCTTAGTCTTTTGAAGAAGTGGGTCTTGAGATCAGAGAGAGGGAGAAGAGTCATCAAAATTTATTCAACAAGTATTGATTGGTGCTAGGGAAATTGTAGAGGACAAAACAGAAAAAACCCTGCCCTCATGGAGTTTACATTCTAGGATATAGATAGACAAATGAATAAAAAAATTATTATTATGTTAAGTGGTGATAAGTGCTATAGAGAAAAGACAGGGAAGGGAGGTAGTGACTGCCAGGTGGGAATGGAGAAATACAGTTTTATACAGAGTGGTCAGGAAAAGCCTCTCTGAAAGGTGGTACCTGAGCCAAGAGCTGAAGGAGATAAGGGAGTAAGGGCTGTAGGTGGTGGGCAAGAGCTCTCAAGGGCCCTGGGGTGGAAGTGTGACTAGCGTGTTTGAGCAATAGCATGAGTCCAACGTAGCTGGAGTGAACGACAGTTGGAGATGAGATCAGAGATAACTGGGAGTTGGGGCAGACTCCGTGGGACCTTGGGAGTCTTTTTAAGCCTTGGGAGTCTTTTTAAGGAGCTTGACTTTTATCGTAAGGGTGATGAGAAGCCATTAGAGACCTTCAATTGGCACATAAGGGGCATTAGGGAGGAAGCTGAAAAATCTGTTAGGCAATTATTGCAGAAAACTAGACAGGAGATAATGGTTGCTTGGATCAAAAAGGTGTCAGTGGAGGTGGTGAGAAGTGATCTGATTCTAGGTATACAATTGTCCCTCAGATTCCGCAGGAGATTGGTTCCAGGACCCACAAGGATACCAAAATCCACAGACGCTCAAATACCTTATATAAAATGGCATTTATTTGTATATTGGCAAGTATTTGCATATAACCTATGCACATACTCCCACATACTTAAAATCTCTAGATTACTTATAATGCCTAATACGATGTAAAGGCTATGTAAATAGTTGTCAATACAATGTAAATGCTATGCAAATAGTTGCTGGCTTGCAGCAAATTCAAGTTTTGCTTTTTGAAACTGTCTGAAATTTAAAAAATTATATACTTTCAATCTTTGGTTCGTTGAATCCACAGATGCAGAACCCTCAGACACAGAGGGCCAACTGTATTTTCAAGCTACGACTATTGGTTAAATGGCATAGTGACACAACTCAAGGATAGCTCCAAAGTTTTGGGGCTGAGGAAATGAAAAAAAAATGAATTGCCATTTCCTGAAATGAAGAAGACAGCAGGAGCAGCAGGTATTAGGGAAAGGATCAGAAGCTTGTTTTTGGACAAGTTTGAGATTGCCTACCTAGTTATCCAGGAGGAGTTTTTTTTTTTTTTTTTTTTTTTTTTTACATCTTTATTGGAGTATAATTGCTTTACGATGTTGTGTTAGTTTCTGCTGTATAACAAAGTGAACCAGCTCTACGTATACATATATCCCCATATCCCCTCCCTCTTGAGCCTCCTGCCCACCCTCCCTATCCCACCCCTTCTAGGAGGTCACAAAGCACTTGATCTCCTTGTGATATGCAGCTGCTTCCTACTAGCTATTTTACATTTGGTAGTGTATATATGTCAATGCTACTCTCTCATTTTGTCTCAGCCTCCCCACCCCGTACCCCCTGGCCCCCGGCCCCCCACCATCCTCAAGTCCACTGTCTACCAGGAGGAGATGTTGTTATAAGCTGTTGGATATTCAAGATGAGTTAAAGAGAAGACTCTTGCCTAGAGATATAAATTAGACAGTTATTAAGATGTGGTTGGCATTTAAGCCATGAGACTGGGTGAGATCACCAAGGGAGTGAGTTCAGATAAAGAGGAGAAAAGGGGCAAATCCTGGGGCATTCCGGTGATTAGAGGTTGTAGAAATGCGGAGAAATCAATAAGAGAAGTTGAGAAGAAGCCAGGAGAAAAGTCAAGAGATTATAGTACTTTAGAAGCCATATGAAGAAACTATTTCAAGGAGACAAGAGTGATTAATTGTGTCAAATTCTGCAGGTAAGGGACTTCCCTGGTGGTCCAGTGGTTAACAATCCGGCTTGCAATGCAGGGGATGCCCGTTTGATCCCTGGTCAGGGAACTAAGATCTCACACGCCATGGGGCAACTAAGCCCGCGCACCACAACCGCTGAGCCCGCGCGCCACAACTACTGAAGCCCGCACGCCCAGAGCCCATGCTCCGCAACAAGAGAAGCCACCGCAGTGAGAAGCCCGAGCACCACAACAAAGAGTAGCCCCCACTCACCGCAACTAGAGAAAGCCAGCCTGCAACAACGAAGACCCAACGCAGCCAAAAATTAAAAAAAAAAATAAAGTAAAACCAGTCAAGATATTGTCCCTATCTTCCAGGCTGAGTGAGGAGATAAGACAAGTATCCAAATAATACTTCCTGAGCATTTATTATGGCCAAACCGTATCCCATTTAATCCTCTGAAATCTCTGAGATGTCATCCTATTTTATAGTTGAGGAAACAGGCTTAGAGATGTTAAAGATCTTGCCCAAGGGCTTCCCTGGTGGCGCAGTGGTTGAGAGTCCGCCTGCCGATGCAGGGGACGCGGGTTCGTGCCCGGGTCTGGGAAGATCCCACATGCCGCGGAGCGGCTGGGCCCGTGAGCCATGGCCACTGAGCCTGCGCGTCCGGAGCCTGTGCTCTGCAACGGGAGAGGCCACAGCGGTGAGAGGCCCGCGTACCGCAAAAAAAAAAGATCTTGCCCAAGGTCAAGCCACACTACTAGAAAACAGTGGAACTGGCTCTGGGACCGAGGCAGACCAACTCCACACTCTTAGCCACTGTGCTATGTCCACAAGATCGAATACCGTCGCATGCTGACACAAATATGCTAATATATTCACAATTACTGAATCTAGCTGGAAAAGATATGGATGTGCATTGAACAACTCTTTCAACTCTGATAAATTTTTCTAACAGAAAGTTAGGGGGAAATAAGAAAATAATAATTTAAAGTAAAATAAAAATTATTAAGATAAAAAACGCTGGGGGCTTCCCTGGTGGTGCAGTGGTTGGGAATACGCCTGCCAATACAGGGGACACGGGTTCGATCCCTGGTCCAGGAAGATCCCACATGCCACGGAGCAACTAAGCCCGTGCGCCACAACTACTCAGCCTATGCTCTAGAGTCTGCGAGCCACAACTACTGAAGCCTGCACACCTTAGAGCCCGTGCTCCACAACAAGAGAAGCCACGGCAATGAGAAGCCTGTGCACCGCAATGAATATAGCCCCCGCTCACCACAACTAGAGAAAGCCCACGCGCAGCAACGAAGACCCAGTGCAGCCAAAAATAATTAAATTTACAAATAAAAGTTGATATGGTCCAATTTTTGTAAAATATATTGATTGCTTATGTATGTATATGTACATTTTTATTTAAAAATCTGAAAGAACTTGCACAAGGGTGTTCCCCAAACCCTATGGAATTCCTGCTAGTCCCCCTTTGACCAAAAAAAAAAAAAAAAGTTTCCATTAGAGGAAGGGTTGTTCCTGAGACTCTTGGGAGACTGGCCACTCATTATTCTTTCTTTTCCCATGATCTTCCTGTAGTCTATCTATATATATATATATATTTGGCACATGATCAATGTAGTGACCCAGTAGTTAGCTAGGTGACGCTTTCCACACTGGCACGCTGTCATCACAAGAGGTCTGTCCACACTGCAAAAGCATGAGATACATGGGGTGTTTAGTAATAGGATAATAGTCAATAGTCCTGACAAGAGGGTCACGGGTCAAGAGGCAAGTTCTATAGTCCTATGATCTCTGACTTCAAACCCTCCTTTTTTTATTGCCAGCAAATCCCTGAATCTGATCCTTGCTTTAACCATTATCCCTCTCTCTCTCTCTAAGCTTGTTCCCTTAATCCACCAATTCTTTTCTTTCATCCCTCCCCTTTGGAGGAAAATCTGGACCCCAGTTCTAAAAATCTTCCCTCGAGTAACTGCCCCTTCCTCTGCCTTCCTTCTCATATCAGCTAACCTTGAGAATCCTCGAAGCAGGAATATTTGCCAGGGCTGAACCACACCCGCCACCCCTTTCCCTCTGCCCTGCCAGCTGTCACCTTCCTGAGTCTCTCCTGAGATTACTGACCCTGGAATGGAGCCATGGCTCAGCTGCTGTCTAGCCACCCAGGGGTTCTCAGCTCCATTTGGCCGAACTTTATGAGAGGTCACTACGGAGACTAGAAAAGGATTCTGTAAAGGAGAAGAAAACCCCTATTACTAACAATGCCCCTTGAAATCTCTCTCACACCTTCTGCTAAAAAGTAATACGCTGGGGCTTCAACCTGCTCCTCCTCCCTGTACCCTCTCCAGCCAGTTCTCAAATAGCTACTCCGAACACTATGGATTTCTGGATTTAGTGGTTAGTGATTTGCTGAGGTGGGAGGTGGGGGCAGTTAGATCACAGGTTGTTAGCTCCCACCCTCTACGTCATACTCAGCCCTTTCCTGGTCCCTGGTCTCTGCCCCAAGCCTCCTGTGTATCTTCCAGAAACTCAGCAATTTTAGATGAATCAAGGTCCTCTGGTGCATCCATCTGACAGCCATCAGATTAACCATATTTCTGGTAAACCAAGGAGGCACGGAGGTCCTCTCTGGATGAACCAGAAACCACATGTGCTGTAAGAGTGTCTCTTACAAAAACTCGCAACTCCAGAGGATCAGTGCTCACCCACAGAGCTGTGACAGGTGAGCGTTTCTCAGCCGCTCTCTCTCAGCCTCTCATTCTAGCCAGGTATGGATTACTGGAAACTCTCAGGTGCTCTTCTACTTCTTTCAACCCTGAGCTCTTCTGACCAGAAATAACAACAGTGAAATGGTTTAGCAAATCCTTCCTTTTCCTTATGGGACCCATCTAGGGGAACTGGAAGAAATCAAGGACTTTAGAATGCCACCCCACCTCATCTTATTAATAATCATATATATTGATATAATACTTACTTTGTGCCAGTCACTGTTCTAAGTACTTTAACATGTTTAATTCTTACAACAGCCCTATAAGATAGGTATTGTTACTAGTCTCACTTTACAGATAAGAAAACTAAGGGCCAGAAGAGGTTAATTAACTTGCCTAAGGTCATATAGCTAAGAAGTAGCAAAGCCAGGATTTGAACCAACGCGGTCTGACTCCAGAGTCCACCCTCTTGAACATTATGCTATGCTGTATCCGTCTCCAGCCAAAGGCGTAAGCACGTGTATGCATGTGGTACATACATACCACATGAGAAGGATGTCCAGTGTGAAACTGATTTAAATAGACAAGTGCTCCCACACAGCAGAGCAATCCCTAGGTAAGAAGGAAAGTCCTAGAGATCATGATTTCCTTCCATTCCCACAGTTAGGCAGCTGTATTCAAGGACCAGTCTCTCAATCCATAGTCCCCAACACTTGCTTGATATATACTCTAGAGGGTCCTGTCCTCCCAATATGGGGAAAGCTTTCTTGTAATTTGAGAACCTGATCCCAGACCTTGCCTACTGACTCAGATTCCTGCTCTGCTAGTTGAGCTGGCCATGCTGATTCTGGCTTTCATCTTGATGTTTGCCCAGTGGGCCTCCTGACACATACCGGGCTGACCCCTGGGGGTTAGCCATAGCCTGTATGTGTGTTTTTCACTCCCAGGGCCAGATGCTAGCCTTTCAGATTCTGAGAATTCCATGTGCAGGATCATCCTATTGGTTTCCATTTCAAATGACTCTCTTGCTTACATTTAAGCCTGTTACTCGAAGTTTCTAGTGAGTTGAAGCTTGGTTCAGTTCAGCCTCACTGCCTACACAGGACTAAATGTTTCTTAATTCTCAACATGTAATTAGCAACTATGAGGCCCATCAACTCTTGCCTTTCCCTAGAGGGCCCTAGTTTCTTTCCCTGCCTACATTCCTGTATTCCTTTTCTCCTCACCTCTGGGCCTGATGTGCTCCAATGTTCCATTCCATCATCTTGGCAGTAGCTGTCAATTCCCCATGAGTATACTTTTGTTTCCTCTGCAGTTCAAAGTTGTGGACTCTCCCTTCCAGTGCGGACGGAGGAAAAGGAGAGGTCTGCTGGCTTAGGGGTCTTCTGTCTTCAAACTTTGAGAGACTGCAGAGAGGGATATGACACAGCAATATCCTCCCTTTCCTGACCCCATACCTCCTTCCAGGGCATTTATCAGCATTCAGATGATGTCTTTTCCTTCCATTTGAGCTTTAGATCCCATTCCCCTTTTCTCCTCCTCAGGGATCTTCACAATCAATTCTCTTGACTTGCTTATAAATAAAACCTCTTCCTTTCTTTAAAACCGAAAAAACAAGAAAAAGCCTTCCTCAATCTGAATTCCTTCTTCAACCACAACTAGAGTGAAAAGAAGCGGGTCTAGGACCAAGCCTTGAGGAACCCCAATATTAAAAGGTTAGGGTGAACAGATGGAGAAATATACTATGTTCTTGGACTGGAAGAATCAATATTGTGAAAATAACTATACTACCCAAAGCAATCTACAGATTCAATGCAATCCCTATCAAACTACCAATGGCATTCTTCACAGAATTAGAACAAAAAATTTTACAATTCGTCTGGAAACACAAAAAACCCAGAATAGTCAAAGCAATCTTGAGAAAGAAAAACGGAGCTGGAGGAATCAGGCTCCACAACTTCAAACTATACTGCAAAGCTATAGTAATCAAGACAGTGTGGTACTGGCACAAAAACAGAAATACAGATAAATGGTACAGGATAGAAAGCCCAGAGATAGACCCATGTGCCTATGGTCACCTAATTTATGACAAAAGAGGCAAGAACATACAATGGAGAAAAGACAGCCTCTTCAATAAGTGGTGCTGGGAAAACTGGACAGCTACATGTAAAATGATATTAGAACACTCCCTAACACCATACACAAAAATAAACTCCAAATGGATTAAAGACCTAAATGTAAGATCAGACACTATAAAACTCTTAGAGGAAAACATAGGAAGAACACTCTTTGACGTAAATCACAGCAAGATCTTTTTTGACCCACCTCCTAGAGTAATGAAAATAAAAACAGAAAAAACCAAATGGGATCTAATTAAACTTAAGATCTTTTGCACAGCAAAGGAAACCATAAATAAGACAAAAACACAATCCTCAGAATGGGAGAAAATATTTGCAAATGAAACAACAGACAAAGGATTAATCTCCAAAATATACAAACAACTCATGGAGCTCAATATCAAAAAACAAACAATCCAATTAAAAAATGGGTGGAAGACCTAAATAGACATTTCACCAAAGAAAACATACAGATGGCCAAGAGGCACATGAAAAGATGCTCAACCTCACTAATTATTAGAGAAATGGAAATCAAAACTACAATGAGGTATCACATCACACCTATCAGAATGGCCATTATCAAAAAAATCTACAAACAGTAAATGCTGGAACGGGTGTGGTGAAAAGGGGACCCTCCTGCACTATTGGTGGGAATATACATTGATAAAATCACTATGGAGAACAGTATGGAGGTTCCTTAAAAACCTAAAATAGAACTACCATACGACACAGCAATCTCACTACTGCGCAGGTACCCTGAGAAAACCATAATTCAAAAAGAGACATGTACCACAATGTTCATTGCAGCACTATTTACAATAGCCAGGACATGGAAGCAACGTAAATGTCCACTGACAGATGAATGGATAAAGATGTGACACATATATACAATGGAATATTACTCAGCCATAAAGAGAAATGAAATTGAGTTATTTGTAGTGAGGTGGATGGACCTAGAGTCTGTCATACAGACTGAAGTAAGTCAGAAACACAAAAACAAATACTGTATGTTAACGCATATATTATGGAATCTAAAAATAAAAAATGGTACTGATGAACCTAGTGGCAGGGCAGGAATAAAGACGTAGACATAGAGAATGGACTTGAGGACATGGGGGGAGACGGAGGGGGAAGCTGGGACGAAGTGAGAGTAGCATCGACGTATATACACTACTAAATGTAAAAATAGATAGCTAGTGGGAGGCAGCAGCATAGCACAGGGAGATCAGCTCGGTGCTTTGCGATGACCTAGAGGGGTGGGTTAGGGAGGGTGGGAGGGAGGCTCAAGAGGGAGGGGATATGGGGATATATGTATGCATATGGCTGATTCACTTTGTTGTACAACAGAAACTAACACAGTATTGTGAAGCAATTATACTCCAATAAAGATCTATAAAAATAAATAAATAAATAAAATGTTAGGGTGGTCCTTTCAAAATAGTGCTGGAACAATTGGATAGTCAAGTGCAAAGAAACCTCAATCTATGTCTTGCACCCTATACAGAAATTAACTTGAAATGGATATAAAACCTAAAACTATAAAACTTCTAGAAGAATCCAGGGAAAAAATATCTTTGCAACCTTGGGGTAGGCAAAGATTTCTTAGATACACCAAAAGCATAATCCATAAAAGAAAAAAATTATAAATTGGACTTCATCAAAATTAAAAACTGCTCTTTGAAAGACACTCCTAAGAGAATGAAGAGACAAACTACAGACTGGAAGAAAATATTTGCAAATCACAAATCTGATAAAGGACTTGTATCCAGTATATATAAAGAACTTTCAAATCTCAATAGTATGAATACAGTTTGTAAAAAGGAGCAAGATATTTGGACACTTCACCAAAGAAGATACATGGATGGCAAATAAGCACATGAAAAAATATATATCATTAGTCATTTGGGAAATTTGAATTAAAACCACAATTAGATATCATTATACAGCTATTAGAATGTTTTGTTGTTGTTGTTTTGGGGTGTGTGTGTGTGTGTGTGTGTGTGTGTGTGTGTGTGTGCATGTGCACGCATGCACGCATGCATGCACACACGTGTTTTTGTTGGTTTTTTTTTAATGACTATACGATGTGCTGGCAAAGATACAGAGTATCTGGAGCTCTCAGACATTGCTGGTGGGAAGGTAAGATGGAACAGCTAGTGTGGAAGTTTCTTAAGTGTCCATTTTTCATACAACCCAGCAATCCTACTCCTAGGTATTTACTCAAGTGAAATTAAAACGTACGTCTACACGTAAACTTGCAGGTGAATGTTTATAACGGCTTTACCTGCAATCACCAAAAACTGGAAACAACCAAATGTCCCTCAACTGAGGAATGGGTAAACACATTGTAATACATCCATAAAATGTAATACTACTCAACAATTAAAGAAGGAATGAACTACTGATACATACAACAACATGGATGAACTTCAAAGGCATTATGCTAAGTGAAAGAAGCCAGACCCGTAAGGATACACGTATACTGTATGATTCCAATTATATGACATTTCTTGTAAAGGCAAAACTATAGGTACAGCAGACAGATCAGTGGCTGCTAAGGGCTGAGGTCATGGGAGGGGTGAGTATAAAGGAAAATGGGGGAATTTGGGGATGATGGAACTGCTGTATATCTTGATTGTGGTGGCAGTTACATGATGTATATGTTTGTCAGAATTCACAGAACTATATCCGGATAAAAGTACATTTTACTGCATGTAAGTTATACCTTATTAAGTTATACAAGTAACGTAATAAGTTATTAAATAATAAGTTATTTTTTTATGGGGAAAGAAGGTTAAGAGAGCTAGAAAAGACTGAGAAGGACCAGTTAGAAAGGTAGAGTAGATAGGTGACTGGGGAAGGGGTGGGGGCCAGGGTCTCTCACATCTCTTTTCTTTTCATAGCTGGACTTCTCAGAACACTTACTATCTCCATTTCCTCACCTCCCACACACTCTCCCACCCACTTCAACCTAGCTTCTACTCCTACTCCACTGAAATGCCTCTTTAGAAAACCAATGTGCTCTATGATAAGAAATCAAATGCAAAAGTTTCAGCTCCACTTGGCTTGACCTCTTGAAGCGTTCAATACTCTTAATCATTTCACCTTTCTTGACACACATTCTTTCCTTGGCTCCTGGGACATCACAGTTTTTCCTGGTTTTTCTCCTATCTTTCTGGACACTTCCGTCAACATTTAAGTATTGGGGGCTCTCGAGGTTTAGGGCTAGGCTCCCTTCTGTTCTCTTTTCCTAGATGATCTTATCTGCACCTATGACTTCAGTTATCATTTATACAGCACCATCCAATAGAACGGTGGTCAGCTATCTACTGCGCACCGCCAAATCTGGTCTACGGCCTGTTTTCCTAAATTAAATTTTACTGGAACACAGCCATGCCCATTGTTTGCATATTGTCTGTGGCTGCTTTTGCACCACAGTAGCAGAGTTGAGTAATTGCAGCAGAGGCCACAGGGCCCACAAAGCCAAAAATACTTGCTACCCGGCCCATTACAGAAAAAGTTTGCAGACCCCTGCAAAAGAACTTTTTGCAATGATGGAAATGTTTTATATCTGTGCTGCCTAATGTATGGCATCCCCTAGGCACATGGGGCTATTGAGCATTTTGAAATGGGGCTAGTGCAACTGAGGAATAAAATTTATAAATTTATTTATAAGTTAATAATTTATTAATAACTAATAAGTTAAATAACTACACGTGGTTAGTGGCTACCATATTGAACCGCACAGAATGCCATTGATGGCTCAAATGTACAGCTTTCCCTTGGTATCCAAGAGGGATTGGTTTTAGGATCCCCAGGGATACCAAAATCCACAGATGCTCAAGTCCCTTACATAAAATGGCACAGTACAGTCTGCCCTCCAGTACCCATGGGTTCTGCATCCTCAGATTCAGAAATTCAATCCGCTGTTGGTGGAACCCGTGGATGCAGAGGGCAGACTGCATACCTCTATCCCAGAAATCTCCTCTGAGCTTTTAAACATCTCCACTTGGGCTTCCCTGGTGGCGCAGTGGTTGAGAGTCCGCCTGCCGATGCAGGGGACACGGGTTCGTGCCCCGGTCCAGGAAGATCCCACATGCCGCGGAGCGGCTGGGCCCGTGAGCCATGGCCGCTGAGCCTGCGCGTCCGGAGCCTGTGCTCCGCAACGGGAGAAGCCACGACAGTGAGAGGCCTGCGTACCACAAAAAAATAAATAAAATAAAATTAAAATTAAAATAAGTAAATAAATAAAACATCTCCACTTGGGTGTTCTGTGGGAACTCCAAACTCTTTGTGTCTCAAACTAAATTCATAATCCTACCTACCCAACCTAGTGCTCTGCAAGGTATTCCCCATTTCATCCAGTTGTACAAGCCACAAACCTAGAAATTGTTCTTGACACCTTTCTTTCCTTCACATTGCATATCCAATTCAATATTAAGTCCTATTAACTTTATCTCCCAAATATCTCTTAATCCATTCACTTCCACCATCCTAACACAGTTGTTTCTTATGTGGACCACGGTAATAGCCCAAGTGGTTACTGATGCTCTTAGGATAAAGAAGAAAATGCTTTTTTTTTTAGAAGAAAATCTTTAACACAGTCTAAAAGATCTTACATTATGCAACCTCTGATTACCTCGGTAACCTCATCTCTGTTGCTTCTCACCTCAGGACCTTGGCACATGGTTCCCTTACCCCTGCTCCCCTTTTACCTAGTTAATTCCTATTTATCCTTCAGAGCTCTACTTAAGGGTTCCTTCTTCCAGGAAGCCCTTCTTAGCTCCCCAGACTAGGCTAGGACCGTCATAAGTTTTCACAGCACCTGGTATTTCTCCTTAGTAGTACTTGTTACTAATGTAATTAAATAATAATTTATTAATTAGTTATTTAATGTCTGTCTCCTCCATTTCTGTGCAAGTTCCTATGAGGAACTCGCTATGAGGGCAGGGGCAGTGTCTATCTTACTCACTCCAGGGTCTAGCATGATACACACTCAGTATATGTTGAACAAATGAAGGGAGCTCCTACTCTGCTGTATTTGCCACCTCACCACGATTTCTGAAGTTTAATTTGCTTTCAGATAGCTGAGGGCCTCACTCTGTAGCTGGCTCAGAGATTGTGAAGCCAGGTCATTGCTTTTCCTCACTTCAGTAGATGTGCCTGAAAAACAGCTGAGGATGAAGGGGAAGAACTTCTCTAGGAGCGTATTTCATGTTACCTGTATTATAGTTATTGTGTATCTGTCTTACCTCCCCTTCCCCAACTTCACCACCCCACCAGAGTCCATTTCCTTGAAAGCACGGTCCATTTATTTGTGTCTCACTTGTAGTAACTGCAACCTATGTCTTGCACATAGTAGATACTCAGTAGATATTTGTTTATGTGAATTAAAATTTTCTCAAGCCTCAAATTCCTGGTGGAAGCAATATGTCATCTTAGGTAGAGGTAGACAGATCTGAGTTCATATCCTGGATCTGCATTGACTATCCCGGCTCTCCCATTCCTAGCTGTGTGACATTGGATAAATCAGTTAGCCTTGCTGTGCTCAGACATCTCATCTGCAGAAGAGAAAACATATCTATCCTAAAAGGTGAAAAGAACTAGAAAAAATATACCTAGCATATATCAAAATAAATTGTTATTATTTTGAAGTAATGTAACTGTGGATTGAATATAAGAATAGGACAAGTTACTGGGGTGTTGCCTGGCTCAAGACCTGGAATCAAAAAGTAGAGCTGCCACAGAGTATATCTTCACTAAGTGGGACTGAAGGAGGAAGGGAATACCTGGGATGGCTCTAAGGGCCCTTGAGGCTTATTCTGCTACCAAAGGAGTTTCATAACTGTTCTCTTTTTATTCTAAACCAACCCTGGAAATCACAATCTCCCTGTATTCCCAATGTCTGTCCCCACAAATGCTGACAATAGCTCTAAACCTTTGGTAAAGGGCCCAACAATAGTCTGCTTGGGCAGAAATTGTATTCTGTATAGCAGCTGCCCATGTCTGGAGCCCTGGAGCCTCCTGGAGCTACTCCCAGGTCATAGGTGTACCAGAGGGGACCTCCAATACAGCACCTCCATTAATGTTCATGTTTCATTGCAAAGAACCCTTAGACAGAAACATACCCTATTTTTTTTTTTTTTTTTTTTTTGTAGACCACAGGGAGAAGATGATTAATCCTCAGGAGCAAATAGACCATATCTCCTCAATCAATCCTTTGTATCAGAAAGATGACTGTGTAAAGCCATTCCTTGCCTCAGAAGGATAGTTTGTTAGTATTGGCAAAGCACCTGAAAATAGTCAAAGTGGTAGCGACTTAGGTGCTTTTTCCCTATAGCTGTCACTATTGGGGAATAGGTACCCTATAACTCTAGGCCCTACTCGCCCTGCCCCCTTCTTGGGCTGCATTTCTTCCTTTCTTTGTCTCTTACATCTTTAATGGTGTTGCCACAGCAACCATTGTCACGCGAAGAGGCAAGATAGTGTCACCCCCTCAGTTCCAAGCAGCAATTTAGAACTAACCATGGGAAAGGTAAACTACCCAGATTTCCCCCTACGCCTCATCCCACTGGGGTCTTTAAAGAGGTATCACAGGTTGTTAACAGCAGCAACAGACAGGAACAAAGGAGCACCTCGTTGCATCTGGATCACATATACTCTGCTTTTGCATGATATATCTTGGATGCTGGGCAAATGAAAACACATCATATACACATTATAGTACTGTTAGGATCACTTAGCTCAGATGAATAAGCACAAGGACTCAGAATCCTGTCCTATAGTCCAGGGCAGGGAAATCTAAAAAGGGCCTGAATCCTAAAAATCCTAAATACGAGCCCCAAAGACCCCTTTCTTGCCTTAGTATTGAAATAAATCCTAGGCCTTGTAAGCTCCCTGCTTGCTATAGAGATGCAGAAAGTGAAGGGAGACAGGAGTTAGTGCATCTGCTTTCAAGTAGTGACAAAGAGGCTTCAGCCCCCCAGGGACCCTTTTATCCCTGCTGACATGTTCTCCCCCAGTGATAAATGAAGTTCACTGCTAAAGACCCTTAGAGAGGCCTTTGGGATCCCCTGGTGCCCCTGAAAGACCCTGGACTGCTGTTTTTGGAGCACTGCTGGAACTGTTTCAATTCTTTCAGGGCAGCAACCAGCTGCAGTCCTCAAACAGCTTCAGAAAGACTTGCTCAAGGTCACCCTCAAGATAAAAACAGAAAAAGAGCTAGGAATCCTTACTCCAGGTTCTACAGACACACATTCTTTTCCTAATGTTTCCTAATGCATGGAATATAACCCAAATACCTTAGAGACAGGAATACAACCTAAGCAGTCCGAGCTCCCAAGCCCCCTGGTCTGTCCTTCCCCGCTCAGCCATCCCACCCCTGTTTCCTGAAATAGCAGTACCCCTCACTGGAGTCAGGCAGAATTCTTTGGCTACGCCAGCTCATGGTATGCGGTGAGTCAACAGCCCCCGCCCGTTTCCCCCCAGCATGGGCTGCCACAATTTAATGAGTAGTTATTTGCGGTGCTCTGCACACAGCTTGGAGCTGTGCCTTCACCCCATACTGGGGGTAGGGGGTGGGGGAGAGAGAGTAGTGCCAAAGCATCATGTATTACTGTAATCTTCAGTGTGCATCCCACCCATGACGTTATTGTCCCAGAATAAACGTATTAATCCCACCACAGCCTACAAGGCAAACGCTCAGCTGGAGGGCTTTGTGGGGGAGGGAGGCAGCACCAAGGACAACAGAAGGGTAAATGGCACCTCTTTTCCTTGGATGGGGGGGTTGGGAAACCTAGGTGGGCCCGCCTTCTGGCATCAGCCTGGACTTAAACAATAATCAGGCTTCAGGGAGGAGAACGTGATAAGATCCAGGCACCTGCAGGGGTGCAGATTTCTTAGAAAAAGTGGTTTGGGATCTGCTTCTGACTTGGCTTACTCTTGCAGGTCAAATAATTCTGGAGCAAGTCACTTTGAGCAGTAGGTCTGGAGTACGGATTTAGAAAATCATGCACTTAGCATTCATCACTTACTTTGCCAGCCTAACGTGTTCTTCTTTCCCTCTTCTAGATTTCTCCTCCCAAAGCCTTGGTACTCTCTTTGGAAGTCAAGTGGCCAAATGAAGGAGGAGTAAATGTTCAGCGTCTGTTTGATTATCAGGTACAGCAATTTTACTTAGATACCTGTTTTCTGCACTGGATCCTCCAAGTCAAATACTTTAGAGTTAAGAGAATTGCTCATTCCTTTCTTTTCTGAAAGAAAACCTCTCCTTCTAGTCCTTGTTTCTTTACAGTGATGATAATCAGTGATGGACACCAGAAACTAAGAATGCATGAAAAGAGGACCTCCAGACTTCCGCCTTCCTACACTCCTATTAACTTACCTACTCCACTTCAGCATATTCGTTGCACTCACTTTTAAGGTGACTAGGCATCTTGCATAAGGAAGAATAGTGCTTACCCTGTCTAGTATTCTACCAAAATTTACCCCGTTGGTACATATCATCCTACGTTGGTCTCTCCTCTCTCTCTATCCTCTTGCTCAGGATTTATTAAATCACACTGCTTAGATCTCCTATAGAAAGTATTTGTAATATATTCCTTCAAAGTTGCATGTAAATTAAACCATTCTATCACTGGAGTCACATGTTAAAAGAGTCTTAGGGAAAGTTCTTTTGGGATAAGAAGGCAGCAGTTCTATGCCCCAGTGTTGGTTCTAATACTGTGTAAACTTAGATAAGGTTTGGGCCTCAGTTTCCTCATCTGTAAAATGAGGAGATTGGACCAGATGATCTTTTTTTTTTTTTTTTTGCGGTACGCGGGCCTCTCACTGTTGTGACCTCTCCCATTGCAGAGCACAGGCTCCGGACGCACAGGCTCAGTAGCCATGGCTCACGGGCCCAGCCGCTCTGCGGCATGTGGGATCTTCCTGGACCGGGGCACGAACCCGTGTGCCCTGCATCGGCAGGCGGACTGTCAACCACTGCGCCACCAGGGAAGCCCTGGACCAGATGATCTTTAGGGTTCCTTGACAAATCTGAAATTATATTGCTAAAATGTTTTGATATATTATTTGAGATTTTTTTGGTAAAAAAAAAAATACCTGTATTTCTTCTAGATAGAAGGATTTTTGCAAAACTAAGCTTATTTTTTCCATGATAACATAGACTCATGAAAGACAATTTGGAACTACAGAAAAACAGAAAGAAAACAGGGGGAAGCATTCATAGAACCAGTACCTTGAAAAGACAAGCTAGTGACTTGTCTTGATCGACCTGATCCTACTTCCTCCTCTGTCTTTGCAGCCCTATCTCCATCACTGTCATCAGTTAAGATTCTCCATGGACAGACATGAAAGACACATGAGGTTTGCATATTCGGACTCCAGCCACAATACTTACGGTGCCTGTCCCTATAGAGACTTGACATTCTAAGGTGTTACTGATAACAGCTGCAGCTGAGGGAGAAGACTATATTCCCAGGTCACGGGATGACAAAGTCATCCACTTTTATCAGCCAGTCTCCTGCTCAAGCAGCTAAAGCCAACAACCTGGATTGGTGACTGAGAAAGGGATGAGCAAGCTCTGGAACCAAATTCTGGTTTCTCTTACTTCAGAAGCCAGATATTTCTAGAGGTGGAAGGCTCTCCAGTATCCAGCTCTTCTGTTTTATACGTCCCACATAATCATCATCATAATAAAATACCAATGAGAGAGAAAGAGAGAAACTTGGATTTCCTCCAAGTCCCTACCAGGTTCCCTAACAAATGGTTCGCAGAAGACATAACAGAATGATGTCACCCTGACCAAACTTCCATTGTGGAGGAGGTTGTAGATTCAGGCAGATATGCACAGGAAGGAGAATGTGATCCCCAAAGTGTGATATCCCATTCCTATTACCTAGGAGGACAGCAAGCAGAATAATAAAGGAGGGAGTACTGGGTCTAGTGAGGTTTCTAGTTGATCTGTCCCTTGCTCCATCCCCTGCCAGCTTGAGGACAGACACTATGGGGCAGACACCATGGAACTAGTTACCAGTCATACATAAGCCCCATTTCAGCAGAATGACGGCTGGACCAAGGGATTCCTCCAGCTGGACTTTTTACAGTTGAGAAGGGCAACAGGATCACAGAAGAACTTGCAAGTGTGCTTTAAGCCGCCAGCTACACCATATGACAAGGGATTATAGGAAAGAGCCCTCATGGACTGAATGCATCTCCCATCCCCATTCTTCACCGAAACTAGCAAAAAGTTATTAAACTATAAGAGATAGACTGTGATTCACAGCAATCAAGTCCTGCCTGCAGCTGTGAATGCAGACAAGCTGGAGACGAGCCCCTGCAGCTCCTCTGCACACGAACACACACACTCACAGGGGAATGCTCTGCTGCAGTACTGAGTGACAGCAGAGCCAGGAAGGGAAAGTATAACCAGAGACCCTCCCCAGCAGCGTCACCAGGATCCTACACTTTTCCTCTAGGTCTGGAGACCCCCTCCCCAATTTTTGTTCTTCATTTGAAATGGAAATCTCTTAAAGAGATCCCAAATTCTCTCATTTCATGCAGTTTCACTGAAGCAAGACAATAAGCAGGTGGGGGAGGTGAAGCTTACATAAGATTCAGAGTGCACAGGGCTTTCCTGGGCTAGGGCTCCAGCCTGAAAGAGGAGACCCCTGGGGCTGGGCTGAGAGAAAGAAGTTTGGAGTCTCCCTAGAGCTTCAGAGCTCTGGGCAACACTTCCACTTTTCTTCATAGCTTTTACAAGAGGAAGAAAACAGGCTGGGTCTTGGCCTCTAGGGAAGCAGAGGCCCTTTGGGTATCTGGTTCAGGGACAGCTGATCTCTGTGTAAGCCCAGGTGGCTGCTTCTGGATTTTATAAATACTCATCCCTGAAGCCAGGCTCAGCTTTGTATCAGGAGGCAGCTTCGATGACTAAACTGCTAGTTAGGACCAGTTCACTCTGACAGCCTGGGAGGTCAGGCAGCCCTGCAGACACTGTCAGTTACTTCCCATCCAAGGATTCCACTCTCTTCATTCTACTGAGTTCCTGATCGAGGCTAGTCAAGTACAGCTGCTAAGTCAAGACTTGACTTTCCCCTCAAACACCAAATTATTTTTCTTGACACTGCTTTGTGACAGCTTTGTCACTCTACCAAATATCACCCTAGATCCCAGCCCCTGTAGTGTATCCTACAGAGAGGCTGTGCACTTCCCCTAAAAAGCACAGGCTAACCACACATCTTCATGTTGGCATAGACTTCAGATCACAGACCTCCAGGGGATGGCTTGAATTGCAACTTTCAGATTTAGAAACACTAGGGGGGCGTTGAACTCTAGACCTCAGTGAAAAGAGGGCAAAGAGGGCCTCCCTGGTGGCGCAGTGGTTGAGAGTCCGCCTGCCGATGCAGGGGACACGGGTTTGTGTCCCGGACAGGGGACACGGGTTTGTGCCCCCGTCCGGGAAGATCTCACATGCTGCAGAGCGGCTGGGCCCATGAGCCATGGCCGCTGAGCCTGCGCGTCCGGAGCCTGTGCTCTGCAACGGGAGAGGGCAAAGAAAACCTCTCTTCTCACATTAGGGCTGGAAGAAGCAAAAGGAAAGAAGATTGAATCTTTTTTTCCTTTTCTTTCTTTCTGAAAGGCTGCTGTGGTCACAGTCACAACTATCTGAGGGACAGGAAACCACTTTAGTTCATCTGCAGCCCCCAGAGTAGCTGAATTTTCCAGGATAAACTTAGTGGACATGGCAACCAAAACATAGTAGTTGGCACTAATTGGCTCCCTGGGTGAGAGCTTTTGGTAGGAGCCAGCAGAGCTCCTACTAAAGATGAAGCTCTAAACTGAGACCTACAGGGTCCTACCCCTTCACTAACCTTGTATCCTTGACACGTCTCATGCTAGTTTTCTGAAATACTCTAAAATAATTTTTTTTTAATTTTAGAAGTGAGATGGAGATAATAACAATATCTAACATACAATGAGTGCCTACTCTCTGCCAGGTACTGTTCTCAGTACTTGGCATATATTATCTCATTTAATCGTTAGAACGACCAGTATTACCCCCATTTTGCTGATAAAACACTGAAGCAGAGAAAGGCTTAGTAAACTTGCCTAAGGCCACATAGCTAGTAAGCAGTAGAGCTGGGATCTGGCATATAGCTGAGATGTTGGATTTAATACAAGATCCTGGGTACTAGGAAAGGGGGTGCAGAGAGCAAGCTTGTGATGTCACTGCCCATACTGACTTCACTTAGAAAGGAAGATCCTTGTCTCTGGATGCCTAAAAATGCAGTCAAACAATGGAAGAGGTCTTTCCCAGTCTCTGCTTTGACCCCCACGGATGGACAGTGTTCTTTGAATAGAGGAAATCACAGTTAATGGACTGGGTCTGGTTCGGATGACCACGGACCCTGTGGAGACTCAGGGTGTAACAAGCACTGCAGAAGGAGGTCTACTCTTGAAGGGGACATCTCCCCAGCAGCCAGACAGGCCCCCACTACAAGTCTTCTGAATATCAGAATGGTCCCTCCAACGGTTGGTTCTTGATTGAATGAGTGGAGGGTAGGATGCCACCTTCCTAATAGGGGCGAAGAGCCACCCCAGGGGGCGAGGGCTGGAGTTCTCCGTTGAATGCTACATAAGGAGTGTAAAAGCAATACAGCCCTAGGAGAGGGAAGACAGAAGCTAATGTTTTTCTCAGAAGTCTGGGGAGTGAAGGGAAGCCCGAGTAACCTTGGAGCAGTAAGACCTATGCAGAGGGCAGTATCCTGAGGATAAAACTTACGATCTGAGACCTCAGCCCTCCCATTCTACAATCGATTCCAGTCCCCCCAAATCTCCACCGACAGTCAGGGAACTTAAAGCCTCCCTCTTCCAATCGCTCCCCAGCACTCCAAGGTGGGAGCTTTCCCAGAGAGGCAGGGGCCGTCCCGGGAGGATTCTCAGCGGCTCTGGGCTGCAGCACCCTCCCTCGCAGCCCTGGGACCCCGAGCCGCGGCCTCCCCGCGCCGCAGCCCTAGTCCGCAGCGGCGGGGCCGGGCAGCGCCTCTCACCTCGCTCATCGCGGCGGCCAGACGGGGCGCGCGGGGCGCGAAACGTGCAGGGGAGACAAGGGGCACTCAGGCTGCACGGGCGACGGCCGCAAGTTGCCGGGCTCTGAGGCAGGGGCCCCGCTGATGAGGCGAGGAGAGTTAGTGCGGAGAGCCGCTGCTCCAGTGCCCGCACCCCAGCTCCAGGCGCTCAGCTCCCCGCCAGGAGTCCCCTTCCGACCCCGTCCTGTCAGAGCCGCTCCGCGAGCCTCCGCCGGCCCCACCTTTTATAGTCAGCTCCCTACCAGCCTCCAGCCCGACCAATAGGAGCTCTTCCTGCCGCAGAGTGACAGCCCCTGGCACCCAATGGTGGCAGGCTCAGAGGTCTGCTGCATTTCCAAACTAGGGTAAGACAGAGAGCGGGAAGGAGGGGGAGACCGTCGGGGGATGAGAAGATGGAAAATGAAGCAGGGGGAGCAAAGGAGGAAGGAGAGGAAGGAGTAGTACACGAAGGAAAGAGAGAGAGAGGCAGGGAAGGAGTGTGTGAGTTTAAGAAAGTGAAGAAAGAAGAGCTGGAAGGATATCAAGAGGGTACATGTGAAGCAGGAAACTGAATGAAAGGGTAAAAGCCAAGAGATTTTACAGATTAAGATTTAGTAATAGGATGGCAGTCTGAATAAGAGAAGGGCAGAAAGGAGGAAGGGAAGGAGAGGGAGAGATAGAGACAGAGAGGGACAGAGAGAGCAAAAGAGAGACAGAGAGATGCAAGGGGACGGTATTCTGTGGCAAAGAACAGGGGAATTTTGAAGTGCCTGTTTGATTTGGAAGATCATAGATCTAAGGAGTTGAAAGACATTTTAGGATTCATCAATTCTACCTCCCACATAATGCGAAAAACCCTTCTCCAACAAAATGATGGTCCCCTAGCGTCTACTTGAATAGGTAATGAGCTCCCCCCAAAAGTTAATTTACGACTGTTTACTCATTCAATCTCAGTCTGACAATGTGCCCTCCACTATGCTCCACTGTGGTGGTGAAGCTATTTAAAAAATGAGAGAGAGAGACACACACACACACACACACACACACACACATTATGACCTTGCACCTATTGTTGCCATTAAAATAGATTTCAATATGCAAGTCCTATCTCTTAGAGTCTAGGTTTTTTCTTCCTGCAATTCAGGTAGGAACCCATTTGGTGGTATATGTTTGAGTACCAAAACTAGCAAGTGGATTCTGCCCAGATGTAGGGAGCAGATGTGAAAGATGAAGCCCACAGTCCAATCTATATAGATTATTTTTCAATAAGATGGAACTTTACTAAATAATCACTATGATGTATAAGTTTTAAGAAAAAAATATGATTAGAGCAAGATGAAAAGAAATAGAACACCTAGGTAAAAGTCAGGAACTTTCTGATAACTTCATCTGCTATTCCTAAATATCTAGCTTTCATTTCTACTTTAAAGAAATCCTTTAAATGCTCTTGCCTGTGATACTTCTAGGCATTGTAAAACCTTTTAGCCTACTTAAAGCTTCAGTCAGCCAAAGCCAAACACTTTCAGCGTTAGCCATTACACCCTTTTGATAGTTTCTATCATGGCCTGTAATAACTGAGTCATTAATAGCTGAGGTTCTCTCAGCCAGCAACCACTGATCCCTTCTCAACAACCAGATTCAGATAAGACCTCAAATACCCTTTCTCTAGCGAGACCCTCTGTGTGTTTACATTTTCTCTGCCACTTCGGAAACAGAGAAGATGGAAAAGAAGATCACATCTTTTCCCCCATCTACCTGGGATCTTCTGACTCTCACTTTCCAATGGGAATCTGGTTGCCTAAGTTACTAAATTCTAAGTAGGCTCGCACCTACTTACTCTATGCAGCCTACCCTCTGGCTTCCCCCACCTGTCTAAGGAACAGCTAATTAGCCTTGAAATGATTGTCTTTAGTGAAGCAGACCTCTCCAAAGTTCTTGAACAGTGATGCAAAGATTATACAGAGAATCCAAGATCCTAGATCAGAGGTTAGCAAGCTTTTTCTGTAACAGCCAGAGAGTAAATATTTTAGGCTTTGTAGGCCCTATAGTTAAACTACTTGGCCTCCCATTATAGCTTGAAAGCAGTCATAGACGATATCTAAACAAAATAGGTGTGGCTATATTCTAATAAAACTTTATTGTGGACACTAACATGTGCATTTCATATCATTTTCATGTGCTGTGAAATATTCTTTTTCTTCTTTTACATTTTTAATGTAAAAACCATTCTTAGTTCACAGACTGTGCAAAAACAGGCAGCAGGCCAGATTTGGCTTACAGGCCATAAACTGCCAATCCCTGTCGTAGATGATTAAACGCCCAAGTATGCTACAACAGTAAGTTGTATAACAGTAAATAGTATAGGTCTAAGAAGAAAGACATTGTCTAGGACTGAAAGAGTCAAAAGCTTCCTGGAGAAAATGGGATTTGGGCTGGATAAAGGAAGGCTAAAATTTAGACAAATGCTAGAAGGAAGGGGGGAAGGAGGAAAAGGTGTCGATCTGACATCTGGGTGATAACAAGAAAGAAATGGTGAAAGAGGTTTACGGTAGGGAAGTGGCAGGAGATGTGTGAGGGCCTTGAATGTCAGAATAAGGAATTTAAACCTTACCCTTGTACAAATGGCATTTTTAGATTATACTTGCAAGGAAAACATAGGACTGATTTGACAAGAGAAAGACCAAGAGCAGGGAGAAAAAGATGGGGATGTCATAATTGTACAAAGTGCAACAGTCTGGGTGACTATAGTGACAGTAACAGAAGAAAAGGGACAACATCAAGAAACCTAAGGCATAAGGAATCAATAACAAGATTTAGGAGAGGATTCAAAGTGACTCTTGGAATCGGGACCAGAAAATTGGGAGTTATTCAATTATTCACTGGCTATTAAACACACATGATGGCCAGGACTTACGCTAGGTGTTGGGAAAAGAAGACCCACATGACATAGAACCTACAGTCTAGAAGGGGAGAGATGGTCATGTGAACGCGAAGGTGCAATATCATTATGGGTGCTGTGGTGGAAGTCTGGGCAAGTGCAGTGAGAGTCCAGAAGAAAGAATAGAATGAGAATAACAATCTGAACAGGCATCATAAGGAGCTACTAAGAATAGCAAGATCCCATGCATGGAACCGGAGTTAATTTGTGAAGACATTCACATACTAGAATGAGGATAAATGAAATCAGGTATGTAAAGGCATTCTGTAAACTGTGATGCTAAAATGTGAGCTATTTTTACATTTTAACAGAGCCTTGTGTTATCTATATTAGGGAAGAACATAGAAGAAGAAAGGTGAGGAGGTTGAAATTGAGACTTAGAGAAAAACCCATAGTTTTCCATAACCAATAGCCTTACGAAAAATGAGAATCCAACAGAGGAGAAAGAAAAAAGAGCTACTAGAAGCACAGGTTGAGAATCAGGAACGCATAACATCATAGAGGCTATAGGGAGAAAAGACATTTCATTTTTTTTTTTTTTTTTTTTAGCGGTACGCGGGCCTCTCACTGCTGTGGCCTCTCCCGTTGCGGAGCACAGGCTCCGGACGCGCAGGCTCAACGGCCATGGCTCACGGGCCCAGCCACTCCGCGGCATGTGGGATCTTCCCGGACCAGGGCATGAACCCGCGTCCCCTGCATCAGTAGGCGGACTCTTGTCAGGGAGTCAAAGCAATGGGGAGGTTGATTGGGAGAAACATAAGAGAAAGCCCATTGAATTCAACAGGTCACCGGAGATCTTTGGTGAATTTAAAGATCAAAACCAGATTACAGGGGCTTCCCTGGTGGCGCAGTGGTTGAGAGTCCGCCTGCCGATGCAGGGGACACGGGTTCGTGCCCCGGTCTGGGGGGATCCCACATGCCGCGGAGCGGCTGGGTCCGTGAGCCATGGCCGCTGAGCCTGCGAGTACGGAGCCTGTGCTCCGCAGCGGGAGAGGCCACAGCGGTGAGAGGCCCGCGTACCGCAAAAAAAAAAAAAAAAAAAAAAAACCAGATTACAGGATACAAAGGAAAGGAGGTAGCCTGAACCCTTCCTATTCAAAGAAGCGTTTGTGCCAAAACTTGGGAGGCCGAATAGGATAAAGCAGGCCGACTGGAAACTTGGCTCAGTGGACACCTGAGTGAGGTTGACCACATGTCAACTGCAAACATGGCAGGTAAGAACAGCAGGCAGCCATTGTTCAGAAGTCAGAAACGAGTCAGGAATCAGACTAAAAGACCAATGAGTATCCTGTCAGAAACTCAGAAGAGCAAAAGATAATCAGCTATGAAAGCAGCGAAGAGGGAAACAGGAATGGACCCAGATGACATGGAATGTACCTTACTAAAAAATGCCTGGAAAAACAGATACCCATTAAGTATTTGTTTAATGAATGAATTCATTCTCAAATAATAACATGATGCCACATAGAATGAGCATGAGTTTCGAATCAGACCTTAATTCACATCCCAGCCCATTTACTCACTCTGTAAACATTTATTATCTGTGCTTGGAGTACTCAAGACCCTAAGGATCCAAAGATAAAAGATGCAGCTCTTGACTTCAACTCACAGTTGATTGACAGTCAGAAAGTGACAGTTGCTCTGCAGTGTGATACGTGCTGTGACAAATGTGTGAGCAGACGTGTAGCTCTAACCCACAGGCTCCCAGAGGTGATCTGCTGTGCTCAGGCCCGAAGGGCCAAAAGGATCAAGGGAACCTGGTGGGGGGGGGGTGGTTTGGAAGTGGGGTGTGTGCGGCAGTTCCAATCAGGCTGAATAATAAGGGCAGATGTTCAGGGGTGGTGAGCATAGCTTGTTCAGGGAACTCTGAGCGCTTAAGCACAAAGTATGATGTGTTAGGTCAGGGGAGGGAAGTGGGATAGATGAAGGCAGAGTGTAAATAGGGACCAGATCACAAAGCACTTCGTGTGGCATGCCAAAGAGATTGGATTTTATCCCAAAGGTGATGAGAAGCAAATGAAGAATTTTAAGCAGGGGAGAGACATGATCAAATTTGCATTTTAGAAATAGCAACAGCATGGAGGATGGGTTGGAAATAGATGAAGCTGGTCTTAAGGAGAATAATTTAATTCCACTACTTGCAGTGATAAGTGGAAAATGATGAGGGCCTGAACTCAGCTAAGAGGTAGTGGGCATGTAGAGGCCAGGAGACAGGAATGACAGGGCATGGAATCTGATCTTTTTTAGGGAGGGAGAGAAAAGGGGCTAGGTGACTCCCCACCTTCTGGCTTGACATCAGGGAGAGGACAGCAGTGGAAAAGAAGGAAAGGAAGAGAGTAAGAGAATGAATATGTATTGACTTCTTTCCATGTTCCAAGCACTGTGTAAGGAAGTTTACATATATCACTTTATTTAATCTTCACAACAAACCCAGCTGGTGGGTGTCATTAAACCCTTTTTTCCAGATACGAAAACCAAAGTTCAGAGAGTTTAACCTACCAGGCTACAACCAACACAGTTGTTTTTCAGAGCCTGGCCTAGGACAGGTATGTTGGAAGAGGGTAAGGACATCAGTTAACCCTGAAAGCCTGTTCATCATGAATGCCAGGGGCATCCTGCAGCACATCCCCCAGTCTCAGTCTGCTCAGTGGGAGAGACCATGAAGCCTGGGGAGCATTTCTGTACATAAGAAGAGCAAGGTCAGAGAGGTGTGTTCCTAAGACAGCCCCATCTCAAAGAACTGCAAGGTGGACTTCTCCAAGAACAGGAAGGCTCAGGGCCAGGGAATTCCCTGGCAGTCCAGCGTTCAGGTCTCTGCACTTTCACTGCCGAGGGCACAGGTTCAATCCCTGGTCAGGAAACAACAACAAAAAAAGAAGGCTCAGGGCAATCCCTGGGCCCCAGGTGAAGGGGCAGCCCTGGGCCAGAGCATCTCTCCTCTAGCCTGAACTTCTCCCTAATTCAGTACTGAGCTAGGAAAAGGAAGTCAGCCTCCCTTCCCCAGTCTGGGAATGGCCCAGCCTGATGATATCTGACTCCCATGGAGCTGGGTCTCAGTGACTTCAAATAATTAGGAAAGGAACCAAAAAAAAAAAAAAAAAGTGATTCAGCTAGCAAGAGCCGGAGTCAAAATTTGAACTTAAGTCTGTATGACTCCAAGCCACATGCTCTTTCTATTGGCTTGGCCAAAAAGTTCATTCGGGTTTTTCCATAACATCTTACAGGAAAACCCAAACGAACTTTTTGGCCAACGCAATACTTCCTCATGTTGGGATAGTCACCAAGTTAGGTTGTGTAGGAGAAATTAGTTTGTGGGAGGTGACAATGATTTCCATTTTGTTTTATTGAGGTACGATTGACATGTAACATTGCGTAAGTTTAAGGTGTACATCATAATGACGTAATATGTATATACTGTCAAATGATTCACCTCACAGCTACAATTTTTTTCCCTGTAATGAGAACTTTTAAGATCTGCTCTCTTAACAACGTTCAAATATACAATATAGTATTGTTAACTATGGTCATCATGTTGTATACTACAACCTCAGAATTTATTTACATCATCACTAGGAGTTTGTGCCTTTCGACCAGCTTCACCTCTCCCCCCACCTCTGCCAACCACCAATCTGATTTAATCTGATCTTTATCTCTACGAGTTTGGGTTTGTTTTTTTTCTTGGCCACACTGCGTGGTATGCGGGATCTTAGTTCCCCCAGGGTTCAAACCGGTGCCCCCTGCAGTGGAAGGGCGGAGTCTTAACCACTGGACCACCAGGAAAGTCCCCGAGTTTGGCTTTTTTTTTTTAGATTCCACATATAAGTGAGATCACACAGTATGTGTCTTTCTCTTATTCCCTTAGCGTAATTCCCTCAAGGTCCATCCATGTTGTCACAAATGGTAGCGTTTCCTTCTTTTTTATGGCTGAATTAAATATATATCATATATTAAATAGATATTATATATATATCATCTTCTTTATCCATTTATCTATTGATGGTCACTTAGGTTGTTTCCATGTCTTGGCTATTATAAAGAATTCTGCAAAGACCATGGAGATACAGATATCCCTTTAGGACAGTGATTTTGTTTCCTTCAGATAGGTACCCAGAAGCGGAATTACTGGATCATATGGTCGTTCTATTTTTAATTTTTTGAGGAACTTCCATACTCTTTTCCACAGTGACTGTACCAATTTACTTTCCCACCAACAGTGCACACAGTTTCCCTTTTCTTCACATCCTCACAAACAATTGTTATTTCTTTTCTTTTTTCGCGTGCACGCGCGTGTGTGTTTATTGAGGTATAGTTGATGAACAGTATTACATAAGTTTCAGATGTACAACTCACATGTACAACTCAGATGTGACTCACAATTTTTATATTTCTCGTCTTTTTGATGATTGTCATTCTAACAGTTGTGAGGTGATATCTCATTGTGGTTTTGATTTGCATTTCCATAAATATTAGCGATGTTGAGCACATTTTCATGTACCTGTTGGCCATCTGAATATCTCCTTTGGAAAAATGTCTACTCAGGTCCTTTGCCCATTTTAAAGTTGGATTATTTGGGTTTTTTGCTATTGAGTTGTATGAGTTCCTTATTTTTTTTGGATATTAACCCCTTTACAGATGTGTGGATTGCAAATATTTTCTCCCATTCTGTAAGTGGTTTTTTCATTTTGTTGATCATTTCTTTTGCTATGCAGAAGTTTTTTAGTTTGATGCAGTACCACTTATTTTTTTATTATGTTGCTTGTGCTTTAGGGATGATAAAGCTTCACTGTAGACATACTGAATTTGAGATGCCTGTGCGACATCCAGGTGAAGTCATCTAATAAACTATTGGGTATAGTAATCCTTGTACAAGTTACTTAAACTCTCTGGCCTCAGTTTTCTCATCTGTAAAGTGGTGATATTACTTATGTTTCAGGGTTAACACTGGTAAGGATTCTTACACAGTACACTGCTCATAATAAGAACAAATTAATGAAGCAATTAATACCTATGATATGATACATGATCTTTACCACACAATTTAGAGTTTGATTATATATTTCCTTGTAAGATCTAGGAGTTCCATTTACTTATGCAATCTCCATAATCAGACAGTAAATTCCTTGATAATAGGAATCCTCTCTTTTATCCCTTTCCATAGTGCCTCACCACAGAGTGGGTACTTAATACCTTATTGCTAGAGTAAATCTGCAACTGTGGAAAAGGATAGGGGCCCAAGTAGGGAGGGCCGTATACTTCTCCTGTAGTCTCTCTCCCAGTTGGTGGTAACACCATCCACTCAATCACCCATGCTAGGAACCTGGAGTCATCTTTACCTCTTCCTCTTTCTCAACCTAGACATTCTAGTACTCACCAGGTTCCAATTATTTCACCTCCCAGGTATTTTTCAAAACCCTCTCCTCCACTATATCCTACCACTATCCTAGATCAGGCTTAATCCCTCACCTACTTTATGGCAAGAGTTTCTAACTGGTTTCTTTGCCTCCAGTCCTGCCCCCTCAAATCTATCTCCCAAACAGCCAGTAGTTGGATATCTAGAATAGATCTGACCATGTCGTTTCCCATCTTACCCTTTAAAAGCTTCCTGATGGACTTCAGCTGCTTTCTCTGGCACACGAGGTCTCCCATGAACTGGCCCTGCCTACATCTCAGCCTCATACCCCATCTCTCTAGACTTTTCTCTTCCCACTCCAGCCTGAAATGTTATGCTCCAGCAAGAAAGACCTGTTCGTGGTTCTACCGTATTTACTTTTTTGTATCTGGCTAACTCCTTCTTATCCTTTAAAAATCAACTCAGCTGTCACTCCTCCAGGAAGACTTTCCTGCCTCCTCCTCAACACCTCTTTGCCAAAGCAGGATTAGGTGCCCCTCTTCTGTAGTCTCAGAATGCTCTGTGCATAGCATCATCACTGATAGGATTATATTTCTTTTCTTTCTTTTTTTTTGGCCGTGCCGCCCGGCATGCTGAATCTTAGTTCACCAACCAGGGATCGAACCTGCACCCCCTGCAGTGGAAGTGCTGAGTCTTAACCCCTGGACCACCAGGGCAGTTCCTGATTATATTTCTTTATAGCATTTAAAGGTCTGTCTCTCCACTAGCACCTTTAAACTCCATGAGGGCAGGAAAGCATCTTATTCACCTTTTCTATCCTTAGTGTCTAATACATAGTAGGTTCTCAGTCAGTATTTGTTGATTGAATGAGTTAGTGTGAATTCTCACAGAGTCTCACTCAAGCAAAGATACCAACAGATGCATATGCATAAATATGCTCACCGACTCCCAAGGACCAGGTGCAAGCACCTGTGTTCTCTGGAGCTCAGCTTACTTCAAATGCAGTAAATTATACATAGTTGGATGTTACACCTACTTGAGATGAAGGGGACCTAAACAAGGCTCTTTTTAACCCAATCTCTCCTCTCTGCCTCTGTCTCTCTAAATGTATTTTTATGGCTCTAGCCTCCACTTGGGCTTTTAACTCACTGTTAGAGCATCATTAATTATAATTTAACCCTTAACTGAAGAAGCAGATGATATGCCAAAAAAAAAAAAAGAAAAAAATGCTGTATTCTAGTGGGAGAAGACTATATTAGTGCAGAAACAGCAAACACCCAGGGAGATGTACAGTGAGAAAGACCTTTCAAAGTGAAAGACTGAGATTTGGACCTTATGCCAGTGTGTGTGGGATCGGAGTTATCCAACATAGATGTATCCAACATGTTACCCATCCCCAAAACATCCAAATAGCTTTTGAAATTACTTCTTCTGTTCATAAACATTGGGAGAGAGAGTGCATGTGTATGTGTATACACACATACCCACTTTTTCTTTTAGAAATTCCCACCTTTTAAATTTTTTTAAATTTTTATTTTATGTTGGACTATAGTTGATTTACAATGTTGTGTTGGTTTCAGGTGTACAGCAAAGTGATTCAGTTATACATATACATATATCAATTCTTTTACAAATTCTTTTCCCATTTAGCTGATTACAGAATACCGAGCAGAGTTCCCTGTGCTATACAGTAGGTCCTTGTTGGTTATTTATTTCAAATATAGTAGAGTGTACCTGTCAATCCCAAACTCCCAATTTATCCTTCCCTCCCATCTTTCCCCTTTGGTAACCGTAAGTTTTCTGTCTGTGAGTCTGTTTCTGTTTTGTAAATAAGTTCATTTGCGTCATTTTTTGGATTCCATGTGGAAGCGTTATCATATTTGTCTTTCTCTGTCTGACTTACTTCACTCAGTATGATAATCTCCAGGTCCATCCATGTTGCTGCAAATGGCATTATTTCATTCTTTTTAATGGCTGAGTAATATTCCATTGTATATATGTACCACATCTTTATCCATTCATCTGTCGATGGACATTTAGGTTGCTTCCATGCCTTGGCTATTGTAAACAGTGCTGCAATAAATAATGGGGTGCATGTATCATTCCAAACTATGGTTTTCTCCAGATATATGCCCAGGAGTTGGATTGCTAGATCATACCGTAGCTCTAGTTTTAGTTTTTTAAAGGAACCTCCATACTGTTCTCCATAGTGGCTGCACAAATTTACATTCCCACCAACAGTGTAGTAGGGTTCCCTTTTCTCCACACCCTCTCCATCATTTATTGTTTGTAGACTTTTTGATGATGGCCATTCTGACTGGTGTGAGGTGATATCTCATGACAGTTTTGATTTGTATTTCTCTAATAATTAGCAATGTTGAGCATATTTTCAACTGCCTCTTGGCCATCTGGACACATACACACTCTTTACACTTGCAAAAATATTCTTCAGTGTCTATTGAGCACTAGACAACCCCAGTGAAGGCTCCTACTTCTGATTCTTAAACTTATTAATTAGATGTCCTTCATCTTGGCTCTATACAAACCAGGTACATAATTTGCAGGGCCCACTGAAAAATGAAAATGCAAATCTCCTTGTTCAAACATCATTAAGAATTTCAAGACAGGACCTCCCTGATGGCACAGTAGTTAAGAATCCACCTGCAAATGCAGGGAACACGGGTTCGAGCCCTGGTCCGGGAAGATCCCACATGCCGCGGAGAAACTAAGCCCGTGTGCCACAACTACTGAGCCCGAGTACCACAACTACTGAAGCCCGAGCGCGTAGAGCCCATGCTCCGCAACAAGAGAAACCACCGCAATGAGAAGCCCACGCACCATGACTAGAGAAAGCCCGTGCACAGCAACGAAGACCCAACACAGCCAAAAATAGATAAATAAATTTATTTAAAAAAAAAGAATTTCAAGACAGTGGCAATATCAGAGCATTAAACCAAGCCCAAGATTCCTCTGAGCACAGAGCCTGTGTGACTGCACAAGGCACACTCCCATGATGCCAGCTCTGGTGCAAGAGGCCCCAGATCAATCCCATATATCTAATGTTTTAGAGGCTATTCTGATTTAATTCTCAGCCCTCCCTTCTCGGGAAGTGGGACCTCTTCTAGCTCTTTACATAAGCCCTTAATTAGCCCCCAGTCTCTTTTGAAGAACTTTCCTTTTGGGAGCTTTGTACAATTGTAATGCCTATTCTGTTTTTCTGTTTTTTTGTGTTTTTTTTTGCGGTAAGTGGGCCTCTCGCTGTTGTGGCCTCTCCTGTTGCAGAGCACAGGCTCCGGACGCGCAGGCTTAGCGGCCATGGCTCACGGGCCCAGCCACTCCACGGCATGTGGAATCTTCCCGGACCGGGGCACAAACCCGTGTCCCCTGCATCGGCAGGCGGACTCTCAACCACTGTGCCACCAGGGAAGCCCATGCCTATTCTTTTACTGTTGACATATGTCATGTGAAAAAGCTTGTTCTCTCCCTCTCTCCTCAGCAATAGGGAACATCTACATGGATCTGATAAGGAGCAGTTTCTATCCTTGTTTTCCAGATACTGAGGGCCGTAATCCCTAACTCTAAACACTAGCAGCTCTTGAGCTCAAGGGGAAAGCAGGGTCAGAGTGGGAAGAGAAGCAGGTAGGAAAACTTTCGGGGTCCAGAGACTAAAAGCAATTAAGTGCAGACAATGCAGGGGGTCAGGCCGAGGGCAGGTTTGGGAAGAGGCTCTGCAGAAGGGGAAGAAGGTCAAGGGTGGTCCAGAGCCGACTGATAACCCCTCTGACATTCAGGGGCCTGTGACAGCCACTGCAACACCTGAAGCCATGGTCCGTGAGGAGGATGAGCAGAGGAATTGTGTGTGTGCAGGAACTGAGCCACAGGCCATCCCTTCCAGGCCCTGACTTCTGAGGACTGCAAGGGTTTCTTCAGGTGAGAACCTCCTCCCCAGCAGAAACGCCCTCCCAAACTGCCTGCCAGGCAGCCTTTAAGCCCTGGCACATGCCCAAGCTTGTCCAGTTACATCACTCCTGCATCTTGAAGCCTGACTACCCTGTGGCTAGCACGCTGCAAACTGCCAACCTCAACACTTGTATAAACATGAGGCAAAATAACAGAGGGAAGGCTGAGTGCTTGTCCTATGGACACAACCCCTTGGTCAAGGGTACTCACTACCTGCAAAGCACCAAACTAGTACAGCACCAACTAGGCTCTCCTGACTGATTCTGTGCCCCCCTGGAAATGCTTGAGATGCGTTGTATCCTCTCTACCCCTAGGGACCTCTGGGCACAGCTCAGAGTAGCCCATGTCACCACAGATTTTTTTTTTTTTTTTTTTGGGCCACTTGCCTTGCGGGATCTTAGTTCCCCAACCAGGGATTGAACCCCAGGCCCTCGGCGGTGAAAGCGCATAGTCCTAACTGAAACGGTGCACCTCAGATTGGGACTCGAACCCAGCCTAGACCCAGATCGGGACTTGAACCCTCTCGGCCAGGACTCGAACCCGGCCAAAACCTACGGTCTTCCAACTGAGATCACATACCTGGTTTCAGGACTTAATGACGCTCAGGTTCTTGATGTCTCATCACAGAAAGAATTCAGTGAGAGACAAAGCGATAGGTAAGAAATGGATTTATTTAGAGAGAAACGCACTCCCCACACAGAGTGTGGGCCACCTCAGAAGGTGAGAAAAGGCACCAGGGTCTGGGGTTGTCAGTTTTTATAGCGGTGGGTATTTTCATATGCTAATGAGTGGGAGGAGTATTCCAGCTATTTCAGGAAGGGGCGGGGATTTCCAGGAATTGGGCCACCGCCCACTTTTTGATCCCAGGTGGGCCTGGGAACTGTCATGGCCCTGTGGGTGTGTCATTTAGCTTGCTGATGTGTTACAGTGAGCGTATACTGAGGCTCAAGGTCTAGTGGAACTCGACTTGTCTGCCATCTTGGACCCATTTGGTTCTAATCAGTTTATGTCATGTCCTTGGGCTACGTCATTCTTTCAAAGGTTGTGCCCTGCCCCCTTCCCTCCTGTTTCATAACCACTGGACTGCCAGGGAATTCTCACCATAGTTTTTTTTTTTTTGCGGTACGCGGGCCTCTCACTGTTGTGGCCTCTCCCGTTGCGGAGCACAGGCTCCAGACGCGCAGGCTCAGCGGCCATGGCTCACGGGCCCAGCCGCTCCGTGGCATGTGGGACCCGGACTGGGGCACGAACCCGTGTCCCCTGCATCGGCAGGCGGACTCTCAACCACTGCGCCACCAGGGAAGCCCCATAGTTTCTTTTTGACCATTTCATTTCAGCCCCTCACATACCTACCTGCTCGCTGCCATCCCCAACCCTCACAATGTCTCTGTCCTCTCAGGCGAACAGTCAGCAAAAGCACCGGTCTCACGTGCCCCTTTGCTGGAAGCTGGAAGGTCAACAAGGCCCAGCCTGCAGGTTGCAGAAGTGCCTAGATGCTGGCATGAAGAAGGACAGTGAGTTGGCCCCTTTCCATCCTGAGAATCCACTACGTCCCTCCACTGACTATGCTTTGCCCTTGTTCCCACAGCGTATTCTCCACAGGGCAGGCAGAGTAAGCTTTGTGAAACAAGTCAGACGATGTCACTATTCTGCTCAAAACCTCCAAGGGCTCCTCCTCTCTCTTATGGTCCATGATCTCATGGGCCAGCTCCTCCATACCACCTCTCAGATTTCACTTCCTACTCTTCCCCTTGCTCAACCCATCCCAGCCACACTGATGTCAATGCCATTCTCAAACACACCAAGCACACTCTTCTCAAGACTGTTGTAACTTATACTTGCACTCGCCATTGCCTCTACCTGGAATGCTCTTCCCCTAGATATTTATATGGCTTTATTTTACTCTTCCATCTCTCAAATATAGTGCCTGTCACTTAGTAGGTACTTGATAATTGTTGAATTATTTAATGTTTTTTTCTCTGTGCCAGGTAATAAGGCTCTGCCCCCAAAAGATAATGTAACTCATACTCAACTTAAAGTAACAGAAATCAACTTGTCCAAGTCCACTCGGCTGAAGAGTTGTAGAGTCAGTATTCACCAGACCCTTGCTTTCTCCATGACGTCACACTGCTTTTCAATATGGAGCAGTGGAAAGGAAACTGTAGAAGTCAAAAAATCTTGAATTCAGTCTACATCACGTTAAGTATTTTGTGACCTTGGACCTGTCACTGGAATGTCAGTCTGTTTCTGAAAAATATGGATAATAACACCTGCCCTCTCCACCCACAGGATTGTTTCATTCAGTGAGACTTAACCTCAGAAGCTTTGAAATTACAAAGCTATGCAAACATAGGGTGATGTTTTTGGTATCACAAGCCCTCCCTCTTCAGTGCTCCCCCAGAAGTCAAACATCTCCTTATACTATTCCCACTTTATTGTCCATCCTTTTTTTCCTTCCCACAGTGCATTGTTTTCTGCTGCAGTGCCTCACAGGGCGGGGAAAGTGTACAGGAATCCCCTACCACCTGGAGCCCCTGGGACTTCAGCCAAGCCCAAGGAGGCCTCAAGAACTCTCCTCCCTCCCCGCGTCCTTCATTACGCAGTGTCCGAGGGCCCCAGACCAGGGGCTGACAGAGGAAGGTGCTCTCTGCTAGTCTCAATAGTTTTGTCACATCCCTTCCCCAGGCACAATGATCGCATCGGCAGAAGCCCGGGCGTTGCGGTAAGCAAGACAGGCCCAGCGGCGGGCACGGCACGCATCGATGCAGCTGAGGAGAAAGAGCTACTCCAGACACTGCTGGGGGCCCAAGTTTGCCACGTGGGCGCCATGTTTGACCAGTTCGTGCAGTTCAGGGAGAGCATTTCCAGGATTCAAGCTGAAATATGACCAAAAGAGTGCCCAAGGAGGCTGGCCTGAGGGAGGGGGCCGTGTGCCACGCACCAATAGAGGACAGGACTTCTCCAGAACCCCAGCCGAGGCAGACTCCTTAGCCCGGAACCCTTCCAAGATAAAGCTGGAGAGGCCTAAAAGAGATCCCTGGGACCGGGGCCTCTCACCCAGGCTCTGATCTCTGCAGCCTCCAGCTCATCTGTTCCTCCATCACCAGCGCTGTCCACCCAGTTCCCTGCACTGCCTCTGCTCACACATTTCGCAGACATCAACACTTTCATGGTACAGCAAATCATCAGGCTCACCAAGGACCTGCCCCTTTCGGTATGTGACCTCCCCTTACCTTTCAGGAAGAAAACACTCCAGTAAATTATAATCCCACCCTCACCACCACCCCCGCCCCCAAAAAAGGTCACTAACCAAACTAACCCATCCCTCAGCCTTTTCAAGTAGCAGGTCTTGAATTCCCAGCTTTTAAGTGTCTCAATCAGAACTGAGAGTTCCTCTCCCTCTCTGAAGTTCAGGCTAGAGTCTAAAGAGCAGGTTTCCTGCTCTGGCCCATGGAGGACCAGATCTCCCTTCTCAAGGAAGCAGTTGTAGAAATGTCACATTGCACTCAATGCCACTTTCTGTCTCCAAACACAAAACTTCCTCTGCGGGCTTCTTTGCTACACAGTAGAAGATGGAGTGCATGGTGAGATGGTGCTAGAACAGTAGAGGACATGCATCCCTTCGCTATGGTATGTGGCGAGGTGACCTGAAGGCTCCTAAGCCTGGTGGTGCAGTGGTTAGGAATCCGCCTGCCAATGCAGGGGACACGGGTTCGAGCCCTGGTCCAGGAAGATCCCACATGCCGCGGAGCAACTCAGCCCGTGCGCCACAACTACTGAGCCTGTGCTCTAGAGCCCGAGAGCCACAACTACAAAGCCCGTGTGACACAACTACTGAAGCCCGTGTCCCTGGAACCCACAGTGGGGTTCCAGGAAGAGTTTTTGGAGTTCTCTTCGGCTTCCATAGGACACTGCGCCAACTGCAGCTCCAGGAGCCTGGAGTATGTGTTCGTGGCTGCCATGGCCCTCTTCTCTCCCGGGAAGCATCCCTCAAAGCCCAGAAGCTTTTGTTCCACCACCTCTGCCCAAACTCCCAGCTCCTTGAATCCATCCATCCAGGCCTTTTAGTCTTCAAACCTGTGGAATGGGTCTATCCCAGTCTTGGCTCCCCGGGGCACCATGCAGGCCACCCGCAACCTCCCACCTTGTCCTTCCCCACTCCCTATCTTACAGACAGGCCTGGGATAACCCAGAGAGAGGGGACTGATCAGTTGCAAGAGGAGATAGCGCTGACTCTGCAGAGCTATATCAAAGGCCAGCAGCAAAATCCCCGGGACCGGTACAGTGGGACTGGACACGTGGAGGCTGCGCCAGGGTGGGAAGGAGTTAGGGAGACACTGAACTCAGGATGAGTGCTTTTACTGTCCTTTCCTTTGGGAAACCAGGGCGCCTGGGGGTCTAGTCCTTCCCTCCCATCTCATAGAGTTCCGGCATTCAAATTGCTCCTACTGCTGTTTCATCTCACTTTTCCCAGATTTTTTTATTCAGGAGAGATGCAAAGTAGTAGCTCACAGGCTCGGTATAATAGCATTCCTGAGATTGATGACATCCATCACCTCACCAATCCAACTCCTCCAGACTAAAACAGACTTTCAAGAATCTTGTTCACTCTCTTTCCTTGGCCCTTCCCCTCCTTCTCCATTGGTCCAATTCCTTTTTCATTCCCCTTGAAGTTACGGTCATTCAGTTTCATGGCCAACGCCAGCCCCTGGTTCAACAGTCCATGATCTAACCAGGCTCTGAAGTACACTCCACTTCTGTCTTGCTTATTCCTCAATGTGCCAGTTTGGCCAGAAGAGGGTTGCTTTATACCATAGAACACACCCACCTTCTAGAACCTGCTCTAGAAGGCCAGATCCTCGGATTCCACACAGCTGAATATCTGGCAAAGTCTGGGGCTTCCTTCACGCTCAGCCCTCTGAGCTCTGGGTTCAAGAAAAACGGCATGGTGAGAGAAGTCGGTGTCAGATAGAGGCCCCACTGGGGACCTTTGGAGCTTCTGATACATTTGTCACATCAGAGCGTATTTTCCCTAATGTTCAGACCTAGCTTCACAGAGAGGCAGTTTAGGGGGTCAGGGCCTCAGGACAAGACTCTCAGCTGCCTATCTCTCTTCTCCTTCCCTGGTGACCCCAAAGGTTTCTATACGCGAAGCTGCTGGGCCGGTTGGCTGATCTCCGAAGCATTAACAATGCATGTTGGTACCAAATTGAGAACATCCAGGGGACTGTCCACCATGGTGCCACTGCTCCAGGAGACCTGCAGCTGAGGCCCAGTTCGCCTCCTTCCCCAGACCACCTGGACACGCTGGACTGGAAAGGGGAGAATGCTCGGACCAGAGGCTGGAGCCAGTAAACAGGGAGCCCACTGGTTGCAGTGAAAGATCAAAGCAATGTCTGCCTCTTCATGCGGTAATGGGGAGAATGAGGGGTGGCCATGGGGACAAAGTTGTTCTCTGGAAGCACAGAAGATGGGGAAGGAGGAAGCCTCAGGGCTAAGAGGTAAAGAAGCTCCGTCTGGGAATAGGTGGGCCCCACTTTCTGGGGTCAAAGATTTAGCCCTTCAGCCCTTCTTTCCCAGCCTTGGGAAACTCTGGGATGGAAAACAGGATGGGAGCTAATGCCATGCAGATTTTTCTGCTCTGAAGAGGAAGAGGCTAGGAGCTTTAATCCATAAGGAAATGAAGGAGGTGGGAGTGAGGGGAGAAAATGCAGCCAGACAGACGCGTTAATTCTTCTCCCTTAGTCCAGAGCCATAAGAGTATGGGAAGATGAAACTGGGGCTGATGGCAGAGGTGGGAGCCTCAAACCACTGCGTCAGCAGCTGCCTCTGTGGCAGCTCCAGTTCTGAGGAGGGCATGTATTGTCCCCACTCTGCTCCTGGGACCTAGAGGTCACCCAGCAAGGTGGGCTCTTGAGAGGGGCCTAGTTCCTGGCCCCAGGGCACCTGACTGAGAGGTTCCAGCTGTTATGGGGGCTGGCTCTGGGACAACCTCAGCCCACAGTGATGCTGAAACCACAGTGGAATCTGTTGCGCCAGTGATTAAGGAAGGCTCCGAGGGCGAGGGTGACGGGCAGCGGGGGCATCTTCTTCTCCAGCACAGCACCCACACACCAGTTACTATCCACCAAGCCTGTTGGGGAAGAGAATATACACTAGGTTATCTAACAGGGCTCGGAGAAAGGGGCCAGCAGAGGAAGGCGGAGCTTCCCTCCCGCTGTCCCCCACCCCGATCCCTCAGCACCTCCGAATGTCATCTGAATAACCCTCACCTCTAAATACCATGTTGGCCTGGGGCAGAGTCAGGTGGTAACCAAAGGAGAAAGTTGTGTCTTGTAGCCTCGTATTTGCCTCAAACTCCACTCCAACCTGAACCTGAGAACCATGGGCAAGGATGGGAGAGGGATCTGTCTCAGTGAAGACTAGAGGAGTCCTGACAGGGGATCAGCAGAATGGAGGTGCGCATGAAACGTATATGTAGCGAGGGTAGGAAGAATAGTGGGTCAGCAGGGCCTGTGGAGGTTGGGAGGGACTCGTTGCGGCAGGGGATGGGATCAGTAGACTCACCTGTTCATTTGCCTTGTGGTAATAACTTGCATGGGCCCCACCTGATCCCACATTCAAGGTAGCTACCCAGTGTACAGCTGTCAAAACCAAAGTACAACAAAAACACACACACACACACACACATACAAAAAAAAAAACCAAAGTACAAGTGAAAAGGAGCGTTACTGTAATAGAACACAGGCCAGGACCCCAGCCAAGTCCAGAATTTCCCTCCCTGTCACTATTCCTCCTCACCCCATACCCGAGTACTTCCCAGCCAGTGTCAAAATGGCCCCCTCTTCGCCTGGCCGCCGGTGATAAACTAGCTCTCCTCCCAACACCAGCCGATGAGTGAGGCTCTGCAGGAAGTGAGCAACCATGATCACTGTGGGGTGGGGAGACATGGAGTCACTCACAGAGACAGGCCCTCTACCTCACCCCCAGCAGCCCCCCACCCCAGCCTGCCCCAGAAAGTTTCTTTTCTAATCCCTGAACTGTACAGACCATGAAGAGGCATAGCCAGCATTAGCAAGTGGGCAGCCAAGACAAAAAGAACCCTGTACCAATTCCTCACCCGATTCCCCAATCAGGTCAGGATTTCCTAGGGTCAGAGTGGCTGTGTAGTCATCTCCCCGATACTCGCCATCAAACTGCCACGTCAGGAACTTGGCCTGCTGCGTCTGGGTAGGGAGAGGGAGAAGTAAAATCTCCCTCCCTCTTTATGATCACTGTTGCCTCTGCTCCTCTCCCTGAGCCCCCAGAGCAGGAAACTCATGGGGCAGAAAGAGGAAATGCTTCAGTAGATGAAGGCAGGAACCATGGGTCACCTGGAAGACAGCCTTGGCTCGGAGCCGCTCTGCCAAAAGGAGCAGGACCTGGGCGTTGAGGCTGCCACTGCTGTCCATGTCCCCGACCACAGTGGGGAACACCTGTTGAAGAGTGTCCAGAGTAAGACTGAGCTGGGTGGCACCACTCAGTCTAAATCCAAATGCAGGATTCCTTTAACGGTACCCGGCGGCCCCTAGTGGAGCCACAAGGACAAACTCCCAGCTCATCACAAATACTTCCCCACCCTCTCCCAAGAAACACAGAGGAGGTGCCCTGCCCATTCTTCCTCATAACACACACATTTCCTCCTCCTCTACACCTGGGTCCTAGCTGGGCTTTTAGGGAGATAACCCAGGTGTGTGGAGCCCTCACCTCAGTTGGGCTAAGTTGCCAGTCCCCTGCATAGGCCGCATGGAGGTGATAGCCCGGCAAGCCCAGAGCACTCATGTGCACAGTGTGAGCCACCTAAGGAAAGAGAGGTTGATGGAGGAGAGAGCATCTCTGCTCTATTTCAATCCCCCATCCCACCCTTCATCCTGTCCCCATCCAGCAGGTCTTTTAAGAAACCCAAACATTACAACATATACAGAGGGTCACCAGATTAAAAGCAACAAGTCCCACAGGCAAAGGAAGTAAAGAGAGCCCCCATATTCTCTCTCTTTTGTCCCATATAGCCTGGCTAAGGCTGGAGCACAAAGGAAAGGAGAAGAGGATCCAGAGACAGGCAGGGAGGAATTGAAAGGAGGGGCCAGAAAAGTGGGAGCACCTGGAAATGGCTGCTCAGAACCTTGTTGACAACGAGCTTCACTCCCTCCATCTGTGCTGGGAATACATCTGAAGTGGGTGGAGGGGAGGGGAAGGGAAGGAATAAGCACAGGCAAGGAACCCCTACCCCATGAAGTAGTCTCCCCTTTCAATCCCATAGAAACTGCTTTGGAGGAATTGACCTCCTTTCAAGTCCTGTAACAGGAAGTGTTCCGCTGCACTGAGCACCTGATCCTCCCTGAGGCTGCCCGCCCCAGCTGTGATCTCCCCTTTTTTGCTCCCATCACTGGACACCCACCATTCAAGACCCTCCCCTTCTCTGCCCCTTCAACTTGAGACACCTAGATGCCAAGTTCTCACCTTTGCATAGCCGGTGCAGCTCATCGAAGCTCCCAGGGTTGGGGAGAGGTTCCTCTCGACGGGGGCTCCGGCGGGGCAAAGCCCCCATCGGTGCCAGGCCCAATGTGTTCCCCATTTCAGTCCAGAGGTCAGGGGAGGGGCCGGGGTTCGCCTGGGAAAGGACGCTATTGCTCCCTCTACCCCGCACGGGCCCCACCCCCCATTATCCGGCTCCCCAGTCCCAGAAACTTCCACATGGTCCGACGCTAGACCTGGAACAGGAAAAGTGGGGGGAGAGGGCACCGGTGGGGAGCTTGAACCCCAGGCACACTCCCACCCCATCTTTAATCCCTCACCCCCACCTGTCACCCCTGTACCCTCCCCCACTTTCTAATCCTAGCCTCCACCACAGACCTCACCCAGCTTCCTAGCCTTTCTGCTCTTCATTCCTATGCCTCAAGGTGAGGTTTGCAATCGAGCAATAACCCTTACCGTCTCATACCATCATGCTGCCCCTTTTCCCCAGGCACACCCCGGTCATCTTGATGGGGGCAGCCATCTTGAATGATGGCAGAACTGCGGCTTCACGTTGCATTCCCAGCGTAGTCATGAACACCATCTTGGAACCGGGCGAAAAAAAAAGGTTTCAGAGACCCAACCCTCCCTTGATTGGGCTCCGCCCAATCGATTAAAAAAAAAAAAAAAAAAAAAAAGGCTGCCTGGCCGCTGAGCATGGGCCAGTGGGAGAGGAGGACGCAAAGGAGTGGCAGACCTCTCATCATGAGAGCTCCAACCCGGCACTGCAGAGACAGACGGGACTTGCTGGTAGCTGCTTAGACTTACTCAAGTAGATGGCCTTAGATCGCCCTGCCTTTCCAAGGTCGGGAAAAACCTTTGAGCGTGCAAGACACTAGAGGGAGCATCTTGGAGCTTGAGCCACTGAAGTTCCCTCCACCATATAGCCTGGAGACGCGTTTTGTGAAGGGTGGCGGAGGGAACGACTGTGAAAACTTCTTTCGAACACTGCTTCGGAACACCCCTAGGCGGCCCCCACCCTCCCAGGCCCTGGGGACTCCCCCTCGCAGTCCTGAACAGTACACAGTACACCTCCAAATGAGTTCGACGCACAGGTACAGCTCTCCGTAGGCAAATGGACCTACACCTCCCTCCTGGAGGTCTGCACCTCTCAAAGTTGGCGCTCTTGTCCTCTTGGTAGAATGGGAATGGGTGTGAGAATTTGGGGTAGAGGAACAGGGGCTTCAGCCTTAATTCTAGCAGAACTATTCCCTGAAACAATTGACCCCTGAAGTTAATCCTTCCTTCCCTGGTTCCTTAGGCAGAGTTGGCAAATAAAATCGAGGAATATGGACTCCTGCCCTCAATGCGCTCCACTCCAAAGCTACAGACAAGTCAATGGAGTGCCCTTCAAGAACCAAGTGCTCCACAGGGGAATAGTTGAAGATAGAATAAGATTTCTTAGGCTCTGGTCGCCTCCCCACTAGCTCTCACATTACCGCTCCCATCTCCCAGGAATGCTCTATGTATACTTTGAGGGCAAAAGGATGAAAGATACAGATACTTCTGATATCTATTTAGCTGGTTTCACCCAGATACCTTGGGCCTGGGGAATGCACCTCTGCCTTCCCTCACAGTCAGGGCTGGGACAAGGGTCAGGGCCTTGGTCAGAGGGCTGCTTTGGCTCCTGCTGACTCATATTGGCTGACCACTGCCTGGAACCGGTAAGGTGATCAAATGCCCAGAGACCTTCAACCTTTATCCTTGGTAGAAGCCTCTCATTCACCTCTTTTCCCGCCAGAGCGCTCCAATTCAGGGGGAGGGCACCGGCTGCTTTCTGGATTTGTTTTATTGGGGGTGGGCTGTGCTCACTGATCGGCTCCAGTGTTTTCTCTCCCATCTCATTCGTTACACATTAACTCAAAAAGGTACAGAGTCAATCACACCTGGCCTCTGGCCCTAACCTTTATTGTCCTAACCTGCATTCCCCTCACCCCGTCTCTGATTTTATGTCCTTTCTTCTGTTCCCCAGTACCTCTCTGCCAAGTTGCAGTGATGGGGGATAGGGTTGGGAGATGAAATATCCCCATAATGGGACAAAGATACCAGGGGCTGAGGGCTTGATATGTCAGAGCTTTCCAGAGAAAAAAAACCTAGGAATCCTGCTTCCTGAAGCATTCAAATCCAAGGACTACTGGGCCCAGGCCCCAAAGGAATGGATCCTGAATAAGCCTAAAGTATACCCCTTGGCATCCATTAAGGCCTGCACCCCCTGCCTCCTACCCCGTCACCATGAGTCCCCCACGTGCTGTCCTCTCCTCCCCCCATTTCTCTAACTTGTTTACTCCAGTATAGCTCCTGCCCCCCTGGACTCCTCCAAAGTACTTGTCACCTGACAGGGGGGTGGGGAAGCATACAGATATATAGCCCCTGCCTCCCTAGCCAGGCCAGGCACAGACGGCAAGGACAGCAACGCTGACTAGGTAAAGTAAGGGAGTAAGAGGTGTGGGCAGCATCCAAAGATTTAACTGTAGAAAGGGAGGGAACCAGGTTGGCGTGGACATGTAGGTAGGGGTCTCTGGGGAGGGGCTGAAGCCCATTCGCTTCAGTGACCTTCCCTGCCCTCACCTGTTCGCAGGCCAATTTCCCTTCCATTAACACCATGAAGCTGCTTCCAATGACTGTGTTGCTCCTTACCATCTGTAGCCTTGAAGGTGGGTGTGTTATGAAGAGGGGTCCCAAGGAGGAAAAGGTGCTTGGGTCCTAGCTGCCCATCTGTCTGTTCTCCTAGGCCCGGGTCTGGCAACCAGAGAGCTTAAAAGAAAAATCATTCCCTCTCTAAAGTCCAGAAAAGTGCATCCAAAAACCTGGAGCTGGATACCTGTTTGGGGAGAGAGCTGAGAGCTGAGGCTGAATACTGGCAGAGATGTGGGACTCATTGTTGGGGACTCAGCTGAGGATGTGTGTGTGTGTGTGCAGGGGCTTTGGTTCGGAGACAGGCAGAGCTGCCGAATCTGCAGAGCCTGTTCTATCAGTACTTCCAGACTGCGACCGACTACGGCAAAGACCTGCTGGAGAAGGCCAAGGGCTCAGAGCTTCCAAACCAGGCCAAGTAAGTCTCAACAAAGGGGGTTCATGGACCAGGGGGCTATGGAGAGAAAGAGGGGAAGCTGGGAGGTCCTACAGAAGACTGAGCTAAGGGGTGGGGGTTAGGGAGGATGAGGTTTAAATTGTAGAGAAAATTCCTTCATCACCCCACAGATCCCATGGACCTCTTGGACAGACAGGGGTAGCGGGAACTGGGCTTTGAATTTCTATCTGTATGGTCTGTTCTATCTCTATCTCTGCCCAGCGGAGGGCTTGCCTCTCCTCCTAGGAGCTTTGCCATGCCAGGATAGACCAGGCACTAGGGTTTGGGGACTTGGGTCTCACCTCCCACTACCAAGAAGGCCCCTACCAGTCCCTCATCCTGACTTCTAATCCCTCACATATCCAGGGCCTACTTTGAGAAGGCACAGGAGCAGCTGACGCCCCTCGTCAAGAAGGCTGGAACTGATCTGGTTAACTTCTTGGACAGTATTTTGGACCTCAAAACACCGCCTGTTGCCAAGTGCGTTGCCTAGACTGTTGTCTTCCATCCCCAGCTGGCCCCTGGAACACCCACTGGCCAGGCCTAGAGCTCCTCTTCCTACCTACTCCTTGTTTTCTATGATAAATATTGAAGGAATCAAGTTGTGAGCCTGGTATGTTTTGGGGACTGGGAAAAGTAGGGGTAGTGGAGGAAGAGGAGGAGGGAGAACAAAGAGAAATCTGCTTCTTACAGGAGAGGGGTTTTGGTGTGAAGGGGTGGAGAAAGGGTTGAAGAGACCAGTGATGGAAATGACAGAGTAGGGGTGCCTGTGACTCTTCTCCAAACCCCAGGGATTTTTCTACAGGCCTGGGAATGGCCCTGCAGGAGAAACTAAAGAGACTTTGCCGTGGACATGGTACCTTGAAAGGCATGAAAAGATTCATGAACTGAATCCCTAGACTCCTGAAGGTCACGGGAAATGAGAGCACCCTTCAGAATTTCCTCTGTCATACTATGAAGAGGAGAAATCTTCCCCAAAATGAGCCCAAAGGTGTCACCCAAGGCCCCTCCCTTCCCTTCTGAGCCAGGGGAACACTGTGCTTCCCCCCATCCTTCAATAAAAGACTCCTCTCCCTGAAGGTGCTCTAATCCTTCCGTTTGAAACCTCTCACCTAGACCCCCTGTCTGGGAACACCCATTCCAAGCCTGTCCCCCACTATTACCTGGGTGCTATTCATGGAATTGGCCCAAGTTGTGGTAGCCGTCTCAGAGCCTGGAGCTAGCAGACGTGGTAGCCAGTTAAAGGCCTAACAGGTCTCCAACTTGATGGACATGTGGGACTTGAGAAATTTTGGTAGCTGTGATACCTGGATTAAATCAAAATGGAATGGAGGTCAGGCTGGACTGATGCAGGAGACTCACAATCCCAAAATGGGAAAATGGGCGTTTTCCAATAAAAGTTTACTTCCACTTTATATTTAAAATAGTTACTTCTCTACCCTGACTCATTCGTCATATCTCATCTGAAATCACCTTTTCCCCAGACACCAGAGATAGCTCCAATTTCTTCTGTATATATATATATATATTTTTTTTAATTTTTATTTTATATTGGAGTTTTGTTGATTAACAGTGTTGTGTTTCAGGTGTACAGCAGAGCGATTCAGTTATACATATACATGTATCTGTTCTATTTCAAATTCTTTTCCCATTTAGGTTATTACAGAGTATTGAACAGAGTTCCCTGTGCTATACAGTAGGTCCTTCTTGGTTATCTGTTTTAACTATAGCAGTGTGTACATGTCAATCCCAAACTCCCAGTCTATCCCTCCCCCGCTCATCTGTATGCTGACCAACCTCTTCAGTCTGGGCTTTAAGACCCTTACCACTCGTGACTACTTTCTTCCCCTTTCTTTCTCAGTATCTATTTATTTTTTCCTCACGTGGCAAAACGTGCAGGGACACAGATCTGTCTGTCACTTGCAAGACGACATTGGACAGGTTAATTAACTTCAAAGAGCCTGAATTTCCTCACAGTGTTAATGAGTGGATCAAATCGTACGACAGGATGGAAAACACATTGAAAAGTGTAAGTCACCATGCAGTACAAAGTATTGCCCAGCATAGGGGGTTGCTAGGGGTAAGCCTGGAGACTCTGGACCCATTGGGACAGGGCTGGGATGGGATTCAGATACTACCAGGGAATCCTGCCTCGAAACAGGACAGGCACTGAGAAGGGGGATTCCTTCACCACTCACCCATGCAGTCGGAGGACCTGGCCTCCCGTCTGGACCTGACTTGTTCCCCTTTGCCTTACCCTCCTCCAACCCAGACCTGGCTCCCTCAGGTCCCTCTTGCCCCAGAATCCACTGAAAACACGGTTCCCATAAAACCTTCCATTGGGAGCATCACACAAGCTTTAGTCGCACCATCCCTTCTGCATGTTTGGCTTTTCAGCTATGCCAATGCCCATATGCATGTATATTGCAAGCTGCGCTCACACGGCTCCCTGAAGCCCACTCTGACCTGGACTGGTGACTATTTGGGGTTGGATAGCCAGGCTTCTCCGCAACCCAACCTCATTTCCGTTGTCAGACACAGAGGGCCAAGCTGGGTGCGGAAGTCACTTGTTGGGTTCAAATGTCTCTGAATGTGCCTAGACCCCCAACACATTACTCCCTGCTCCAGCATCCTGCTAGAGAGCCTGGGGGTCAAGGGTCTCATCCTTCCCCCAGTCACAGTCAGCATTCATCCCCCAATCAAGCAGAACAGCTCTGGTCTATTAGACTATGAGTTATGGAAGGTCAGGAACTAAATTTGCCTTGTGATATTTTCAGTATCCAGCCTAGGCTAGTAGAGGCTGAGGAAATGTATGTTAAATGAATGAATGAATAGAGTCCAGTCTGCGGTAACTTTATTGATGTTAGTGCCTTCCGTTTCCATCGTTTAGTGGGAGTTGGGGACGGGGAAGTGGAGAAGGGTGGCATAAAGAGGTGAGACTAGAATATAAACATTAATGAAGAGCATCTGAGGTCTTTGACAGGGAGGAGGAACCACTGGTGTCTATTAATGGGGGGCATAGCGTCATTACAGGGATAGGGTCAGCTGGCATTAACGGCGGGGAGGCATATGTGATGCCAGCTACGAGGGCTGGGAGGAGAGTGGAAGAAGGAAGTGACCAAGGGCATCTGTTCTAAAGTTATTGTGGCGGTTTCTCATGCTTCAGGGTCTCATAAGTCTCCTGGTTCCGGGTGCTCAGGCCCTGGAGGTGGAAGTCAGAAGACAGTCAGGAGCTTGAGCCCATCACAGGGCCTCCTACCCACCCCCAGAGGCCCTACCCCTTCCAAAGTTCACTCAAAAGCCCACCCTCTTCTGCTGACTTCCTGGGACTGGGGTTGGGAGGCAGGTTCACTCACCGTGTAAATGCCATCTGATTTCTGCAGAGGTAAAAGGGCAAGGCATTAGAGACCCACATCTCCAGGGCCCCTCAGCATCTTCTTCCCTACCCCGGGAGGTATGTGTCCAGGGGTGGCCGCCCCCTTGGGCTAGAGGGCACTCCCATGGATACTCGGGGGAAGAATGCACATTTGCCCATATGGCTACCAACACACATACACACACAACATACAACACTCTCACGTATGCCTTGTCACTCTACACTTGACTCTTCCTCGTCACCTGTTGAATATTTTGTGATTTGGCTAGGTGGCAGGGTGGGTAGGATGAGGTAGGAGGGGGACCTCTGAAGCTTACAGAGATCAGCACCTGAGTCCCATGCCCCCCAGAGACCGCAGATCCCAAGGCTAAAGCCCCAGAAGGGCTGAGAGACTGAAAAATTGTTGATACCCAGTTGAGGAAGGGTCCATACCTCATAGCTGGCTGTAGCTGCCTTTCGCACCTGCAGCTGGAGTAGGGGAAAGGCCATCAGTAAAGGTGGAGTTAGTGGCCCAACCCCACCTCCAAATGTTGTAGGGGAACCCCTTTTATTCCCTCTCTTTGGAGCCATGCTGCCACCACCCTCCCATTTCTCCTTCCAGCCCTCATCCCACGCTGCCCAGCCCTACCTTGAGTCGACAGTAGAGCAGGGTGAGGATAATACCATATAAAAACAGGATCGCATCCAGGATATAGCAGAGCTGAGGTTCTCCCAGGGCCGCTGAGGGGACAGAGGGTACCCATGGGGTCAGGGGCAGCAGGAAAGATCTGGTGCTCAGAGGAGAGAAAGAAAGGGCTCTGGAGGTAGGACGGGACTTGGAGGGGCACCATCCCAGGGAAGAAACTTCATCTTCCTCTCTCAATTCCTATTTCTCTCACCTCTCCCTCTTCTTCCTCACCCTAGGCTAGGGGTAGGACAGGAAGTGTGAACTGTTCTGTTGTGATGGAACTTATAGGTTCTGAGAGTTGAGAGCTTCCCCCTCAGCCCCCAACCCTCTCTTTTTAGCACTGTGGGTTCCTCAGGCACCACTGAGCATTCCATAGCCCTCAAGGGACCCATTTGAGTTCACTGAGCCAAGACCAAAACCTCGGCCCAGGGGGGTCAAGTGAGTGGAGGCAGTGACAAATTTCAGCAAAGAAACCACAGGCGTGTCTCTGCTAAGTCCTGTGACCTGTTGCTAAGGGCTGGACAGGAAGGATGTGAGCTGAGGAAAGGAGGGAAGGCAATCACTCTATTATGGGTCATCTAGCCTCAGCCACATCGCTTTCTGTCCCCCCCACCCCCATCCAACTAAGACACTTAAATATGTAAAAACAAGGTGCCTGCTTTCCTTGGCCTTATAGATACCGATGGCTCTGCACATAAGGCTGAGCGAGTGTCTTAGCCCAGGCTCAAGGGAATGACCACAAGCTGTATGGATTCCGGCTCCGGGTACTCTGCCCTGTTACTCACCCTGGGCCACTGAGAGAGGAAGTTTCGTGCAAGGAAAAAATCAAATAAAGTCTGAGCTCCAGCCTCTATCTGCTCTGACCCCTATCAGAGGGCTCATGGGCATGTGACATATGGGTGAAGTACGTTTTATTCTGTGACACTCTTTCACACACGGTATTACATAAGTCTCAAAACTACCCCGTGACGGAAACATCATCGCCATTTTGTAGATGACGAAACCAAGGCTCAGAAAAGCTAAGTAATTCATTTAGGGTCACAGTGTGAAGTACCAGAGCTGGAATTGAAATTCAGGTTTTCTGCGTTCCAGGTTCGTGCCCTCTCTCTTATGCCTCAGTGTCCCTGCTCCCTCATCCCATGGCAGCAGACTGGCCGCTCACTCAGTCCTTCCATCTTCACAGCTGGGCTGGTGGAACTCCATCCCAGTCCATCCAACTTCCCCATTTTCCCTTAAGTTTCACTAACCTCTTCCTACCCGAACCCCAGCTGTAACTATCCCTCTTCAAAACACAGACGACCCAGACAGAGCGAGGAGAGTTTAGAGAACGCCTGGAGCCTCAGAGCTGCAGAGGACTTCCCATTTCTGCCTCCATTTCTCAGCTGACGTTTAGCTCTCTGGAACTGGGCATTGTACGCTGCCCCCACCCTCACATCAACTGTGCCTTAGTGATGACCCACAGAAGCCGCAATCACGTATCTGACTACCCTTGCCTCACTCCTAAACACAAGGACAGGCCCCTGCCTTCCTGAAGGGGGCTTTATATTATTTAACCAGCTAGAGGTCAGCTCCCAATGGAGAAGACCAAAGGCACCCCACAGAAAATGCTGATCATGAGAAACAGAATTTTCCCCCAGACCAGCTTTTCATGTCATACACCCACTCCCTTCCTCTGCCAAACTGAAGACTTACGTGTGTATCAGTCCTGAAAAAGTAAGAAGGGGACAAGAAAGGAGGGAACTACAAGCCCTGCGCCCTGACAGAGACTGGGCAGGACCAGCCGCAGGGTCTCTGTGCCCATCCTCCCAGTGCCAGCCTCCCTCTGTCTGTCCCTGCCTCAGCCCTCAGACACATGCCCTTGATTCCAACCCTGGAGCCCAGCTCACTGTCCCTCACCAAACCCTCTTACCTGCTTGTTCAACCAAAAGGATTAAGAGCAAGACCACTGCTGGAAACATCTTGGGCAGGGGCTGAAGGGCCGCGAGCTGGGGATCCGACGCTCTGACGGCACCGTGCAGCTGTGCTCTGCGAGCGGCTCCCTGACCACAGCGTTGCCCCCTTCCTGCCACGCCTTCCTCTGAGCTCTGGCCCCTTCCCCTTCCTGCACTAGAGACCGGGCGGCTCCCGGAAGGGCCAACCAAGGGAGCTAGGAGATCCGGTCTCCTACGTCTCCGTCCTTCAGTGACCAAGCCCCTGCTACCGTGGAGAGGCAACACCCATGCTTGGGAAAGGCTATCTAAACCCGCCATCTCACTCTAGCCCTGTTCAGAGACAGAGCTCTGATAACTTGCCCCTCAAAATTCCCTAAGACCCCATGATAGCCCCTTTCTCTCCCCCCTGGAACTCTGTACCCAGTCTTCATTTGAGGAGTTTACCAATTGGTGTGGGCAGCAATGTTTGGGCAGGGAGGAAGTAAGGGAAAAAGAGGAAATGGGCAATGGAGAAGTGGAAAGGACAACGGTCACAAAAGGGGCAGAGATGCACAGGAAAAACTGCTAAGCACTGAGTCTAACAGAGAAGTACAGGGTTAACACTAATGAGTTTCCCATCAAACTGAAAGACAGTAAGATACTGAGAAAGACATATCCACAAGTTTGGGCTTGGGGCCAGAAGGCGGCTAATTTATTATAATTTCTCCTTTTCCAGTACATGCACAGAAAGCCTGACAGCTAAGCATTCATGTACGTGTACACACACACACACACACACACACACACACACACAGTCCCATTCCCAACGATGGACAGGCTCCGCAGATGAAGCAGGTAGGCAGGGAGGTCCAATGCTGTTCCCGTGCTCACCGATCTACTTCTCCAAACACAATATCTTGGGTACCTAGGAGGTCAGGGGGAGGAGAAGAAAAGTGATGTTACCAAGAATCTAGAACTCATTACTGTGCTCAGGAAACTGAGGATTTCAGTCTATGCCCATAGTCTATGTTGAACAGAAGTGTTCAGTTTCTGTCCCCAATCAGAGTCTCAAACTCCCTTGCCTAGAACACCTCTACTACACAACAGGCCTTGTACCTATGATGGCAACGACGTCCGCCAACATGTGTCCCTTAGACATCTTGTCCAAACCAGCCTGCAGAGATTAAGACAGCAATAGTGTTAGGCAAGATTAACAGGGTAGAAGGAGGAGGAGTGAAAGTGCATAAAAATCTCGACCAAGGCCATTAATTACTGGCTTTGTGTATTAGCGTTAGAATCTCTGGGGTTGGTTCTTACCAGGTGGGCAAAACCAGGAGCCTTGATCTTGCATCGATAAGGGCGGCTGCTGCCATCAGACACCAGGTACACCCCAAACTCTCCCTGTCCAAGGAAGAAGGTTGGCTGCCTCCATTAACAGGAAGAACCCTTTCCTCTGCCAACAAAAACCTCTCTATTCACCCTCACGTCCTCTCTCTCACTGATGAACAAGCATTTATCTGAACATCCATCGCCAGTCACCCACTCCACGTACTGTCCTTTCCTTCCCCTTCTTGCCTCACCTTAGGAGCCTCGATGGCAGTGTATGTGGCACCTGGAGGAACTTGGTAGCCCTCAGTATACAACTTAAAGTGATGAATCAGTGACTCCATAGAAGTCTGGAGAGAGGAAAAACGGAGCGTCAACAGGCCAGACCCAAACTGTATGGCAGGTGTACCCACACACAGAAAATAATGCTATCCCCAGCGAGTCTAAAATCCCACATGTAAGCCAATGGGCACAGAAGGTATAGAAAAAGAGAGGAGGCTACGGGAGGTTAAGAATCTTATACAGTGAATTCTTTGAAAAAGGAAAACTGAAAAGTAGGAATTTAGTCCCAAGATCCTCCTCCCCAGCCGCTGCCCCCTTTCCCCCTTTTCCCTCCCCCCATAGCTAACCTTCATCTCCGCTCGTTTTGGTGGAGACACTTTGGCATCGTCAACCTTGATCTCCCCGGGAGGCATCTTGTTCAGACACTGTAAGATGATTCGAAGGGACTGGCGCATCTCCTCCACCCGACACAGGTACCTGAAGTAGATGAGACAGACTCAGATCAAGAGAAGAGCAGCCAGAGGATGAGATGTGAGGCTGGGAGGATGGATGCCCTTGGCCGAACTGCACAGTGCTAGGTAACTTTCCTCATCCTTTCCTCCTAGTACAGCATCTCTGCTTGGCCTGGCCACCCATAGAAAACCTACAGTCTTCTGATTCAAGCACTGAGCCCTCTCCTAGTTTTCTCAGACCAAATCCTCTTCTAGTTTTCTCAGACCATGTCCTGTAGTAGTTCCCTCTTTAATTACCCTCTTAAACATTTTTTGGAGTATAGAACAGGTGAGAGTCAAAGTGACTCAAAAAGAAAACAGTAGCAAATTTTTCTTGGGGTCAGTGAAGAGGAATGGAATTTGAAGCTTAGAATCTAGTGGAAACAGCACTGGATAAGGAGGATTCTAGTCTCAAGCACTACTAACAGAATCATACCCCAGGCTAATCTCTAACTTCTGTGCTTCAGCTTTCTCAGCTATAAGATGCAGCCCAAACTAGTCCCATCTAAGACATAAGAAGAATGTAAGGGTAAAATAAAATGTCCCATATGTGCAAGTACTTTGAAGAGCAACCTAGTTTAACACACACAAGAGCTCCAATAGATACTGGAAAGGATGAGAAAGAAGAAAGCAGTGAAGAGAAAAGTTAGACAGGGGAAACTAGCTGGAAAATGAGCTAAGAAGGGATCTGGGCCTCACCTATCATAGCAGTCCCCTCGAGAGCCAATAGGAACATCAAACTCCACCTGGTCATAAACATCATAGGGCTGGGTCTTCCGCAGGTCCCACTGGATGCCCGAGCCCCGGAGCATTACCCCGCTGTAGAGAGTACAATGGGACCAAGGGTCACTTTCCACAAACCAAGAAAAGAGGCATGCTCTCTTCCCTAGTCTCCCCTCTCCCTCCCGCACACTCTGGGCATGGGATACAAAGACAGCATGGCAAGGAAGGCACCACACCTGAAGCCAAGAGATTAAGCTGGAACCCACCCGCCCCTGAGGAGAGAAGTCTTATTCCTCACACCTAAAGCCATAGTTAAGTGCGTCTTCCGCTGTTACAACCCCAATGTCGACTGTCCGATTCCGCCAGATCCTATTGTTGGTCAGCATCTGTTGAGCAAGAGAGCTGGTGTGTGAACACTCTTCAAATACCTCTGTATTTCTTTATAATTGGGGATTAATCCCATAGATCCTCTTGGGGTAAAAGAGGGATTTTTCCCACGGACTCCTATCTTACCTCCTCCAGCTCATCAATGCGAAGAGAGAAGTTCTTAGAAAACTCATAAATGTCATCCATAAGCCCAAGGGGTAGGTCCTAGAAGACAAACGGAGAATCGATAGGGAGTGCAGGGTCTCCACTGAGGAGAGCCAGCCCTGCCTCAGGGATACAGGGTTAGCGCTTCCATCAGCCAGGGCTGCCCTCCAGTGGCCACAGAGGATACAAGCAAGGACTGGACCTTAAGAGAGGCAGGGGAGCCTGCTCACCTGGTGCACACCTCCTGGCCGGACATAGGCAGCATGCATCCGAGCCCCAGACACTCGCTCGTAGAACTCAAACATCTTGAGAGGACACACTGGGAATTAGTGACAAAGTCCTGGGCCCCTAAGTCCAACACCACGATGGTCTACTCCCCCGCCCTCAGCCTTCTGGTGCCCAAGCAACCCCTCATGACACAGAGCTCCTCAAGATATAACCCAGGTTAAATATACCTTCTCCCCCTAAATGTTCTCTCTCCTTTTACTCCCGTCTCCTTCGTACCTTCTCTACCTCTGGCACCTCCTTCCCTTTTCCTATTCTTTCCTCCTTCTCATACCTTCTCCCTTTCTTCAAACAACCAGAAGAAAGGGGTCATGGCCCCAATGTCCAGGGCATGTGTGGTCACAGCCATGATGTGGTTCAAAAGCCGAGTGATTTCTCCAAACAGCACTGTAGAGGGGTGAAGACAAGAGAAGGATGTAGGAGCCAAGGATCCAGGCTGACAGAGCAGCTCTGGGCAGAGCCTGGGGTCTGCCTACTAAGCTCCGGTTCGGCACTCCTAAGATGCGGGGCAGAGGCACCATGCTGTACTCTCAGTGGGCCACAGGAAGAAGGGGATGGGGCATACCTCGGATCCACTGTGCCCTAGGAGGAGGTTGGATGTTGAGCAACTTCTCTACAGCCAGTGAATAGGCCTGTTCGTTACACATCATGGACACATAGTCTAGCCGGTCAAAGTATGGAAGGGCCTGGGAAGAGGGAGGAATCAGGATCACATCTAACAGGCCAAGGAACCCTCAGTCTGGCTGCTAGAAGCACTGCTCTCAGTGGGCATCAGAGGTCAGTGCTACATAAACCTTCCCAATCTCAGGAGCCTCAGAAAGGCAGGATGAAACACACTGAAGGGGTGAAGGTGGGGAGACCCCGATTTGTCATGTTTGCCCATTTCCATGGTGAAAATACTCCTACGAAGTCCCACTTTAAACTACCAACATTATGTAACTGACCACAGACAGCGCTGGGCCGAGTAGCACACCATTACACAGTATTTCCACGATACAGATACAATGGAAGTAACTACCTAAGGAGCACAGCGTAGAAAAATGTAGTAAAATAATGAAGGCATGGATTTTGATACTTCTTACCTTGATCTTTAATATATTAAATCACAAGCTAGTATAATCTGATTTTTAATAACAGCTGTGTTTAACAACTGGCTCACAAAATTCCTGAAAATTTAACAGTGTTCTTGTGAGCCACTGAGTTAGCTCCAGCACACCACTGCCAACCAAGTCTTCTGGGCCAAGTGACGCCTCTGTCAAAGACGATCGCCTCTCTGAGATACTGCAGGAGAAAGGTAATCTCAGGAGGAAATTAAGAACACCAGGAAGAATGGGATTTGTTTCTGTAGGAAGAGTCAGGTAGAAATGGTTCTTCCCCAGAATACCAAGAAAGCTAAGTCCTAGCTGTATGCTGAACCAGCTTCAGCTTCCAGGAAGGAGGCGGAGCTAAGAAGCTTCTCCTTGGAACAGCCAGTTCTTGCCCTGATGTCACTGTGACGTGGGATAAAGCTACAGGGTTTAACTCCATGGACTCTGGGACCAGAAACCATCATTGCCTGGACTCTTTGGGGGAATCACATTCTAGTCAGCTGGTTCTAAATCCTAACTCCATCGTCCTCTGTTATCAAGAGCTTTCTTCATGATAGTAAGAAAAAAACTTCAGATACCTATCCCAGATCCAGTTTCTTCAAATCTGACCCTACCCTCATTATTTGGGTCACAGAGTTCTCCTAAAAACAGCAAACTCTGTTACAAACTCCCTCCCGGTCACTCTGACTCACTGAGTATTTCGAAAACAAACTTAGAACGCTGGAAGATACAAGAATCAGCTGTTAAACCTGGGGAGTTGACGTCTCTCTCCTCTTTCCCTGACCCCAGGGACACCAGCTCTGACGTACTAGTACGACACAAGAACAGGGAAACTGAGGCACTAGAGTAAGGATAAAGGGGTCAGCCAAAAGTCAGCCAGAGAAGAGCTAGGAGTGTAGCTCCAGCTCCAAAGTACTTCTGCTGGATAAACCAAATCCACATGATTCAAGTCAAGCATCCCCTGCCACATCCCTCCATCCTCCCAGTCAAAACTGTCCTAATAAACTCAACGGGCTACTCCTCTCAACACCCCCCTCCCCTGGGGTTTTGGGGCAGTGAACTGGCAAAGTCCGAGGCTAAAGCATCCCCAGGTCCTGGCAACAGGTCCCCGTTCACCCCCCACACCTGCAGATAGGTCTTGTATTCAATGAGCTTCTCCGTGCCTCGGTGCAGCAGCCCGATGTGAGGGTCACACTTGCGCACCATCTCCCCACTCAATTCCATCACTAGCCGCAGGACTCCATGGGCTGCTGGGTGCTGGGGCCCAAAGTTCAGGGTCAGGTTCGACACCAACGTGTCCTTTGGAGGGTCCTCATCTGAGAAGTGGGAAATAGTTGAGCCAAATGGTAATTCCTTTGAGAACCCCCAAAAGACAGCAAGGAGTTAATATCTCCCTGGAGACTTTCCATCTCACCATTCCATACCGTGCTGATTTCCTAACCTTTATCATAACCAGGAGGAAGACCATTAGATGGGAAAAAGGGAAGGGAGACTAAACTTTCTGATGAGAGGGACCATGAGCCTCACTCTTTCCATGTCTCTCAGGATACCTTTAAAAAACTAATAATGAGGGGCTTCCCTGGTGGCGCAGTGGCTGAGAGTCCGCCTGCCGATGCAGGGGACGTGGGTTCGTGCCCCGGTGCGGGAAGATCCTACATGCCACGGAGCGGCTGGGCCCGTGAGCCATGGCCGCTGAGCCTGCGCGTCCGGAGCTTGTGCTCCGCAACGGGAGAGGCCACGACAGTGAGAGGCCTGCGTACCAGGAAAAAAAAAAAACAAAAAAACTAATAATGATAGATAACACTTATACAGTCCTTACTATGTGCCAGGCACTACTCTAAGCACTTTACTTATTTTAATTAATTTAATTATTTCAACAACCATATGAGTAGTTGATACTATCATTATCCTCATCTCATTGGAGAAGTTGAGGCCAGAAAGACTAAATGAATTGGCAGAGTCAGTAAGTGGCAGAGTCAGGATTTAACTCAGCCTGGTCAGCTCCAGACTCCACACTCTTAACCACGAAGATACACTGCTCTCCAGATGTATCTGCTGAATGGACAACTAATTGGGAAATGTATACTTAATTCTTACTATTACTAATCGACAGTTTTTACCCTCAAGAGGCTTACAATTTAATTCGGGAGATAAGTACATGTGAGAAACTAGTAACACAGGTCAAATTTACAAGTTGCCAAGTAAGTTGCTTAGCCGTTAAATATTTAAAGAAAGGAAAGAACACTGTGAAGACCTCGTGGAGGCAAGATATGAGCTGGTTCTTAAACACAGGGAATGATTCAAATAGGTAGAGAGAAGAGGCATCCCATGCTATGGAATGAACACATGTCAAATCTCAGAAACAAGAAAGTAAATATCTATGGAACTCTTGTTTGCCAAGAGACAGATTAAGTGTTGGCAGGCAGTAGGGGGTAGTGGTTCAATTATCAGTATTATTTATTTATTTAAAATTTATTTATTTTATTTATTTATTTTGGGCTGCACTGGGTCTTCATTGGTGCACACGGGCTTTCTCTAGTTGTGGCGAGCAGGGGCTACTCTTCGTTGCGGTGCGTGGGCTTCTCATTGCGGTGGCTTCTCTTGTTGCAGAGCACGGACTCTAGGCGCACGGGCTTCAGTAGTTGTGGCTCGCAGGCTCAGTAGTTGTGGCTCACGGGCTTAGTTGCTCCGCGGCATGTGGGATCTTCCCGGATCAGGGCTTGAACCCGTGTCCTCTGCATTGGCAGGCAGATTCTTAACCACTGCACCACCAGGGGAGCCCCAATTATCAGTATTATTACTAACACTTAGGAAGGACTTAGCATGAGCCAATCACTACATTACGTGGTTTACGTTACTTGTATCTCATTTAATGCTTACAATAACGCTATGAAGTAGGTACTTTATTCACTGGTAAATGGAGAGTTGAGATCTGAAACCAGAGTCTACCTATGCAACCAAAATTCTTCACCATGGGCTTTGGAGTCAGACAGACCCACGTACAAATCCACCTGTGTCCTCGACCACTTTTTAATCTCTCCACACCACAATTTCCTCAAAATTGGGATAATATTAGTATCACTCTCATAGGTCTGTTGTAACAACTAAGTGAAATAATGCATACAAAAACACTCAGCACATGGTAAGCACTCAGCTGTTGTTACTGTTAAATTTTTGAAAGGTTAACTGGAAGTTCCTTTGAAGGTTTTCGATCAAAAGAATGAATGACATGCTAAAATGATGTTTGGGGAAGATAAAGGCATAGACACTGTATAGGATAGCTGGAGGGAAACTGTATCAGTGGCAATAACCCGTCAAAGAGACTTCCGAAATAATCAAGGTCTAATACAAAATAAATCGAAACAACAAAGGGAGAAATGACCAGATGTGAAACATTATTAAAGAATCTGCATGTTATTGAACATAGACATGGAGGGCAAGAGAGAAAAAAGAGCCAAAAATGACTAAAAATCTTCAATCCTGAGGGATTAGGAGAATGAGGGAGTCACTGATCAAAATTAAAAATCACGGGCTTCCCTGGTGGCGCAGTGGTTGAGAGTCTGCCTGCCAATGCAGGGGACACGGGTTCGAGCCCTGGTCTGGGAAGGTCCCACATGCCGCGGAGCGACTAGGCCCGTGAGCCGCAACTACTGAGCCTGCGCGTCTGGAGCTTGTGCTCCGCAACAAGAGAGGCCGTGACAGTGAGAGGCCCGCGCACCGCGATGAAGAGTGGCCCCCGCTCGCCGCAACTAGAGAAAACCCACGCACAGAAAAGACCCAGCACAGCCAAAAATAAATAAATAAATGAAATTTAAAAAAATATATATATATACTGAATCTCTGGAAAAAGCTGAAGCTAAAGATATAAATTTGGTAGGGATCTCGAGGGTTGACTGGGACCTTCTCTTTCTTTTCTCTTGGAATATTCTACTTGACAAACACCTCCTATTATCACTACAGTCACGTTTGTTGAGTTGCAAGGTTAAAGCAGCAAAAAGAGTTGGCGGCTAAAATTTGCCTCACACGGAGAGCTCAAGAGCACTTAGAAATCAGCTTGGGGCATGGAGGGGTGTAGGTTGGGACAGTGGCACTGGGCACTCACCATTCCAAGGTGGAGGCTTCCAGTGGGCTGTTTCCTTGGTGGGGTACATGACAGCGCCCCCAAACTGCTCTGCCCATTCCACATCTGGCTGCCATTGCCGAGCACCTCTGGGGAGGTAATGACAGATCCTACACAAAGGGCCTGAACAGTGCTTGGTTCCTCTGTTCCCATTCACTTTCAGGTGGGCCCAGGGAAGGGTGTCTTGGATTCTTCAATGTCAAGTCACTGACACAGAGTTGCGTCGCTTTGGCAGAACAAACCGGAGCTCTAGAGGTTCCATCCTTACTAACAACTTATTCCTGAAATCACTTCACCTATCACCCGTACACATGCAAAGCCGGGGATCCCAGCTCCTTTAAATTCTGGTCATATTCATACTCCCATTCTGGTGAATATGAACTCAAAAAGGTGTTTATTCAAGGTCAACCCAAGAGTAAGAAAAGAAAGCGGGGTGGGGCATGCTGGCTCCTTGGCTCTGCTCAAGTACGGCCAGAACAATGCACTGAGGCCAACCCGGGGATTCTTGGTTTATGTTCCTCCTTTAAGTCTATCGGGGTTGCTCTCCTTTTCTTCCACAGCGTTTAAGGAGACTTTTCACCAGTCGCGCCCCACCCATGAAGGGGTTTGGGAAAAGCAGCAGGACATAAAGGGAGGGTGACATTATCACTAACACTGAGGCGCGGAGTCTCCCTCCAACTGATTTCACCTCTGGCAGATCGAGCTCAAACCCTCTTTCCTCCCTCGGCCAAGGCAGGCACCACTGGATCCTGGAACTCGATAGAGCAGGCTTGGACGAGGGGTCACGGGCCTGGGTCATTCTTTCCTAGGGGGGTCACAGGGCCCGTGGAGACCCCGGACTCGAGAAACCCCAGCCCTGGGGACAGCGCATCGAGGGCTGCGCTTGGTCTCACCTGGTGGGCTGAATCGGCAGTCGGGCCCCAGCCCCGGGCCGCAGCACCAGGGCCGCGACGCCCCGGAGGCCGCACAGAGCCCTGAGCGTCGCCATCTTGCCCCGCCACAGACTGCGGGAAGGAGAACCGGGCGGAAGTGCCTCTTGCGCGCCTCCTGTGGGCTTCTCGCCTATTGGCACCACTCAGCCGCCCTCTTGGAAGCTGGCGGGGTCGCCGAGCGCGAACCTGACAACATCCGGGTTCTGCACCCCGGCTTCACTTTCGCTTAAATACCGGAGGCTGAGGCCCTTGCTTCCCACCGCTCCTGGTGGGCTCTTCTAAGGCTGAGCAGGAGAAACTTGCAGTTCCTGCTGCGGGGAGCGGCGCCCTCGTGCACCATCGCCGAGCTGCCTGCGCGCCTTAGAAAGTGCCCTGCCGCCCGGAGCCAGGCGGACGCTCACATGGGGGCCCTTCCCCACTCCTCGCGTGAGCTCACCGCTGCTGTAGCCCTGCTCTCTGGTTGTGTCTGAGCCCTGCCCTTCTGGGGTAGACCCGGGCTTTGCCAATTACCTCCTTGTCCCCGAATCCAAAAGATTCGGAGCCGGGAGAGCTAGCTAATTTCCAGACGGCCTAAATGGGTTAGGGAAAAGGGGCCCAAGTGGGGCTGGGCGGGCCTGAGAGCTCCTGTCAAAGTAAAATGAAAAAAGAGTAGGATGCGAAGGCCACCAGCATTGGAGCGGGCTGCTGCGGTGTGTAGGAGCCACCTCATGAGGATAGGAGGTCCCCTATGGGTGACCCTTATATCTGCCAGGCTTCCAGAGCTCACAGAATTACAGACCCAGGAAGTGCCCTTAGCGATGCCTCGCACCCCACTTCCACCCTGGGTCAATCTCTTTCACCTCATATCTTTCTGACCCGGCCTCTGTACTGGCCAACGGCATAGAACTGTAGCACCATCAGGAGTCTGATCCTAATCCTGTGTGGAGGAGACAAAGAGGAGTTCCAGCCTTGGAGCTAGTTGCTGTTCTCTCTGCCTCCAAGCCCAGCTCCAGCTGGGCCACCCGTTAACTTTGCACATCCCTCCCACTTGGGGCCTGGAAAGAGGCCTTCCCCAGATCTCCTCCAGACAGGGTGCCTGGGCCACGGCTCACCAGCAGGACAGCAGGGTGGGGCAGACAGACCAGGAGAGTGGCAGAGACAGGGAATTCTTAGCTGCAAAGAAAGAGGGGAAAGCCAGACTTCTAGCCTGGGAGTTGACCTAATGGGAACTGTACCAAAGGGTGAGGCCATATCCCTGACTGGGGGAACTGACTGGGACACCTGGGTGGGCTCGGCAGCCCTCACAGAGCCAGGCAGAGGCTGTGCCTCCCTGCTCCCCTCACTCCCCACCGTCTCCCTGGGCCTCCTCTCCCGGTATAGCTGAAACACACAGTGAATGTGGTGATGGTGAGGGAGGACGATGTAGGGACTGCATTTATTTGCCCTAATCCAGCCTAGGAGAAGACAGGATGGACTCCGGGCTGCTTGGCCCTAGGGGCAACTTGAGCTGGAGCTAGGGTGAGGGATCCTGGGGGGCTGCCTAGGACACTGCATCTTTTGTGCCTTCTCCAGGCTGCCAACGCTCCCCACACACACACTGCTGCTGTTACTCTAAGGCCTTTTGTCTCTCACTGCTTACTCGCCCCCTTTGTCCTCGTCTCAGATGCGGGTGCAGAGGGGCAGTAAGAGTCCTCTGGTGACAGCTCCTCTTGCTCCTGCCCCTTCTGGTCTCCCATCCTTTGTCTGACTCCTGCAGCACCAACCCCCTCCCCTTAGGACCAGGGTCAGGGCATGTGGTGGGTCAAGAGGTGGGTCCTGCAATCTGAAGGGAGTGGGTGATACAGGAAGTGATGGTCACCAGGGCAGGTATCTGCAACCTGAGCAGGAAGGGAGGGGAAAAGGAAGTGTTCTGGCGGACGGGTTGTGGAGGACAGGAGGTGACTAGGCCGAGAGTGAATAGAGGAGTGGGGGCAGGGGCAGGTGGTCTGCCTCTGGGAAAGGAAAGTGCTGACGGTACTCTCCTTCCTGGGGATATCCTGGGGAAAGGAGTGGCCATAGCATGGGGTGAGCAGAAATTGCCCTTACTTCTGAGCCCTTTCCTTCCTTGTCTTGAGAATCCACCCCCAAGACTTCTTTGCTGAGTTCTCTCCAGTCCCAAACCAAGGAAATCATTCTGCTTCCTTTCCCTAACATTACCTCTTCCTCCCCAAGCACTCTCTCCATCCCAGGCACTGGGTTCCTGTTTCTCTCAGTTCCCTAATTTTCCTGTACCCACAGTGCTACAACCACCCTCTCCCTGTCCCATGGGGAATGAGAAATAAAAGATTACTAGATATTACAGGAACCACTGGGTTCTTAGGAAAAGGTGGGGCTGAAAATGGGAACCAGGTGGGGATTCCCTCTGATGGACTGACATAGGGTACTTCTGGGTTCCTGAGAGAGCACTTCTTTCTTGTGCTGGGGGCTGGCTGACTTGAGGCTGGGGGAGGGTTTAGGGCAGTTGGGAGTGGGTAGGAGCAGGGCCAAGAGCCTGGGGGAAGCTACTGGGAGCTGGGCCAGGGAAATGGGGAGTCAGGAAGTGGGGAGGGGGAGTTCTGGGGGGAATGGCTGTCTGGGCTTCTGAGGGGGCGGGGAATGGTAATTCAGGAAAGGGGATCCTGAGGGAGAGAAGGTGCCACCCTAGAGCTCCCTTCTGTAGAAGGAAGAGTCGTTAACCCCTCCTGCCTTGTCCTCTGCCGGCCCCATGTGCCCATTCTAAGCAGACTCATCCTACCTTTGGGCAGTACACTCCCTGATCACTGTCTCCTTGCCTGCCCCTTCTCCCTGCCTCCTGTACTCTCTCCAGCTTCTTGGTCCCATCCTGAGCAGTGTCAAGCCACCTCCTTCCTTTGTTCGGCCGTCTTGATGCTTCCTTACCTGTTCCCCACCCTCTTTCCCTGGCAGCTCACTCAGTTCCCTCGGCCCTGGAAACCAGCCTCTAGGGGCAGAGGGCATCATGAGGGATCCCTGAGAAAAGGGAGGATGTGCCAGGTTAGACAGTGGGAGCTAGAATTCTCCTGGGACCGTGGTCCCTTCTCCGCGTGTGGTCCAGGCCCTTTCCCTGACTTCCTACCCCTCCTGGGGCTCTGTCCCACCAAAAGGGGAAAGAGACAGCTGAGAGCTGACTGTGGGGTTTGGGAAAAGACTATGTCATCAGCTGGCCCAGTGCCTATGATCCATCCGGCTGCTAGAGATTCCCCTCCCCTGGGCAAGTCCCATTTTTTTTTAAAGGAAAACAAAAACTAGATTTTTGGGAAGCAATGAAACACCCATCTGAGTCCTACCACCAGAGCTCCTGGCTGAATGGCTTATAGCTCAGCCAATCGTAGTGGCTCAGGATGCTTAAAAGAGCTGGCGCGGAGAAAGGCTGGGAAGAACTCACAGGGAGACCCACAGACTCATAGACACGGGAGAGAGAGGAGGAGAAAGACAGAAACAAAGGCACGGCGGAAGGAGGCAGAGAGAGGACAGGCACAGAAGCGAAGCCAGACAGAGTCTGAGGGAGTGCAAAAGGAGAGGCCAGAGAAGCTGCAGAAGACACAGGCAGGGAGAAACAAAGATCCAGGAGAGGAGGGTGTGGGAGGAGAGTTTGGAGGAAGCAGACCACTAAGGCACCTCTCCTAAGCCTAAGGGCCAAGTTTTCTCCATCTCCTCTGAAGGTCCCCAGACCCTCTGAAAATTCTGCCTCTGACCCTGGCTGGGGTCCGAGCCCCGAGGCTGCAGAGAGGAGTTTTCCAAAGCCAGGGCAGGGAGGACTTGGTGCCCAGACGGCCTCAGTCCCTCCCAGCTTCAGCACCAGTGCCATGTCCCGGACGGACTCGCATCCCGGGAGGGGCTTGGCGGAGTGCTGCCTCTGGGGAATCCAACCCCGCCTGCTGCTCCCCAGCGTGCCCGTCTCCGAGCTGCTTCTGCTGCTGCTGGCCTCCCTCCTGCCCTCAGCCTGGCCGGCCAGCCCCCTCCCCCGGGAGGAGGAGATCGTGTTTCCAGAGAAGCTCAACGACAGCGTCCTGCCTGGTTTGGGCACCCCTGCCAGGCTGTCCTACCGCTTGCCAGCCTTTGGGGAGACGCTGCTACTAGAGCTGGAGCAGGACCCCGGCGTGCGGGTGGAGGGGCTGACGGTGCAATACCTGGGCCGGGCGCCTGAGCTCCTGGGCGGGGCAGAGCCGGGCACCTACTTCACTGGCACCATCAACGGAGATCCGGAGTCGGTGGCATCTCTGCACTGGGATGGGGGAGCCCTGTTAGGGGTGCTGCAGTATCGAGGGACCGAACTCCACATCCAGCCCCTGGAAGGAGGCACCCCTAACTCTGCTGGTGGGCCTGGGGCTCACATCCTACGCCGGAAGAGTCCAGCCAGCGGCCAGGGCCCCATTTGCAACGTCCAGGCTCCTCCCGGGAGCCCTAGTTCCAGCCCACGAAGAGCCAAGGTAGGCAGCCCTGGAGTCTGTGTCCTGCAGTGTCCTGCCATGTCTGTCCTACTGACCCCTATTCACCTTCTCTCCACCCACTTCCACTTCTGGCCAGCCTGCTGCTTCCCTCCCTTCTGTCTGCCTTTTCTCTTTCCACTGGCCTCCTTTCCTGGGAAGGCTCTGGTTTTTCCCTGCCCCAACCCTTCTCCTAGCCAGACCGCTGATCCCAAGGGGGTTCCCAGGGTTGGGTCAGAGACGCTATGCTGGGAATGACCGCTCTCTCTCTCCACCCCGACCTTGCCTGGCCATGGCATCCTACTGGCACAGTCCCCAACAAGGAGGCCCTCCTGATAGCCCCTTGGCCTTGACTCTTTTCTGGGCCCCAAATTTGATTTTCACCACCAGCTAAAGGAGTGAGGTTTGAGGCCCAAGAGACTGGCCTCTGGCTTCTGATGCTGTCTTCAAAATTGTTCTGGCAAACTGCAAACTAGGGCAGGAGTGGACCGGGGAGGAAAGGCATCCTGAACCCCCTTCTGGTCCGTCCCCTTCCCACATTGTGGACTGACTGCAAGGCTGCCTGAGGCTCCATCCTTTCCTCCCTCCCACTCCCAGTCTCCCCCCTTCTTCCCGTCCTTCCTCCCTCCCCCTCTAGCTTTAATCCAGACCAGACGCTCCCTCCACACCCGCCACGCTGAAATCTGGCCCTGGCCCTAGCTGCTGACTGAATTGTTCCTCCAACCACACAGGGAAGACACGTTGCAGCCCAGCCCTCTAGCCCCAGTCCTGCAGCCCCAGACACACTCAGGCATGGGGGACCCCAAAGTCCCTCCCAGAGGCAGTCCCAGCTGCTTTTCACCTCTTGGGCCCACATAGCCCTGGGACGTGGCATCCCCATCCCCTCCCCTTCTCAGAACCAGCAGATGATTTCTCAGCGTTACCACAAAAGCCCTGGGATTTGGAGTTGGGGGGGAGGCCCCACCGAGACCCATCAGGAATCCCGTGGGATGTATGTGGCCCAGCTGGCTCTGCTGAGTTCCAGACCCAGGAAGTAAGGGAGGGGAGAAGCGATCCATGGGTCTGGGAGGCTATTTCAGGATCCTCCTCCCCTTTTTTCCTCTCCAGCGCTTTGCTTCAGTGAGTAGATTTGTGGAGACCCTGGTGGTGGCAGATGACAAGATGGCGGCGTTTCACGGTGCTGGGCTAAAGCGCTACCTGCTGACGGTCATGGCAGCGGCGGCCAAGGCCTTCAAGCACCCAAGCATCCGCAACCCTGTCAGCTTGGTGGTGACTCGGCTGGTGATTCTGGGGCCAGGTGAGGAAGGGCCCCAAGTAGGGCCCAGTGCCGCCCAGACCCTGCGCAGCTTCTGTGCCTGGCAGCGAGGACTCAACACCCCCGAGGACTCGGACCCTGACCACTTTGACACGGCCATTCTGTTTACCCGTCAGGTGAGGCCCCGATCAGCACCTCAGGCCATGCACTGCACAACTCCAAGAAGCACCACTGCACAGACCGTGATGTCAGTGGTGCCCCTGGAGTTGTTCAACATGGTGCCTGGCCCCAGCCACACTGCCAGTGCTATCTGGGCCCTGACAGTGCTGGATACGCAGTGCCCAGGTCTCCACTAATCTGGATCTCAGCTCAGTGGATGCTGGTGTCTTGGTTCCTCATGTATTGTCTCTGATCTCCCTCTCCACAGGACCTGTGTGGGGTCTCTACTTGTGACACTCTAGGCATGGCTGATGTGGGCACTGTGTGTGACCCAGCTCGGAGCTGTGCTATCGTGGAGGATGACGGGCTCCAGTCAGCCTTCACTGCTGCCCATGAACTGGGTAAGTCAGGGGTGGGGTCATGGGGCACCTGTGATGAGTGAGAGAGCTATCAGGGGTGAGGTGAGGGGACAGTGAGCTCACCAGGGTACAAATGCAAGTCACAAGGTGTTTCTTCCTTTTCCCCAGGCCTAGGTCCAGGGCCATTACCCTTCTCTGCTCCGGATGTAGACAAGCATTTAGATTTTTCTATTAAATGAGATAGTGTGTAGAAATCTACTGTGAACTGTGTTTGGAGGGGAGGTGGCACAGTACTGAGAGAGATTATTCACAAGAGTCAGTGATAGAGTGGATGGAATCAGGGTTGGGAATGTAGGCTATAAGGAAAAGTGGGTAAGGAGGGGCCCTGAGTGTATCATGGGGAGAGGGGAGACAGAGCAAGGGGGGCTACATATTGAGAAGCCCTTGGAGCACCAGAAAGACATTGGGGGCAGGTTGGGATGGGGAACGGATCTGACCATCCATACCTGCAACCAGGTTTCTGATGGGCCTGCAACCCCCTGAGGGCACAGGGATGAGACCCTTGGACCCTAACAGGGCCTCTGCTCCCACAGGCCATGTCTTCAACATGCTCCATGACAACTCAAAGCCATGTGTTGGTCTGAATGGGCCTGGGAGTACCTCCCGCCATGTCATGGCTCCTGTGATGGCTCACGTGGACCCCGAGGAGCCCTGGTCCCCCTGCAGTGCCCGCTTCATCACTGACTTCCTGGACAATGGCTATGGTAAGCAGATGGCCCTCCCCTTTCCCTGTGCAGGACCCAGTTCCTGCCCCCCGCTGTACTTTCTCTTCTGCCGCATTTCACATGGGCCAAACTGACTCCTTCCAACGTGCCTCCTCTGCAGTGTGGGATGGAGTGAGAAATGCTGCTGCCTTTGTGTGGTTCCCACTTCCTCTCAAAATAAATAGCACAGCTACAGGAGGCAAGTTTTGGCTCAATAGGATTAGAACTGACCTTCTAAGGGCCACAGCTGTCCAACACTGCAAGGGGCTAGTTGTGAAAGAGGTGACTGCCTTGTCACTTGAGGTGTGCGTGCCTAGCAGTATGACTGTGGTTGGGCAGCGCTGTTGAGGAGAAGCAGACTCCAGAATTCTGTAGCTGGTTGGAATAGGTGGGAAGATCTAGTGCTTTGAGTTCCTATCCTGATCCTGTTCTTTAGATGTGTGTAGACGTGTGACTGTAAGTTACCATCTGTAAGATACGCATAATAACGGTAACCACCGCATAGGCTTTGGCCACGATTAAACACGATACTGTTGGTCAAGCATCCAGCCGATGTTCATCACATAATAAGCATTGAATACATTTGGCTGCTACTTAAAGCTTCTTCCAGCCCTAGAATTTGGATCTTAGGATCTGTCAGGCCCTGGGGAGCCCAAGGCTGGCACCCCTTCAACCTATTGGTGACGTCCTACCCCTGCCTCTTTTCCCAGGGCACTGTCTCTTAGACAAGCCAGAGGCTCCCCTGCATCTGCCTGTGACTTTCCCCGGCAAGGACTACGATGCTGACCGCCAGTGCCAGCTGACCTTTGGGCCTGACTCACGCCATTGTCCGCAGCTGCCGCCGCCCTGTGCTGCCCTCTGGTGCTCTGGCCATCTCAATGGCCACTCCATGTGCCAGACCAAGCATTCACCCTGGGCTGATGGTACCCCCTGTGGGCCCGCACAGGCCTGTATGGGTGGCCGCTGCCTCCACGTGGACCAGCTCCAGGACTTCAATGTGAGATCCCAAGGGCAGGGGAGGGGCAGAGGGCCTGGGGGAGGAGGGAGTGGCCCGTAGCCCAAGAGAGTGTATTCATCCCACTCTTCCATTCTGTCCTTCTGCAGATCCCACAGGCTGGTGGCTGGGGCCCCTGGGGATCGTGGGGTGACTGCTCTCGGAGCTGTGGAGGTGGTGTCCAGTTCTCTTCCCGGGACTGCACACGGCCCATCCCCCGGAATGGTGGCAAGTACTGTGAGGGCCGCCATACCCGCTTTCGTTCCTGCAATACCCAGGACTGCCCAACTGGCTCAGGTGAGGAGTGGGGGGGATGGGAGCCTTGGGAGGGATGGCTAGGACGGAAAGGACTGTCCCTTGAGTTCAGGGACCAAGGAGGTGTTGACTGTCCCTGCTGTTGGGGGGAGTGGCTTTACCCTTCAGGAAAGTGACAGGTAGTCTGTGGGGGAGAGAGCTGCCGTACTGTCTGGAGGTCTGAGAGGCTCGGTGGAGGGGCTGGTGGGGCAGCGTGAGGAGAGAGGGGCTCTGACTGTCCATTTTAACCCTACAGCACTGACCTTCCGTGAAGAGCAGTGTGCTGCCTACAACCACCGCACTGACCTCTTCAAGAACTTCCCAGGGCCCATGGACTGGGTTCCTCGCTACACAGGTGTGGCGCCCCGGGACCAGTGCAAACTCACCTGCCAGGCCCGGGCACTGGGCTACTACTATGTGCTGGAGCCACGGGTGAGAACCAGGATGCCCCAGGGCCCGGTCTAAGCTCACACACTACCCAACCCGCCCTCTACTTTCTGGTGGCAGAGATCCCAAACAGCACTACTGCTGGCGTTCCCACAGCCATGCCCGGGGCCCACTCAGACTTCTCCGGCCAGGGGTATTTAGAAAAGTAGCCCTGGACTCTGGATAAGTTGCCAGTCAGGCAGCTCTAGCCTGTCCCATTTCCCTTGGTTTCTTTCCCTCTCCCTCCCCCTTCTTCCAGTGCTCCGTTTTGTGAGAATGGAAGTGTGTGGACTTTTGGGCCCTTCTCTGACCCCCTTCCCATGGGCTCCTCTGGCAAATTACAGTGGTGGCCTCATTGAGCTCATGGATGGCCAGTCCCTCACTGGACAGGCCTCCTGGAGACAGCAATGTCCCCGCACCCCCCCTCTGTGATAGGGCCCTGGGTTGAGGCTGAAGAAAGAACAAGCCTAGCAGGTTTGCATCCTTCACCCCTGTTCTGGGGAGAAAGCCTGCGCGTTGACTGCCCTCTAGTGTCCAGCTGGGACGGTACCACCAAGATTTAGGGCTTGGGGTTGGGACTCAGACCTGCAATTCCCGTGTTGGCTTCTCTGCTTGCCAGCTGTGTAACCTTTGGGCAAGCTCCTAATCTTTCTAAACCTCAGCGTGCCATCTCTACAAACCTCAAACAGTGGTTTTGGGATTTATCTAGCTCTTAGCACCGTGCCTAATTCATAGTGAGTGCTCTGAAAATGGTGGCTTTTATGATTATCATCCCTTACAGTGGCTGGGGTTCCCTCCACACTCCATCCACATCCCCTCCCTGACCCAACTTTTCTGGCATCCCCTCCCTGATGGGATATGGGTCTTGTTCGACTTACCAACCCGTTTTGACTAAGGAAGACCCTTTCATCACTCCCTCTCTTCTCCTCAGGTGGTAGATGGGACCCCCTGTTCTCCAGACAGCTCCTCAGTCTGTGTCCAGGGTCGCTGCATCCATGCCGGCTGTGACCGCGTCATTGGCTCCAAAAAGAAATTTGACAAGTGCATGGTGTGCGGTGGGGATGGTTCTAGCTGCAGCAAGCAGTCTGGCTCCTTCAGAAAATTCAGGTTCGTTCACTATTTATTTCCTCCTCCCACCTTCCTGGATGCTGTCCTGGGCCCTGGGGATACAGAGGTGAACTCAACACTGCTTCTCCTTTCAAAGAGCTGACGTACAGTCTAGTAGCGGAGACAGACGAGTTCGCAGTTACAGCGCAGTGTCCCACCTGCTCAAAGGTGTCAGCCTGGGCTGCTGTGAGGGCACTTGTGGGCATCAGGGAAGGCTTCCCAGGAGGTGACCTCCCTTCTGGAGGAAGAATAGGAATTGGACAGGCACCAAGGAGGCGGGGCTTAGATGGGCACCTCAGTAAGGGGGCAGCCGGTGTAAAGGCCCAGAGAGGAGGAAGGAGGGCACATTTGCATGTAGCTCAGATCTAGGCTGGACAGCTCACGTAGGTCTGGGGAGACAACCTTCTATACACATACAATCATAACAAACACAGCTCAGAAAGGCTGAGAGGATTCAGGGAGATGCTGAGTACTCCTCTACTCCTTGCACACAGGTACGGATACAACGATGTGGTCACCATCCCCGCAGGGGCCACCCACATCCTGGTCCGGCAGCAGGGTACCCCTGGTGTCCGGAGCCTCTACCTGGCCCTGAAGCTCCCCGATGGCTCCTATGCCCTCAATGGTGAATACACGCTGATACCCTCCCCCACAGACGTGGTCCTGCCCGGGGCAGTCAGCTTGCGCTACAGCGGGGCCACTGCAGCCTCGGAGACACTGTCCGGCCACGGGCCCCTGGCTCAGCCTTTGACGCTGCAGGTCCTGGTGGCTGGCAACCCCCAGAACGTACGCCTCCGCTACAGCTTCTTCGTGCCCTGGCCAAGCCCTTCAACGCCACGCCCCCCTCCCCAGGACTGGGTGCACCGCAAGGCACAGATTCTGGAGATCCTCCGGCGGCGCTCCTGGGCGGGCAGGAAATAACCTCACCGTCCCGGCTGCCCTTTCTGGGCACCGGGGCCTCGGACTTGGCTGGGAGAATGAGGGGGTTCGGCAGCTGCCTCGGACCGAGACACAGTTGGGGAGGGGCTGTGAGGTGAGCCCGCCCCTCCTCTCTGCCTTACCGAGCAGGCTGGCCCTGCCCGGGTTTCCTGCCCTGGATGGCTGGTGGATGGAAGGGGCTGGGAGATAGTCCCCTATCTAAACTGCCCCCTCTGCCCTGCTGGTCACAGGAGGGAGGGGGAAGGCAGGGTAGACCCCGGTTGTATTTATTTAGTATTTATTCACTTTTATTTAGCACCAGGGAAGGGGATGAGGGCTAGGGTCCTGGGGAAACTGACCCCCTGCCCTCGTAGCCCTCACCCTGTCTAGGAAATCCAGGGTGGTGGTGATAGGTGTAAGTGATCTGTGTGTGTGTGTGTGTGTGTGTGTGTGTGTGTGTGTGTGAGGTTCCTCCTGCCTAGCTTTCCTCTCCCTGAATTTTCTTTTCTGGGAGAGGAAGAGTCAAGGGTAGGATAGGCCTTCAGGGAGTAAGGGATTATCATATTTTTAAATATAAATTGAATTCTGCTATTTATGTGCTCCTTTTGGAGTCAGACAGATGTGGGTTGCACCCTGGCTCCACATCTCTGAACACTAGTTTCCTCATTTGACGATAATAATACCTCCCTTGGAAATCTGTTGTAAGGATTAATGTAAATAAAGAACTAGCATAATGCCTAGCACTTGGTAAGTGCCCAACAAATGTCAGCTGCTGTCAGTTATTATTATCACCACCTTACCGTCCTCGGCTCCACTGTCCATGGAGTCCGCGGTGCATTTGAGGGTGGCAAGGATCTGCGTCAGCGGTGCCTGCCCTTGTCCCCCAGGCCCAATTCCTTTGGTTGGCAGAACCCTAGCCTGGATTTTGAAGGATTGTCAGAGAAAGGACAATTCTGTCCCTGATCTCTGGAGGCTCCCAAACACATGGAGGCGTAATAAACACTCGGCTACAAGCACAATTGACAAGAACACGAATGTGAAAGGTAACTAGAACACTGCCGTCAAAACAAACAAGCGCTTAGTAATGAGAGTGCTAGTTGAGGGCGTTGGGGGAAGCTGTTATAGAAAGAGCACTGGAGCAGGAACCGATGGGTCTGAATCTCAGCTGGGGTTCAGCATCTTCCCAGCTGGTAGTGGTGGGTAAGTCACAGATGCTTAGCCTTAGGTTGCTCATGTGTGTAATGGGGCTAAAACATACCTGTTCCCACAGGGTTGTTCTGAACAAATGTTACAGTATTTTCAAAATAGTGTAGGCTGTACCCGTGTGAGAAAATAGTGAAGGATGCACCCATAAGAAGTTATCCTTATGACTACTGAGTGACTGGTACAGGATCCCCAGAATCAACCAGCGTAAACCCAGCAGACTTCTTTGAAGATGTGATGTTAGAATGGATTTAATAAGAGGAGTAGGGGATAATCCGGAGGGAAAAAAAAAAAAAGCATGGAGAGGGAGCTGAGGCGAGGGGGAGCCAGGTGTTCAGTGGTGGCGGAAATCAGTTCTACTTTTCCGTCTGAGCAGGTGACTCTGCTTAAGGGAACAGGGTTGGGAAAGGGCAGCAGGTGGACCCTGCAAGAATTTAGAGTCTTGACTGGTAGTAGCAGGACTGCTAGGGATTGGAGAGGGGCTGAATGTGGAGGTGAAGGAGGAGCTATAGGTAAAGAAGACCCTGAGGAGGGAGTGGAAGAGGGGGAAATGGGGGAACTAGGGGTGCTTCACTCTGCCGTAGTAGCTCTTAGCTGGGCTGCCCAGCACTGCTCGGGATATAGTGCTGGGACTAGGGGATTAAGGCAAGCCGTGGAGAGTGTAGCAGTTGTGTACACTCTGCTCACTGGGGCTGGGCTTCGCTGCTCAACTTCTGTACGAGGCAACGCCTTACACGGTGCCCTGGACTTTAAGCCATGGAGAGTGTAGCAGTTGTGTACACTCTGCTCACTGGGGCTGGGCTTCGCTGCTCAACTTCTGTACGAGGCAGCGCCTTACACGGTGCCCTGGACTTTGTACCACCAAGTATGGCATTTACTCCCTTGGCAGCACTGGGAACAGGGCAGCCCCCTACTCTGCTCGGCCTCCTTTCTTCCGTATGCATGGCCCCCACTGCTGTGCTTGGGCCCAGGCCCTTCCTCCTGTCCTCCTACCAACCAGGCTAGAGGAGGGAGAAACAGGAGAGTGGGACAAGGCCAGAGCGATCTTCAACTATTTCATCTGATTAGCAGAATTGGACCACCAATAACATGTTTATAGACAGACCTTAATACTATGAGCTGATGGTACAATAAGCAGAGTTCTGTGCTAAGTAGATGTAAAGTACAAACGCCAACAATACACACATAAGATGCTCACTGCAATCTGGGGGAAGGTTCTGTACTATGCCTCCACAAAGAGAAATATTGGATGGTACAAAGAACTGTATGATAAGGGCAAATGGAACCGTACAGAGATTGATGCCTGGGCTTAATGGGCTATGAGGGTTAAGGAGGGTGAGTCTTGGGCTGGACCTTGAGGAACAGGTAACCATGGTAGCCCTTCTTACATTTCTTTAGTGCCTACGGTAATAAATCACTTATACAAATTACTTTAAGAGAAAGCCCTTTACTCACTGAGTAAGCTTCTGACTGCCATGAAGCCGTTTTTCCCAGAAAGTTACTGAGTTTAGAGGACATCTGTGTGATTGGATGGGTGGGGGCGGGGGGGAGGCATACAGTGAAAGAGAAGAGAAGACAGAGCTGCTCCTCAAAGAGAATTGATGGGTATCCTGGCCCTAAATCCCTAGCAAGGCCTCACCCCTTCCTGGAATGTTCTCGCCCATACCACCCTTCCCAGACCCAGGCTGTAGACTGCCTAATATCCCGATGTCAGAGGTCCAACAAGTTCTTGCTATGGATGTGGGGAGAGCATTATTGCCTTCATGGGTCTGAGCTGGGATGTGGGTGTACAAGCAGGAGGAGAAACAGGAATAACAGGAAGGAAGAAGGCATGGAGACAGTTCAAGTATCTGGTCCTTAAGGGAAAAAGAATGGTGATGAGCTGGAGGAAGAAGAGTCAGTGACTGCTGAGAGAACCCCGTCCCTGCAGAAGTTCAAGGAGAGATGGACAACTATTTTATGGGATGGCAAGTGTGCCTGTGTGTTCAAGGTGGGGGAAGAGGTCGAAACAGTAACTGTGAGTTGGGCCAATTTCTCTAAGTCCTTTCTGTCCCTGAGATTCTCGACTTCAGTGATTAGAGCGGAGGAAATCTGGGCATTTGTCCAACCCCTATCTGTGTGGTGGGGGTGAGAGAGCCAGCATTCCTGAGGGGTGCCGTGGGACCAGCTACTCGGTTACATTTCTACTCCATCTCTGGCTCCACTTGTTTAATCTCCATACGGTATTACAGTGTTTGGTTTTCTGAAATACCAGATTGATAGTAATTGACAAAACCAGCATCCCATTGGTCAGGACTTGTGGGGGAGGAAGGGGGAAGAAAGTAGAACTTAACGTAGTAACATTTTATTGGCTCAGACGATGCCTCTGAACAAGTTGAACACCTTCCCCGTTGACTGTCGCTGGGGGCAAGCTAAAATCATTGGCAGCAAGAGTAACCAGCTGACAGCTGCAGGAAACCACCACTTCTAAAAATGCTCAGAAAGAGGCAGATGAGGGGAGGGGGGGAACAACAATTCCAAACAACTTCCTCAGATAGGACCTTATATGGGGACAGGCCCAGAGTACTTAAGTAGCTTTAGGAAGGAAAGGGAGGGGAGGAAGTATAGATTGAAGGCATCCCTCACAGTCTTTGAGCAATCAATAACAGGCCCTACAAACCCAGTAATAGACAAATACACAGTGACACACATTGACATACACACGTCCAACTCCATAGAGATACGTTAGCACATTCTCTTGATAATGTAGATGCAAATAAGCATTGAGAAGCTGAAAATGTGAGAACTGGGGCCTGAAAACGGGTCAGAGGAAATATATTAACTGACCTAATTCCCCAGTGAGAATGAATTGTTCATCCCACTTATTGGTTCAATAAATAAGCCATTTTGTTATAAACTAGAATCAAATCATTCTCTCACAGTGTCTGGAAAGGACACAGATTTTTGGAGTCAGACTGAATCTAAGCTTCGCAAGAGCCAGGATGTCATGGCATGATCTTAAATTACTTGATCTCTGTGAGCCTCAGTTTCTTTATCTGTAAAATGGGTATATTACCACCTGCGTTATGGAGAGGTTGTCAGAACTTAAGAACATAATGATGTAAATGCTTGGCCCTGTGTGTGGCTTCTAGTAAGTGTCAATACATGCTGATTCTCTTCCCCTCAAATCTCTTCCGTTCCCTGTTCCCTTCCCACTCCTGCATTGGCCTGAGAAAATAAGTATACCAAGGAACTTTCTAGGTCAGATCTAAAATGGGCTATTTTGTAGAATTTGTGCCAAAAGTTGTAGGTTACTTTCAGGGGATAATAAAGAGGAAGACATGGTCTCTGTCCTCAGAGAGTTCATAGTCTGGTGGCTAAGACAGTCAGGTAAGACAAAGATTCCAGACCTGTGTGATAGGTGCCATGATAGAAGAGGCGCAATAGAATATGGGGTCAAGGAAGTGTTCCTGGAGGAGGTGTCTGTCTCCCCTTCTAGAAGTAAGCTATAAGGGCTTTTGGAGAGTAGGGTAGTGGTGGAAGGTGTGCTTGCTAGTTCAGCTCCCAGGCTCTGCTCTGCTCTGCAAAATCAAAGTAAAGTGAACAGACTTGAAGCTGGTGGATAATACTGTAAAGCAACTGAGTCGAGTTGGAAGGGGTAGTTTTGGGGAGAAGTTACCATCTCGGTAGAAAATGTTAAGTGGGGGAGAGAGGATTTTAAAGACATTGAGCTGTGTATTAAAATGTGCTCCTGCTTCACTCTCCCCTCCCCCATCCTCTGATGTTTCCTTGAGAAACTAAGTAAAGATTTAAATTATGTTAAATTAGTTTTTTTTATTACTAGACTGCGTTTCTTCTGTTATGTTGTGTGTCATGACTGGGCCTCTAGAGGCCCCAGGATTTATTCAGAATACAGAAAGATCGGATGTTGTGGTGGAAACCAGCATACCAGAATTTAAGGTTTCAGAAACTAGCAATTCTAGGGGATGACTAAGCCCAGGATGCGGCCAGGGTGAAAAAGAGTAGAGATGAAGGTTCTTGAAAACGGGGAGCTTGCAAATGAATGTAGAGGAGTTATCAGAAGATGGTAGATAGGAGGGATAAGAAGGTGAAGTCAGTTTTACAAGAGTAGAACACCGTGGAGGAGCAGAGGCTGAGGAAGGGTCCTCTAGAAGAACTACATTTCAAGTTTCTGTATGTCTGTCTTTTCCACTACACAGTGAGATCTTTAAAAAAAATAAAAAACAAAAAATGAGGGCTTTTACTTGGCTCTTACTTTGTGCTCAAAATCAGATGTATTGAATATCTGCTGTCTGCTGGCCCTTTTCCATAATTCTCACTAATTATCACAAAACCACTTAAGATGGGTTCACTGTGTGGATGAAACCCAGAGAGTGTATTGCTCAACATCACACAGCCAGTGGGTTTCAAAGCTGCCATTGTATTCAAATCCAGTATTATCTAATTCTGAGCCTCCATAGGCACTCAAACTCATGAGGTCCAAAGTTGAACTTGTCATCTCTACTGTTTCCCCCAAATGTGCCTCTTCTAAGTTTTTCTTTTGCAGTACGCAGGCCTCTCACTGTTGTGGCCTCTCCCGTTGCGGAGCACAGGCTCCGGACGCGCAGGCTCAGCGGCCATGGCTCACGGGCCCAGCCGCTCCGCGGCATGTGGGATCTTCCCGGACCGGGGCACAAACCCGTGCCCCCTGCATCAGCAGGCGGACTCCCAACCACTGCGCCACCAGGGAAGCCCACCTCTTCTAAGTTTTGTTTCTCATTAAATGTCGCCACCATCCACCCAGTGATCCACATTAGAAATCTGGGAGTCGAGACCTCCCTGGTGGTCCAATGGTTAAGACTCTGTGGTCGCAATGCAGGGGGCCCAGGTTCTATCCCTGGTCAGGGAACTAGATCCCACATGCCACAACTAAGACCAGGCACAGCCAAATAAATTACTTACTTACTTAATTCATTAATTAAAAAAAAGAAATCTGGGAGTCCTCTTGGAGTCTTCTAACTCCCTGACTTGACACATCCAGCCAATCACCAAGTCCTATTTGCCTCCTAAAAGTTCTCAAAGGTGTCCTCTTCCTTCCAGTCCCACTGATATTACCTTGTTTTGCATGAGTTTCATCTCACTCCTGGATTGCTGCAGTAACCTCCTTGATAGGTCTCTGCTTCCAGTCTTGACCACTCCAATCATGCTCCTCGTTTCCACCGGAGTAAAATTCCTAGTTCTGATCGTAGCACCCTCTGTTTAGAGCACTTTAAGGCCTTCTTCTTGCCCACAGGATAAAACTCAATCTCTTTCAATGTGGTTTATGGAGTCTTTCATTATCTGTCACCTATTTACCTCTTCAGTTTCATCTTTCACCATTCCCCTGACTCTATCGTTTAGCCTATTGATCCATTTTTTAATTTCCCCAGCTCCCTAATTTCTTCCTCATTTCCAGACTTTTGCACTGTGGTTTCCTGTGTCTAGAACGCTATTCACCTGTTAAAAGATAATTTTCAGAAAAGGGTAAAATTATGACTCTCACACTGTTAAAGAAAAAATTATTCTGACACTTGTTAAAATGGTAAGAAAGACTTTATTCAGGACTATTGCAGTAGGTGCCAAGGCTATCCCAATCAGAGAGAGATTGGGTTCAACTCTGAATACAGTTAAGGACAGATGGATAGTTATAGCCAATGAGCAGAATGAGTCAGTAGACGGAAAATTACATCAAGAGTAGGGAGACTCTTGCTCAACCAACTTAGAATTCTTGCTAAAGGCAGGCCAGGGTGATCAGAAATTAAGGGTGAGGGGATTCTTGCTAAAGTGACTTAGCAGGATTCTTGATAAAAATGGCTATAGGCCCAAGGATGAGGTCTATTAGAAAAGAGGGCTCAGGGGAGCCTGTCTAAAATTTGGTCAAGGAGAGAGTTTTTGTCAATACACGTATAAAAATGAACACCTGTTAAAGATTTTATTTAACTCATAAGGAAACCAGCAGATGTTATAACTCGTTAAAAAAAAAATCTAAAGAACAGACACATTTACAGATCAGAAATAAAGAAATATGAAAATGGAGGCAAAATTGTTTTGTTTTGTTTTGTTTTTCCCACAATGTGGGGGGGCGGGGTGAGGAGGGGAGTAGGGGGTTAATTGAACCTCTCTCAGACAGGACAGAATTTGCATGTGGATCAGTTAACCTACACAGAATTGTAAAATAGCTCCATGGAGACTGAATCTTTTAAAACAGAAGGACATGCTATAGACAAGTCCTTCAGGTTTCCCATTAGTCATCATTTCTTCTGGGAAACCTTTTCCAAACTTCAACTTGTGAATGAGGTGCAATTTTTAGGCTATCATATTTATCACACTATATTGTGTACAACTACCCTGACCCCCTTCACCCCCACCCCGACCCCGCACAAAAGAACATGAGCTTTTTGAGGCAGACACTGCGAGTTATTTAAGTTTCCTCAGTGTGATGATCTGCTTCTAAGTAGAAGCCACAAGATAAAACATATTGCATATTAACGAAGCGTCCATCTGCCCTTCCCTCCACACTCAACGTTTCCTTGTTTTATTAACCATTTCTATTTCAAGGCCTGCGGGATACCTTGGGGATACAAAAATGCGCCAGAGGAGTCTGCAACGATGTACCCTGAGCAAGAAATAATTTTGATAATAAGTGGCACTAGATTAAAGGGGGCGCCGCTGACACACTGGGAAAGGGGCTCAGGTCAACTTCGGGCGATAGTGAGGTCTTCCGATGCACCGGCCTCTCAGTACGTCTTGGCCCCGAGAAAGGTCCTGGTTTGACTTGATGTTTTCACAAGTCTGAGGGGTGAGGGGTGAGGGGTGAGGGGTGGGTGGTGGAATCCCGTTGGAAGTCGGTCCGGTGGGGATGAGCCCCCGCGCCTTCTCCCGAGGGATCGAGCCCCGAGAAGCCCGCACGATACCTTCAACCGTGCCCCACAGGCCGCGCGGGGCTCAGACCCCGCGCTTCGCGGGCCGGGGCGGCTCCACCCTAGGCCCCGCCCCGTGACGCGAGGCCCCGCCCCCGAAGCTCCCGCTTCCAAGATGGCGGCAGCGGTTTCTTTCCGGCTGTCGGGGTGATGGTGAAGACTGGCTGCAGAAGGTCAGGTGTGTGGTCTGGGGCTGGTGGGGTGAGAGGCACGGGAGAAAGGTTCGGGAAATTGGGAAGGTGAGAAGTTTTGGGTAAAGGCTGGAGACAGCCTTGAGCAGGGAGGGGGACGTAAGTGCAAGTATGGACAGAGGCCGGTGGGCTCACATTGCAAGGCAGAGCAAACGCAGGAGGAGATTGGGGTGGGATGAGGGTGCTCCGAAACAACTGGGCTGTAAGCCCCTGCAGAGCACTGACCACGCCCCTCTAGGTGAGCTAGCCCAGGTATCTCTGACAGGTTCTGCCCAGCCCTCCATCTCCCTATCTCATTTCACCAATAACCCCTGATCCCCACCTCCGATAGGACCGGGGAAAGGTAGAAAAAGGTAGGGGATGCTACCCCCATCCTATTCCCCGCCGCGCTGCAAGGTTGTTTGCATGCAGCTCCCAGGTGGTCACGCTCCCTGCACCTGCAGAGCTAGCTCCCAGAAACGTGAAGAACGGAAAGGAGCCAGTTTTTTCCGCCTCCCTGGGTTCTCTTGAGGCCACTCCACAGTCCTGTTAAGACTGCCTCACCCCCTGGCGAAAGTAAGATCTCCGATAGCTTCCCTTTCCCCATTCTCCAAACAGGTTGGTCCTGCTGGGGTGGAGGATGGTTAAGTACAGAGTGAATCTGACACGCTAGAGGGTTACGGGGGAGAGGCCAGGGACCTACCATCTACTGCTGCACCCCTTTTCTCTCCAACCACTTTCCTTCCCTTCCCCAACTGGGAAACCGGCTTCACCCTGATCCTCGTGTCTGCCCCTCTGCGGGTGGCTGGCTATCCTTGACCACTTCTGTTTCAGCTGGTCCTAAGATTGCTGTTGGAGTGCTGGATGGAGCCTTTCTCTGTCCTCTGTGACATTTCCAATTTTATATAATGCCTCACATCTCTGCTCCCCCGGGACCCCGTGGAGTCCCCGTGACCCTGAAGAAGACAGCTTGAACCTAGGTGAGTCTATCTCTACCCCCTCTAAAATTGGAAGGGAGGTTCTCCAGAGAATGCTCTGAAATGGCCTTGGGACATGAATGATGTAAGCATTCTTGGGGACTGATAGTAGGTGATAGGAGTGGTTTGAGGGAGGGGTGGAGGAGAGTGAAACTTGGGCTGGAAGTGACAGGTGGTAGGTCTGATAGTGGTAGCATTCTATTTCTTTCCATTCATCTGTGTGCTCCCTTCTGTGACTTTGTTCTTTTCCTCTTTACCCCTTTACCCCTTCATCCATGCCCAATGATCTCTTTCTGCTGGCTTGCTCTCTTCCTGCCTGCCCCAGCACTCTCCTCTCTCCCTCTCCAGACTACACCCCAGGATGCTGCGGAGGCTGCTGGAGCGACCCTGCACTCTGGCCCTGCTTGTGGGCTCCCAGCTGGCTGTCATGATGTACCTGTCGCTGGGGGGTTTCCGAAGCCTCAGCGCTCTATTTGGCCGAGAGCAGGAGCCGACATTTGACTACTCTCATCCCCATGATGTCTACAGTAACCTCAGTCACCTGCCTGGGGCCCCTGTTGCCCCAGGGGGCCCCCCAGCTCCTCAAGGTCTGCCCTACTGTCCAGAACGATCTCCTCTCTTAGGTGAGTGCAGAAGGAAGGCAGAAGTGAAGGCGAGGCCAAGGTGTGGGGACAGGGAGGCTTGGACAGGCATAGGATGGCAGGAGTGGGTCTTAGAACAGGAGGCTCACGTAACTGGAAGGGAGGCTGAGGTTGAGATAGAATGGACTCTAAATTTGGAGTTTCGACTGGGCTCTTGGGTTGAGCCACAGCCCACTTAAGGGCTCTTCTTGCCTTGGGCTAGGACTTGCTTCTTTTGTAGATCACTCCTAGTTTAGTGAGTTAGTTGGAAGTCCATCTGTTCTCTCCATCCCCTAACTGTAAGCTTCTAACCTTGTGAGGCAGGGGGAAGTTATGGAACCCTCAAATAAGAAGGTAGTCTAGGTAAGGAGCCTTCACCTTCCAGACTTTGCAAAGCTGTCCCAGTGATGGGGAACTCAAGGTCTTGTGAGGTTTCTGAGCAAGCCCTTGGGGGAGCTGAGCCCCAGAATAAGACTGCCAGGGACAGTTCTTCTTGCCCTTCTAATCCCTGACCTTGCCATTCCCTCCCAACAGTGGGTCCCGTGTCCGTGTCCTTTAGCCCAGTGCCGTCACTGGCAGAGATTGTGGAGAGGAATCCCCGGGTGGAACCGGGGGGCCGGTACCGCCCTGCAGGGTGTGAGCCCCGGTCCCGAACAGCCATCATTGTGCCCCATCGTGCCCGGGAGCACCACCTGCGCCTGCTGCTCTACCACCTGCACCCGTTCCTGCAACGTCAACAGCTTGCTTATGGCATCTATGTCATCCACCAGGTACCCCCAATTCCCATACCCTTCTGATTTTCTTTCTTATAAGGAAGCCTCAAACAAATTCCACTCCACTCTCATATAATGGATCCCTAAAATAATTTTAAGAGGGGCAGACAAAAAAAAAAAAGAGGGTCAGACTGTTGAATGTGAGAAAGCAGGGGGCTTCCCTGGTGGGGCAGTGGTTAAGAATCCGCCTGCCGATGCAGGGGACACAGGTTCAAGCCCTGTCCGGGAAGATCCCACATGCCACGGAGCAGCTAAGTCCATGCACCACAACTACTGAGCCTGCACTCTAGAGCCCATGAGCCACAACTACTGAGCCCGCGCGCCTAGAGCCCATGCTCCGCAACAAAAGAAGCCACCGCGACAAAGAGTAGCCCCCGCTCACCGCAACTAGAGAAAGCCTGCGTGCAGCAACAAAGACCCAATGCAGCCCTAAAAAAAAAAAAAAAAAAAAATACATACACACACACACACACACACACATATATAAAAAGAAAGCAGCAGCTGGCACTGCTCTGCCAACGTGTTAGTCGCATACTTCTCCTTAAGGATATTCCCACTGTCCTATAATCTTCCATGATTTTTCCGTTCTTGAATTTGGAAGTGGATAGATTTGGGCTAAAATTCTGGGTTCTGCCACTTGTTCCATATGTCACCTTGAGCAGGATCCCCAACCTGCTAAAATGAGGCAAAGAGTGATAACTAATGTACCACCTGTTCCACATGGCTGGTTTGCTGTCGGGATTAAATGCTAAATAGCAGCATGTAAGTGTCAGGCACATACTGATGCTCAAAAAATTTTTTGTTGAATGAAAAAACAAAGACGTTGTCTTTCTCTTCATTCTCCTTGTCCCATATCCCACTTTGATTTCCCTCTTTTCACTTTTATGCTTCTTTTCCATGCTACCTATAGACCTAGTTTGGTCCTCCGCCATTATCTTCCAGGCTGGAAATGGAACATTTAACAGGGCAAAGCTGCTGAATGTTGGGGTGCGGGAGGCCCTGCGTGATGAAGAATGGGACTGCTTGTTCTTGCATGATGTGGACCTCTTGCCAGAGAACGACCACAATCTGTATGTGTGTGACCCCCGAGGACCCCGGCATGTTGCTGTTGCCATGAACAAGTTTGGATACAGGTAGAGGGCATGAGAGGGTACTGGAAGCAGGAATTCCACCACCCAGTGGAAGAAGGGGGGATGGCCCCCCAGAAGACTTGTGGAATCCAAGGATGTTTCTCTCCCCAGCCTCCCGTACCCTCAGTACTTTGGAGGGGTCTCGGCGCTCACTCCTGACCAGTATCTGAAGATGAATGGCTTCCCCAATGAATACTGGGGCTGGGGTGGTGAGGATGATGACATTGCTACCAGGTCAGACTCCTGCCACCACCTCCCTCCCTAACCCCAGCCTGGATCACTGTCCTGTGAGACCACCCCTAGCCATAGTCCTTTACCACTAACTTTTAGCTCCCTGGTGCTGCACTGTGCCCATTCCTCTCCCTTAGTCTTTTCAGTCTACCCAGGTCAGGCTTTGCATGCTGCTCCCCATTCTTTTATCCTTCAGTCTCTTAGATCTGGTTAGTAATGTCCCTGGGAGAGATCAGATCAGTAGACTATAGTATCATGGGATTCCAGAGCTGGAAAGGGGCCTAGAGACAGTTTAGTCCTGCCTCTGCTAGGGTTGCAGCCAAACCACACTTCCTTTCAGGGCTGGGAGAGGAGAGGCTCAGCTCCACATAGCCCAGAACCACTTTTTTTTTAAAAAAAAAAAAAAAAAAGCCTGGGCCATTGGCATGATGCCAACTTATTTTTAGCATGTGAAACATTTTGACCTTCAGCCTCAGCTGACCCAATTTCCTGTCATTTGACTATTTGACCTTGATATGCTGGACCCACTGCTTCTCCTCCCCCTTTGTCCTCGGGCATGACATCTCTATGAATTCTTGTCTTCTGTATGTGTGTAAAGCACCCAGCAATTTCTAAATGTATGTATTCTTTCAGTACCTTCCCAGGCTATCTTCACTTCTTGCTTCTGTGGGTCAGAGTGGGAGTTTGTTTCTTTCCAGGTCCTGATTACTTGGTTCCACTCTTTTCTTAACGTGGGTGGGGGGTAGGGGATGTGGCAGAGTACTCGTCTAAATAAGAATCGCTGAGCTTGGGTCTGTGACTCCCAGTCTTGCCCTCCCTTTCTGAGAAAATGGCTCCTCTCCCGGTCCTTTCCAGACTGCAGGGGCAGCTCCTGGGAGCCATTTAGGAAGCAAAGGTGGGAGGTGCAAATCTACCTCTGCCAATTGTTTAAAGGCCCCAGGGTGCCTGGCAGTAGGCCCTGAGGATCTGGATACATCCAGGCTTTTACATTCTCTTCAGCCATTTCTTTCTTTGTGTTTGACTTTCTCTCCCCTTCCAGTACTTGGCACTTCTTCTGCCTAGTTAGCAATAGCTGTTCTTTGTGTAAAGAAACGTGCAATTCCGTCCTTGCTAGCCTTAGCTCTTCTTGCTCACCTGTCAGCAGCTTTCTTCTGCTCTGGGTCCTCCAAGTTGCCCTCACTTTTCCCACAGGGTACGCCTGGCTGGGATGAAGATCTCTCGGCCCCCCACATCTGTGGGACACTATAAGATGGTGAAGCACCGAGGAGATAAGGGCAACGAGGAAAATCCCCACAGGTAGGATGGGAGGGCTGCCTGGGAATTATTACTGGATCCTCAGGATTCTGCACCCTAGCCAGGCAGTTCCTGAAGGTTCCTAGATTCCTGGCTGTTCCTTTCCAGGTCTTAGTCTCCAATCTCTAATCCTCAGATTTGACCTCCTGGTCCGAACCCGGAATTCCTGGACGCAAGATGGGATGAACTCACTGACATACCGATTGCTGGCTCGAGAGCTGGGCCCTCTCTATACCAACATCACAGCAGACATTGGAACTGACCCTCGGGGTCCTCAGACTCCCTCTGGTCCCCGTTACCCACCTGGTTCCTCCCAGGCCTTCCGTCAGGAGATGCTGCAGCGCCGGCCCCCAGCCAGGCCCGACCCTCTGCCTGCTGCCAACCACACAGCTCCCCATGGTTCACACTGACTCCTCCTTAATCATGAAACTGAATCAGAAGAGTTGTGTTCTCCCCACCCTCAGCTCCTCACTGCTCTTAGAGGGGATGTGGGGGAAATGAACTCTACTGCCGTGCTGGGGGCAGGGGCCTCTCCTCACTGCTGGACTGGAGCTGGGCTCCTCTAGCCCTGGGGGTCCCTCTTTCTAGGGTCACCAGCCAGGGCTTATGACTGTGAATCCTTGATGTCATGATTTTCTGTGATGACTCCTAGGAGTCCCCTGCCCAGGGCGTAAGAGCAGGGCTGGACCCCAAATCCCTTCCTCTTCCATGGAGAGAAGAGTGTTCTGACTTCTCCCGGGACCTCTGTGAATATTTATTCTATTTATGGTTCCCAGGAAGTGTGTTTGAAGGAAGCCCCTCCCAGGGTACTTTCTGCCAGTGCTGGAGTAGCTCCCTCTTCTGGACCTTGCTCAGGGGGCTGGGATTTTGATATATTTTCTAATAAAGGACTTTGTCTTGCCTCTGCTCCTGCTTTCTGTATCCTAAGCACCCTTTACCTACCTTTGCTCACCCACCCCACCCACGCCCACAGGAGACAGAACAGCCAGACCAAGCCACGCTCCAGCATCTTTTATTTTCATGGGTGAGAGAATCCCTGTGAGCAGGGGCAGGAAGAAGTGGGGTTTGAGGATCAACTGTTAGGTTCTGTGCCCAGGACACGGGCTGCTGCCTGGCGCCCACTCTCTATACAATCATTGACAGCAACCCCCTCATACGAGGCTCCAGCCAGAGTCAAAGGCAGCTTCTGAGCAGCCAGGAATTGGGTAGCTGACTCTGGGAAGAAAAGATAAAAGGAATGTTACAGCTGGGGGTCTATTTTCACAGCTCTTCTCAGCCCAGCTGCTTTCCCAACTTACCCAGTTTTTGCCAGTGGCCTAAAGTATACTGGGGGATACAGTTCTGGGGAGAGAAGAGGGGATACAGGGAAAGATTATCACTGATGTCCCAGGCCTGGGTAGACAATGCCTCCAGTGGGTAGCTGAGGAGTGTTTACCTTGTGTAGATGGACCAAGCAGTGACTTGGTGGCTCCTTCAGTCCTAACTGAGTGGCAGCTGCTTTCTCTGCCTCCTTTTGGAACAGCTCCTGAGATAAGACACTGCCCCTGGCTTCTAATGTCCGTAACCAGGAACCTCCCAACATCACCTAAAGAGGGAATACGGCACTGACCAGCCTGGCCTTACTACGCTGGGGCACAGAGGAGCTCTTGGGAAACTCCCACTAAGCAAAGCTGCCTTCTCTCACAGTCACTCTGAGGCCAGGGGGACTCCCATCCTGCTCAGGGAAAGCAACTGAGTCATACACGATTCCCAGGATGCCTGGGTCTTCTGAGGATGGCACCAAATGTCCAAATCCCTGGAGAAAAGGAAGAGACTGTGTCAGGAGGGAAGAGTTCCAGTTGAGCCCACATCTCCCCTTCTTCTGTGTCACACCTGGACAGGCAGACGAGCTCCTCGGTACTGCAGATTCACCACAGCCACAGACACAGCAGTGATGGTACTCAGAGCGCGAGCCAGCGGTGCCGCCTCAGCAGGGAGCAGCTTGCTGAGCACTGGAGGAGAGCAGGCAGAGGCCTGCCTCAGGAGGCATTCACACTTCAATTTTACCAACCCTCCTTGGGATTAGACTCCCACAGGGTTGACCAGTTCAGGGACATGGCATGGTCCTGCTGGCCCAGAAAGAAGCTACGTTGCCTCAACCTGGTTGGAGAAGGGGAGGGTGACCACCACATTACCTGAAGCTGGAATGGCACTAATAATGTGGTCAGCTTCCAGGTTGCTGTCCCCTAGAGACACCTGAGAGGAAGAAAACATTTAAAAGACACAGAGGGCTTCCCTGGCGGCGCAGTGGTTGAGAGTCTGCCTGCCGATGCGGGGGACGCGGGTTCATGCCCCGGTCCGGGAAGATCCCACATGCTGCGGAGCGGCTGGGCCCATGAGCCATGGCCGCTGAGCCTGCGCGTCCGGAGCCTGTGCTCCGCAGCAGGAGAGGCCACAACAGTGAGAGGCCCGCGTACCGCAAAAAAAATAAATAAATAAAATAAAATAAAAGACACAGAGATCATGGGAATTTTGCCTTAGTTTCCCAGGCAGGAGAGAGACTGGGTGCTGACTCAGGATGAACAGACTAAGTAGTCAGCACAAAAATCATCCCCCCATTACTCCAGGAAGTGGGCCAGACAAAAGCCAGTGGGCTACTCTGAAATGTTTAGTGGAGCTCAGTGGTTCTTGCCCCTAGCTGGGAGCCACTGATATATATTCTATCCACAGGTTTGGATCAAACAGGTCTTGGAGGAAGGTCCACAAATAAGGCCTAGGAATGTGGAGTAGCCCATATTTAAATAGCTTCTAGGACAGGAGAACAAGGAGAAACTCCAGTCCTGCCGGCTAAAGCATTTAGACAAAGTTGGAAACTCTAACAGACAGGTTCATTACACTCCAGGGGGCTCTCCTACCTTCCAGCACCCTTCTGCTTCGAGGCTGAGCCCACAGACTGGCTGGCCTCTGAGAACACTGACACCGCTACTAGTCAGGTGGGTGTTAAGGGCCTGAGGCAATGTCTCCAGCCCTCCACGGAGTGACCACTGGCTCCAGCGCTCAGCCCGAGCCTGGCGAATAAGTGCTGAGTCTGGCTGTGGGCCCCGCCCTGCAGAGGAGGAAGTAGAGAAGAATCATTAAAATAACACACCTTGCTTCCAGTCCCTCACTCTGGCAGTCCTTAATATCTTCAACCCTTGAACCAACTCCCCCCTCACCTGCCCCCAGCAGCAGCCCCAATAATATGGATCGATGGGTTTGCTCAGCTTGGAAGAGACTGGGAAAGCAGGACCTGATGCTGAGCTCACGGCTGTTGCCTGCAAACACTCCACGGCAAAGACTGTCCATGGCTAGAGACGCCACCTTAAGGGTGAGACTGGGATTGAGAGGCCAAGGAATAAGTTGCACTAATTTCCACTGTCCCTGCTTGGCAGAGAATAGGGGTGGGGTGGGGTTTGGTTGGAAAGCAGTCCCACTATTACAGAAGGATGGAAAGGAAATGAAGGCATTCACCCCCAACACTGAGTTTGGGGGGCTACTGGGTATGAAGAGAAGAGGGCGTTTTCAGATGATACAGAAGAGGCCCTAGTGGAAGGTTTGAGTATGGGGATCTGCAGCTGGTTTAGGAGGGGAGGGATTTGGGGGCTTCCGGGCGGTGTTACCTCAGGACCAAGGCGGCGCTGGGCGAAACTGTGCACAGTCTCATCAGGGTCTTTGCCCCGGGGCGTAGTCAACTCCTTCAGCCCAGCCCAAAACAGAGGTTTGGAGAAGGGAGGTGAAGGGCGGAGTAGCCCCCTGCATGGAGGAAGGCACAGTGAAGAGGGAGCTCTGATTTAACCCCCCAGCTCCAGGGGGTCATTTCCATTCATTTGGCCCCTTTTGCTGGGAGGGCTGACAAACTGGAAGATGAGGAAATGGAAAGGATGTGAGGATGGAAGCAGAGAAGGATGGCAGTAAAGAGGTGATAGCATTACCTGATGCCAGAGGGCAGGGCGTGCAGGGCGCCACCTACATACAGGAACCTATTCTGGGCAGCTGCATGGTCTCCCCGGACAGGCAACACTTCTGAGTCCAAGCCAAGCTCGGAAACCTGCTCCACACGTCCTCAGAAAGAGCATAAACTAAGGAAAGGACTGACCACCAAATCTACTTGCTCCCCTTCACTCTGTTCTCCAGTGAAGGTCCCTCCACAACCTCTCCTAGGCATTCCACAAGCCGCTCACCATGAGCAGGGTCCGGGCTCCCAGGACTCCCGCCGGCCGAATTCCTCGAGGTCCAAGTTCAAAGACAGCACCATCTGGCCCTCGTACCGAGCGGATCCAGCCTCCCAGGCGCTCGCTGCCCTCCACCAATACCACCTGGGGACAAGAGGGAGACACTGCGGCCTATAGCCGCGGCCGCGGCCGCGGCGGCGTAAAGGGTCAGGAGGGGAATGGGGCGGCGCATTCCCTCTTGCTGGAAATGGGAGAGGAGTATTAAAGGAGGCTCCCTCTGGCACGGAGGTGGGGGGCACTCACCTTGGGGGGACAAGGGGCCCGGCTCAGGTGGTAACTAGCGGCCAAGCCGCTGATCCCTCCGCCCAGCACGACCACGGTCCGGCCCATGGTGAAGCCTGCGGGTGTGGAGGCGATGCGGACAGGCTGACCAGAAGCACCCTGCTCTCCAGAAGACCTGCAGGTTCCGCGTTCCACCCCCGGCCATTCGCTGCTTTAGGGGAAACTAAGGCCGAGCCCGCGGATGGGGTGGTGGAACTGTGAGGTCCCCGCCCAGGGCCTAGGACTCACCCACGAGAGGAACGAGAAAAATGAGGGGAAAGGAGGAGACAGAGGTCTCAACACATCATGCCGCCGGCGTCCCAGGGGCGGGGGCTGGGAGGTGGATAAGGGCCACACCCACGCTATCTGCTAGCGCAGGGCTCTGGGCTCCGACCTGCCGCCAGTCTTCTGAAGCGCTTTCCGTCCCGCCCGCCCCCACTAGGCCTAGAGTTTCAGTCCGCTGCCTCCACCGCCCGCCCCCCTCCCAGTTTTTCGGTCTCTCCGACTCTCCGTCCACTCTATTCTCGCGGCACACTCCCGACCTTACCTTCCTGCTCCTGGATTGGTGGGTCCTGGAAGGCCCCGATCACACTCACCAATGAAAACACTGAACCGGCAGCGGCTCCTCCTCCCGCAAAGGCGGAGGGTTGGCCCCTGTAGAAGGTTGCTCTGTGGAGCTGGAGGTTAGTTAACTGTTTCGATGCCAGGTTGGAGAGAGTAGCCGTATCCATCACTGACTTCCCCTCAAGGCTGGAGCGGCGAGAGCTGCGTGCTGGTTAGCATTCCCCAGCTCGAGCTTCCCAGGCCCAGCTAGGCTGAGAACCCTGGAGGGAGGGCCTCATGAGCTTTGGTTGTAGGGAGAGTAGATAGGGACACTGGAGGCTGGTCCGTGGGGAGGTGGCTCCATAAACAGCTCCTTGATGGTAGCAACAGCCTGGACCTACGGGAGTTAGGGCGGCCCGGCAACGTACCGTGTTTATCAACAGGGGTCCTTGGGCACCTCGCTCTCGAGGGGGCAGCCCCCTACGCCGGCAAAACCCGTCTACCTAGTGCCTGCGCTCTAGCTCCAGGCTTCCCTACAGCTTCACGAGTCTCAAACTCGCCTTCCCTTTTCCTCCCAATGTAAACCTTCATTGCGTGGTCAAACCTTGGCATCAACGGGTCCTGGTCCGGCACCTCTATCCCCACTCCCACCCCCACGGCTTTGAGCGCGCCCCCATCTGTTCAGAGAGGGAACTGAGTCCCAGGAAGACTCCAATTCGGCCTAGTTCTGTATCTCCACCCCCTTTAAGCACAAATACAAATAAGGACATCATTTTTTCTTAATAAATTTATTCACAAAAAAAAAGTGAGACTGTAGAGGGTCTGGGGGCTGTACACGGGCAGGGGCCTGGGGAGCTCTGTACATGGGGCTGGGAGACAGGGGAGCCTCCAGGTAGAAGGGTATTTTTTAATAAAAAAAATAATGGGAGGTACAACCACCCCCTCCCCCCTCCCCGATTAAAAAGACACAAAAATAGACGTCTCTGAGGTAAATGGGGAGCCTGGGGGCTTGAGGGTGTTGAAAGGGTTTCACAGGTGCCAGGGCTTAAAGGGGATGTCACAGGCACCGGGGTGGCTCCTGCATCAGTTGGTAGAACAGCACGTAGCCCTCACTGGATGCCACCTGGTTTTCACTAACAGGGGAGACACTAGGAAGAAGGGAGATGGGGAAGGAGGTGTGATCATTCCTGCATATTCCCCCCTCCCCACATGATCAACCTCACAGCATCCCGGTAGTGATCAGGAAAGACGCCCCCCATACCCACACACACACCCACCCACCGCCTGCCTTTTACCAGGCACTGTGCTCTCCTGGGGCTCCGTATTAGGGAAAGGTGTCAGGGCTGCAGCGGGAATGGGGCAGGAGTTGAATAGGAGGCTATTCTCACCGAGAGTCATTGTAGACATGCCAACCAGTCTGGCACCGGCACAGGGCTGTGTAGTGGCCATAGTGGACACTGCCCGAGTGGTTGCAAAGGGCATACAGCTGATATACGGGGCTTCCTTCGGGGTTAGAGAAGACCAAATTCTATAGTCAGAGCTGTGCCCCACTCCCACTCTCTCCCTCCCCTTCATGGGAGCTCCTCAGGACCTTCCCTACAAGACTCACCGGCTTTGTCACTGGCAAAGTCCCCTAGGCTCAGTCGCTGCAGCGGGAAGTCTACACCTACTGAACTTTTCTTGATGGAGCCCCGGGAGGCTGAAAATCGATTAAGATCTAAGCTCTGGTTAAGGAGAATTTGGGAGGCAGAGGGCCTCTGAGGGGGGCTGAGGAATTGAATGTTGTCCACTCCCCTCCCTGAACACACATGGGGAGCTTGGTAGGGAAAGGTGGAGTGGCAGGCTTTTCCTAAGGAAAACTGAATTCCCAAATGTCCAACCTCTGCAAACATGGGGAATGAGGAAAAAGAATGAATGGGAGAAATAAGAATTTGAAGATTAGGATACGGAGCACGAGGATTCGGGGGAATCTTTGTACTGTCAACTTTTTGGTACTTCGTGTTTTCTGCCGACATTGGTCACACACCTGAGTAAATGTCAAATAATATAAGGTTAACGTGCTCCTCACCTCCGTTGGCTTTTCTGACACCCTGACTCACATACAAATTTACTATGCTCCCTATTACTTCTGTATCCTCTGGGCCACTGCCCTCTGCCCTGGGAATCCCAGGACATATCTGAAACTCCTACACAAACCCAGACATATATAAGTGTTATTTTTCATACTAAGGCATCATGCAACCACTTTTACCCTTATGGAGCCCCCCCAGGTCTCCCACCCGTACTATATCCCTCGTGAACCCACACATACTGGGGCATTCTCCGATTCTAGCTCTTCTTCCTTGGTGAAAAGGCTGAAACAATCCCGCAGAGACACCTTGCCCCCGGCAAATCCTTTCTGGGGGGAAAGGAGAGTGAAGGGTCAGCATGTTCTGAATTTCCTTTTCCAACGCTTCTCAATTAATCCAAGCTTCATTTCTGCTCCAGAGACCCACAGGGTTCCCTCCCACACTGGGGGTGGGTAGGGTTGGGTCACAGAACCCATGTCCCATCCACCCCTGGAATCTTCTGGAATCCCACCTTGGGGATGGGCAGGGACAGGTCACAAAAAACCTCGAAGGTCGTGGAGCGATACCCACAGGACTGGCACTTGAGACAACTTTTCAACTGGCCCACAAATAGGTCTAGATAGAAGCAAAGGGGCAGGAGAAACAGTCATTGTGGGATGCCTGAGATGCTTCCTTGGATTCCCATCTCTTCCCACCTGTTTGCCTGACGCTTCCTTTCCCACCACCGACACTCCTCACAAACCCCTCACAACTTCTCCACATTTTCGTCATCCAGTCTTATTCCCACACCCCTAGATAGGATTGATTTTTTTCTGCCAAGCCCGCATCCCCCACACACTAACTTTCCCCATCACTTTGTCTCGTTCCATACCCACAATCTTGCTGTCCTCTCGCTCCAGGTAACGCTTCCACATTAGGTTGGCTCGGTCGTCATCGCTAGGACAGATCAAGGGAAGTGGGGAGCACCCATGAGACAGCAGGAACACCGGGCACCCCCAACACCACTGAAATGATCCACAGAGCCCTGTACCCCACCCATACCCCAGCTCCTTCTCTAAATTTCAAGAAACAGACAAAGGAGTAATGCTTCAGAAGACTTTCCAGGGAAATCCAAGGTGAGAGGAAAAGAAAGGAATGTCGACAAGGGAAGAACATGCCGTCTTCCTCCACCTGGCTTCAGACCCCTTAGGTACCTTGTAAATTAATTATCCCCTCCTCCGTCAATATGGTGACAGCCATAGCACTATCTTCTGCCTCCATCTGTGCCCCTCAGCCTCCCTCCTCCTCCTGCCTTCTTCCTACTTCTGCACTGCTTCTCAAACCATTTTCTGAGCTAAGTATTTCCTTGGACACTACATCCTCAATCTTGACTAGCTTACTTCTGTGAAGGATGAATGCTGCTGATAAACTACTGCGGAAGAGAAGGAGGGGAGCAACCTTACCTTAACTCAGGTTCTTCTAGCAAAGCCCCTCCACGGCGGGGTTGGGAGGGAGCTGGACTATTGGCCAGGACTGGCGGAGCCCGGCGGTCTCGTCGGTTGATTTCGAGGTGCAGCCGCTCCATGAGGAGCTTCAGAAACTCTTGGGCATCCTGCTGGCTGCAGTCAGACAAAGAACATGGGCAACTGACCCCTGCCTAGTCCACAGTCACTAACCCCTGTCCCCACTTCCTGGATGAAGAGCGTCTCAAGGCTCAGAATGATGCTGCTTGGCCCTACCCCCAGACAAGGCCAGAGAGAAATCCCATACCCTCCAGCTCTCCCACCTGTATCCAGAGAAGGAGGGAACGTATTTCTGGAAGACAGCTCGGAATCGAGTAGGATTCACAGCTTCACAGGAGTCAGGGTGCCACAGGGCACCAATCACATCTGCAAAGGCTATTAGGGTGGGAGTGGGGAAGGGAAACAGTGGTTAATGACTAGAAGAGGGAAGCAAGAGGAGGCTTAGAAGGTAGAAAACAACCTCTAGGAAATCAGGCACTGGGAAAAACAGATACACCTGCCAGCTTTCAGGGTTGGGGCCACTGGCACTGGCAGATGGACCTACAAGGGTTTGGGGAAAAGAGGACTTGAAAGAAGGGAGCAGGAGTTGTCGCCCCACCTTCAGTGAGCTCTTGGGCTCGGCCCCCTCCAGGCACCTCTTGCCGGAAGTCCCTTCGCAGACAGAAGTCCCGAAGAGGCCGAGTGCTGCTCAAACACTGTAGCACAGCATTCAGGAAGCACTGGGGAGCAGTAAAGACAGTGCCATTACCTCCCCAGACCAGTGCCTAGGAAGCCTTAGGAGAACTTCAGTGCTGTCCTTCCCCAAGTTTCCCTCCCCATGCCTGCCTCCAACACCAGTTCACATTCCTGTTAGAAAAGACAGGAGAATGGCTCTCACCGTGTTCCCCAGGTTTCGGAGGCCAACATGACCAGAGCCCAGAAGCAGTGTGTGATGAGCCTGGAAGGTCAGAGTACAGTCAGCACGTTCCCATATATCCCACCTGGCGCTTTAACCTTTCAACAGCATGCTGCCCACTGCCTTCCCCACCCCATCCTTCACCCTCAAACTCTACACTTTTTCCGTCACTGGGTATTAGGGTCTCCCTACCTCAATGGCCATGAGCAGTAAGCCTAACACAGCTGAGTGTACCACGGACTCAGCCATGGCTGTCCCACCTATTCCCCACTTACTCCTCTGCCCAGCTAGCCGGCGATGCAGCTCCTGGGGCAACTCCCCAAGCACTGGCATGGTTGCCCAGCTGCTCCCCACCCCCACCTTGCTACCCCCAAGGCCCCCTCCTGCACCCGTGGCCCCTTCCTGCACCCTCTCCTGACGGCTCCAATTGCAATCAGCCTAGCTCACTTAGCTCAGGAAATGGGCAACCGCACGAGCTCAGATGTTCTGAGCCTGCCCCTCTTCAGCTCCAGAGATTAATTAGGCCTAGGCAGCATCCTAGGAGACAAGGTACAGCAAGGGAAGGTAAGGGCCTGGGGACCCAAAGAATTCCAAATGGTTTATTCCTTGGGGACTGAAATGGCACACCATTCTGGGGAGTCACAGACAACCCTGGAAAGGGTCTATGAGGCTTAAAGTTACTTAAATAAGGGAGAGGAGAGTCCAAACTACTGAAATGAAGGGGGTGAAAAAGGAACTTGGCAAAAAGGGGAAAGGAAAGCCATATGATGGCAAGAAAGCTGGAGGCATGGAGGAACATGGGCATGGAAGGCGTGTGCTGGCAAGTCCTCACCATCTTGTCATCGGAGTAGAAAGGTTCAGAGGGCCGGGCAGATATCACGTGGAAGGAGCCATGGGAAGTAGGGGGCTCTGTCCGTATGCTGAACAAGGTGGGTGGCCCAGAAAAGCCCCCAAGGCGGCGGAGAGAGGTGCTACGTCTCAAAGTGGGTGGCTCAGGTCGGAGAGCCAAGCGGCTCAGTGCAGCCCCTAGCTCTCCAGTGCCGCGGTGCCCTCCCAAGGCAATCCCCATTGGACGCAAGTCCCCACTGCTCACAGACTTGGAACGGGCTAGGTTGGTCCTTGATGGGAGAGGCAGAGCCACAGTTGGGGGTGGTGAGCCAGGCAGGGGAACTCCATGATCTGCCCGAAGCGGGCCTCTGGGACGAGGGCCTGAGGTCCGTCCCCGTCCCAGCTCCAGTTTCTTGAGCCGTTCCTCAGGGGGACCTGGCCTAGGAGGCAGAGGTCGTAACACAGGGTTCGGCCCAGGGCCTGGGTTTCGGCGCTCCTTGCTCCGGGCCCTGGGAGCAAATGGTAGCTTGGATCCCACTCGGGGCTGGACATTAAGAGGTTGCTCTCGGGTCCGTCCCAGGCGGTGCTCAGAAGCCTGGGGCATTGTGGACACTCAGGCTGGACCTGAGAGGAGAAGAGACGATCAGCGTTTGAATATGGAGGGAGGTGGGAACCTAGGCTGCCATACTAGCTACATGCATGGAGGGCAGGAACCATGTCTAGTGTATCAATCATTGTATCCCCTGTGCCTAGTATAGTGTTTGGTACAAAGTAAACACTTAGTATCCATTGAGTAAATGAATGAATGAATGATAGCAGGCAGGGCTTTGACTCTTTCTACATTCCTCACGCCCTTCCTGCAGAATCTGCTTTACTGGAGAGCCAATGATAAAGAGTTCCTATCTCGGCTGTCTTTATAATCTAGGTGCTCATGAAGGTTCCCCCATACCTGCCTAGTCAAGTGGGATGTGCTCTGGGTCACTTGGGACCTCTGGTCAAATAGCGGTGTGGATGCAAGTATAACAGCCCCAAGGACAGCATTCCATTCTCAAACCCCTGCCCCTCCTGGCTGCAAATGAAGCACACTAAAAAGGTTACTCCCTCCCCCACCTCTGAGCTCCAAAGTGGTGTTGGGGCTCACGGGCTGTGGCGGGGAGGGAGGACGAACTAACTCCCTGACCCCTAATCTCTGCACATCTCCCACCACAGGAGGTTTCAACCGGGTCCGCCCCCCTCGAGGGCAGAAAGGCCGAGGCTGCTGATTGGCTACGGGGTCCAGCGGCATATTCTACACGATCCATGGATGCTGGTCCCTCCAGCCCAGTTCTCGCAGGCCTGCCGGGCCCCCAGCACCTCTGCTTTTGGGGTGGGCGATCTCTCGGGTCTGGAACAGTCTTCCCTCGGCACCCCCACACCATAACGCCCCGGACCGTACCTGTCCCCGGGTGAGGCGGCGGGGTAGGCCAGCCGGGGCCAGGCCCCAGCTCAGGGCCACCCCCTACTACCCTCGTGCAGCGCCCCCGCGGGCCCGGCTGCAGCTTTAGCCGCAGCTAGTGCCCAGATCTCTCCCACCGCAGGGGCCGCCGCCATCTTTGTTGGTCCCGCCCGGCCACCGGCCGCCGGCTTCACTGTCTCTCAGAGCGCCTGCGCACCCACACTCAGACTCCGCCCACCGGCTTCCTCGGCGCTTGCGTGAACCCGCCCCCTAGGCTCCGCTGCCGACACCATGGAAACACAGCCAACTTTAGGACCGCCAGTTCCCAGCTTTGGCAAGAATTGTCTTTAAACCATCGCTCCAAAGCAAGTCCCTAAAGTAGAGTCCCATCTCCCCACCCCGTGGCTCTAAAGGATATAGATCTGACAATCGTAGTATGGCCCCCCGGCTTGCAGCACAGATCCTTCCCAGGGAGCAGGGGTGCGAATGCAGGGCCTGGGTCCAGCCCACAGACCAGTGAAGTATCCACATAGGGTTGGGAAGATCCCTGGAGGGCAGGGAATACTGGCCCTGCAAAACCAGTCGTCAAGCATCTTGCAGGCCAAAGCGGTAGGCTCCCTGCTAAAGGACAAAAGCAGATCTCAGCAGCAGGGAGAGCAGTCAGGATTTCCTCTCATTCCCCAGCTCCAGAACAGAGCATCCTCCATTTCCCCTTCCCTCCCGAACTAGTATAGTTGTACATGTGCCTTGGGTCTTAGCCTGCTGACCCTAAGCCTGCTCACCCTCTATTAACAGCCACCAATGAGAACCACAAGCCAAGCCACAGGAGAAAGCAGCTTTTATTGATGAGTTATCTCCAGAAACCAAAAAGACTATGTACCCACTTTCAGTCACCCCCTATCCCTCCAGGACCTCACACTGCTCCACCTGGACAAGGGATATAAATTGCCTTTTGGTTTTTCAAGGCCCTAGTCTTTCTTCTTCCTGTGTAGCCCAACTTAGAAATTCAGCAGCAATACCGTTGTTTTTTTCAGCAGTGTCTGCTGCAACTGTTGATACTTAGTAACAATTATGGGTGAAGGGGTGTAGGGGGAAGTGGTTAGATGAGTAAAAAGAATGATGCACAGGAAAACAGGAACGTAGCCTATGGAAGGTCCCTCTGTCCTGCCTCAGTGGATTGATCCTTCATTGGCTGCATTTCTCTTTATGCTGAATCACTCCCTTCTGAATCAGATCGGGGATTTCCACTGCCAGCCACGGACCCAGCTGCAATACAAGGGAGATCCTGTGAGATTACTACCACCCAATCAATGCCTCTTATTCCATCAGAAGCTCCTTCCTAGAGATATTCTAGGAGAGCACGCCCAAAGGAAAACACTGTTATTCCTTGTTTACTCTCAGTTACTTTTCTTATACCACTCAGGACCTAACCCCTTCTCCCCTTATATACCAAATACTCCAAACTTACCCCCAGAGCCATGAGATGAGCTAGTCCAAACTTAGGCACATTCCTGGCCCACAAAGGCTTAAAGTGATCAGTCAGGCATATTTTGCCACCCCTATGAGAGGGACAAGATGATCAGAAGGTGTTGACATGCAAGGTATACCATAAAGCACAGCAGGCTCTTGAGAGCACAGGAAGACTACTGGTGATCGGAATTGAGAACAAGGTCAGCTAAGTGCTTTGCCCAGGCTTGGCAGAGGGAGACCTGGAGTCTCTCTAGGCCTGCAGACTCTGGGAAAACTCCTGCCTCAAAGAGTTCTTCCCCAAGGCCTTCTTTGACCTTTTCCCATCTCCTATTCGGTCCTACCTGTACATCTTTGCTGTTTTTCCATCCAGTTCAGGGACTGCGATTTCTGGAGCAGTAGTGGGATATGTGATAGGAATCTGGAAGAATTATAAAGCTTTAATAAAACAGAATCAGAATAGAAAGGAACTAATCTAATCAGATATACACATTTCTTGGTTGAACTGAAATGTTCTATAAACTCATCAAGCAGCAGTCACACACCAGGATTCTGGACATGGAGATGAACAACTATAACCTATGCTTGTTTCAAACCTCAGCTTTTCCCTCCCATTTAAAAAGTTATCTTTGGTCCCTCCTGGTTAGCTTGTTAACAATCACCTAATCCCTCCTGTTCTACTAACCTCCATAATTCCCACTCCATCATACTCACATCAAACTCGATGTCAAACTCATATTTGAGGAGGTCATGGATGTACCAGCATTTTCCAAACCACCTGTAACACAGACCAAACCTCAGTGCAATTTTCCCATTCTTCTAATACTCAGATGACATCTTCTTGGCTTAGGTCACCAGCCTGGGAGACTCGTGGGTTGGGAATTGGGGAACTCTGGAGTTGTGGGAGTGGAGACCAGAAAGGGGCAGGAAAGGCCTAGCAGTGGGCTCTGGGACACCAAAATGCTCAAGCTATGTGGCATCCCCACCCTCACACCTCCCAAGAGGGTCTGCCTACCGAGTCCCTTCCTTGTTGGACTCCAGTCGGAACCAATCATTGTCTGCATTCTTGTTGTTCTCCACGTACTAAAAGTAAGAGAGTGAGGTCTTTGAGGGGAGTGTTGAGGTCAAGGGCAGTCCCCCTTCCCTCAAAAGAAAAGTGTGTGATTACTTCCTCTCTTAAGCACCCATATGCTGATGACTTTTAAATCTTTATCTTTAATCTAGAGCTTTTCTCAAAGCTTCAACTCCATTATCCAACTGTGTATTGAAATTTCTACCTTCATTCCACAGGTACCTCAAACTTGGCAGTCCGTTTCCCTCTAGTCTTTCAGACTTGTTTCTCCACTGCACCAATCTCAGTTGGCAGTATTAGCATTCAGTCACCCAAGCTAAAGACCTGGGAATCATCCTTGACCCTCCTTCTCCTTTACTCTACAAACCAATCTTTTACAACGTCCTGCTGATTTTACCTTCTGAATATTCTTTAAAATCTACCTCTCCTCTCTATCTTCACCATAACTCCCAAGTTTAGAGATCATCATCTTTCTTTTGCCTAGATTAATGACAGCCTCCTAACTTCAATCTTATCCCTGTCAATTCTATTTTTCTCTCTACTGCCAGTGACTGATCTAAACCCAAATCTCATCGTGTCACTCCTCCGCTTAACATCCTTTAAAGGTATCCCAATGCCTCCAAGATAAAATTCAAGTGCTCAAATCTATTTGTCAAGCCTTATCTACCACTCCCTGCCACACTTTGATGCTCTAACAACTCTGATCTACTTGTGTTTCTTCATATATGTCATGGTGTTTCTAGCTTCTATGACTGCTCATGCTGTTCCTTTTGCCTTGAATGTTCTTCTCTTACCTTCATGTTTTATCAGGCCAACTTATGTTCACCCTTTAAGCCTCAGCTCAAGCATTGCCTCTTCTAGGAAACCTTCCCTGACCAGACCCAAGCTGGATTTCGGTATCTCACCTCCTGCTTCAAAACATCTTAGCAATTTCTCAGACTCCTTCTCCCTGTTTCTCCACATAATGTATTATCATGATATGTTTCTGTCCACCTCCGTAGGCTCAATTTTATTCGGCTTTGGATGCCCTTCCTAGGTACTTGGCGTACAATAAATGTTTTTTAGTGAATGAATACATGCATCAGGAAAGCTGCTAGCCTTTGAAACAGAGACCACCGCAAGAAAGTCAAATTTTCTTCTCCTTCCACAGAAGGGAGATTAGCTCAGAAGATGGCTCGTTCCTAACCCTGAGCTCAGCTCCTTGTCTCTCTGCAACTAGTATCTACCTGAATTTTCAGCTCTAACGTGGATTCCTCCCTCAGGACAAGTGAAAGAGGGAGCGGAGAGACGCGGACTGGGACTTAGGGTTCCAGGAATTCCTTTTGACCACCTCCCCTACATCCAGGAGAGCAATCACCTGGGGCCAGGAGGACACGTCATTCTCCGGGGCGGCATATCCCCCAAATAACTGCTGCTTTCAGTCAGAAAGTCTGGCGCCACCGTGGCTCCTAACCTGAGTCTCTTGGGAGGCACCTCCTCCCCACCGCGCTTCCCTAAGTCCCCCAGCCCCGCAGTCGTCCAATATCTATGAATTCGTAAAGTTAAACTTTAAAACCGGAAGCGGCTTCCACACGGAGCCTATTCTTAAGGACACCAGATTACCCGCAACCCTTTTGCGACGCGGTTGGCAGTAGAAGCACAACTGACCCGGATAAGAGACTGATATTCCTCCTTGAGTCTCTGCACCCACAACTCCCGATCTCGAGGTCCGGCATTGGTCTTCAGCACCGGGATCTCAGACACAACACGCCGGGTGGCCTCATCCGCCATCTTGGACCAGGGCGCAAGAGAAACACGGAAGTGGTATTACCTGCAGTTTACATTCAGGGCGCCTCCATCTTTACTACTGGACGATGGGGAGTTGGGCTGCCTTGAAACTTCTTTGAATACGATCTTTATTTTATAGTAACGAAGAGAAATTTGTCACCTGATCACTTGCTTATGGGTGCAACGAGAAGAAAAGAATGGAAACGGATGTCTCTGTCCTGAATATAATTAAACCGCAGATTGCTCAAAGGGTGACTTCCGCTCATGCTCAGAGACGTAATCTCAGAAAACGCTTCCGGACACTTGAAGAGTTGTTACAATTTCAGGCAGTTCTAGGCGCTCTTCTGGACGCTGTCATCCTAAAACGCGCGATTCACATGTTTCGGCTTCGAATAAACTTCTTTAACTTATTGTAGTTCAGCTGAGATAGCGGGGGGCCAATGCAGTGATCCATTAGGAGGGTAGTAAACGCCTGAGAATTGTTGGGAACCGTGGAGAATCAAAGTATATACAGTCTCAGCCCTGAACCGTTAACACAATTGAATTAGAAAATTCTTAATAAATGCCAAAGGAGTTTAGAGGTCACGGGAAGACTTGCCTTAGTGTAGCTGAGGTATTTGGGTCTGGAATGAACTCATCTAGGAAGGAATCATGTCTCTTATCTCTAGTGCATGGCACACAGTAGGTACCCAGTAATCCTTTCGCGAAATTTGTATCTTCCAGTTGATTTTCAAACCTAAGCACATTATTTTTGGCCTTAACTTACATATCTTGTTGCAGTGTTAATCGTTCCAACCCATGGCAGTAATTTTGGATCAAATCCCATTAATCATCATTTCTATAGTCTATCTACAACTTTAATTTCTAATGGCTGAAAACTCCAGTACAGTGTTGAGATGAGACAACCTTGTCTTGTTCTGATTTTAGAAGGGAAAGCATTGTCTCTTCCTTAAGTGTGATGTTACCTGTAGGCTTTTCGTGGATGCCCTTTATCAAGTTAAGGAAGTTCCCTTCTCTTCCTAGTGTTGAAGGTTTTTATCATGAATGGATATGGATTTTTTTCCCAAACGCTTTTTGTTTATTCACTGAGATGATGATGTGGTTTTTGTCTTTTATTTGCATGCTATATATTTCTTTCTTTGAAATATTGGATATTGGATAAGGGTAAGGCAAAGCTTGTAATATCTCACTAGAGTTCTTTCTCCTAGAGAAATAAAGATTTATTCCATTTAGGGTGTAGGCCCTGTGGTGTGGTAGAGTGCAGAGATTCGGAATGAGGCTTGCAATTTAATTGTCATAAGACTTTAGAGACGGGGGAGAGAGAAATGGGGAAACGTAGGTCAAAGGATACGAACTCTCAGTTATAAAAAGAATAGATTCTGAGGATTTAATGTACAGCATGGTGACTATAATTAATAAAATGGTATCGTATGTTTGAAAGTTGCTGAGAGTAGATCTTAAGCATTCTTAACCACACATGTGTAAACTATGTGAAGTAAAACTGCGGGGGGGAAAAGACTTTGGAGAGTTACTCTGTGAACTGCATTTTCTCCCCTATAAAAGGAGGACAGTAATGCTTATAGGGTGATTGTAACTATATATGCAGTGTCTCTTCATTCATTCACATAATAGATTTTCAGAATGAAATTCACATTAAATATATGGCAGGGCTTCCCTGGTGGCTAAGTGGTTAAGAATCCGCCTGCCAATGCAGGGGACACGGGTTCAAGCCCTGGTCCGGGAAGATCCCACATGCCGCGGAGCAACTAAGCCCGTGAGCCACAACTATTGAGCCCATGCGCCACAACAACTGAGCCTGCGCTCTAGAGCCCGTGAGCCACAACTACTGAGCCTGCATGCCACAACTACTGAAGCCTGCGTGCCTAGAGTCCGTGCTCCGCAACAAGAGAAGCCACTGCAATGAGATGCCCACGCACTGCAACGAAGAGTAGGCCCTGCTCGCCGCAACTAGAGAAAGCCTGTGCACAGCAACAAAGACCCAATGCAGTCACAAATAAATAAGTAAAAATAAATAAATTTATATATATATATGTATGTGTATATATATACATATATATATATATATGGCAGTAATTTTCAAACTTTTTGTAATACTGGAGCCAGGTTAACAACAACAACAACAAATCTCACTTGGAATCTCAAAATATAAAAATGATCAGTGCAGAGCTGCTCTTGTTCAAGTGCAGGCAGAAGACCTCTAGCCTTAGAATACTTCCCCTATGGTAACAACACATCACACTTTATTGTTTAATTGTCTTGAAAGACTGTAAGCTCACAGTAGAGACTGTGTGTCAGTCTTGTTCATACAATAATACTGTAATGCCTGGCACAAAGTAAGTGCTCAATCAATATTTTTAAAATAAAGGAATATCTTGATGAGTTAGGTAAGCATCAGACAAGCTGTCACCTTAAATCTGCATCTTACCTTTTATTTTTGAAAATCACCTTATTAGACCACTTTGTAAAGCAGAGTTCATAATGCACGACAGCTGTCTTTATTGTAAGCATAGTTGCATCTCTGGAGAGAGAACCTTCTTTAGAGAAGTTTCTTTTTAAATTATCAATTTAGCTGATTCTTGCTTTAAGTAATTCTCACAAGAGATCAGAAGCTAAGGTTGAGAAGACTGAAAGAAGAGTGTGTAGGCCTGAGCTTCATCGTTTTTCAAAGGAAGGGCTCATTCATACACAATTCATGTGTTTATGGAGTTCTTACTACATTCAGGCATTGGAAATACCGTAGTGCACAAGGCAGGCAGAGTCCTTGCCCTCATGGAAATTGTCCTAAAACAGCTATAAAAAGGAACCTGACAGAATTGATCGGAAAACTCAATTCTGGGAAACACACTAACGTCAGACCATGGTTTTGATGGGATAGTACTGTTGAGTACATGAGGGAGCCTCTGAAAGTAGTTGAAAATCCCATTGTCAGTCATCATGGAGAAAGGTAGCTCCTGGGACAAAAGGAGAAATAAATATTGTATTAGGAAAATAAACCTTGGATTAGGAAATGAATTAAAAATTTTCCTCCTTCTGGTCTTTAAGGGGTTAGTCTGGACTCTGATATTCTGGAATATTACTCAGAATGGTGAGGGAAATACTGGTTCTCCTACAGGGAGGGAGCCACCCTATAGAGCAGGGGTCCCTAAGCCCCTGGGGCCGTGGACCGGCACCGGTCCGCACCCTGTTAGGAACTGGGCCGCACAGCAGATGAGCAGCGAGTGAGCAAAGCTTCATCTGCCGCTCCCCGTCGCTCGCACTACCGCCTGAACCCCTCCCCACCCCACCCCGCACCGGTCCGTAGAAAAATCGTCTTCCATGAAACCGGTCCCTGGTGCCAAAAAGGTTGGGGACTGCTGCTATAGAGGATCAGTGTAGATGAGTGGCCACTTTTGTAAAATTTTCTCCTTTATGATTGCCTTTAATTATTCTGGAGACTTCAGCAAAGAATTCTTGTAAACTGTAACCTGATCTCTGTTATGACGTGGGGAATTAGTTTCACACTTAGAGAACTTGGTAAAGTGAATGATAAAAACTAACATTTATACAATGCTTACTGTGTGCTAGGCACTGTCCTAAACGTTTTTAAAAATGAGATCCTTTAATTCTGGCAACAACCTTAAGATAATTACTTTCATTAGCCTCATTTACATTTGAGGAAACTGAGGAAGTCAGGTTCAATGAAAGAAAGCCCTATATCACACAGACACTAAATGGTAGAATTGGAATTCAAGCCCAAGCACAGTCTGGCTCTAGAAATCACATCCTTAACCAGCTTTCTACCATTTCCAGGCCAATGTGAAATTAGCACCAGTGATCTGAGGGGATGGAGGTGGTGGCAGGGGCTATTCACGGCCCTAAAAGGGAAGACAGCTATCAGTAATGAACCAGTGTTTCTGAAAACACCAAGAGAGACTGCAGGAACAAACAGTAGGGCTGCAGGGACATAAATGAGATAACAAACCCACTCCCTGGAATGGGCTGATGTGTGCACAGGACACTCTGAGGTGTTGGTATCATCCCTAGAGATTTTGCAACTATGGACTTTAACTGCAACCTACTAGCTAGTAAGATCTTGGCAAGGGTTGGGAGTGTCAGAGGATTTGGTTAACAAAGATGAAAAGACGTATTCTTTGGGGAGGAAAAACTAATAAGCAGTCAATTACCATAAAATAAAAAATCTCTATTCTGGAGGTATACAAAGTACTGTCTGAGTAAGTATTCCTGAGAATCAGGTAAGGCTGTTAGTATTTGAACTGGAACTGTTAGGATGAGCACATTGAATGTGCGGGCAAGGAGAGAGCAGGGTAAGTATGGCATTCTAAGCAGAAAGAAGAACATGTGTAAGGCAGGAAGGCATGAGGGAATATAGTATTATATTAATGACACAAAATATCTAGATCATTATTTATAACAGAAGAGGGAAGAAAGCTCCTAGAAACTGTTAATGTTATATTAACTATATGGAATATGCTATAGAGAAATATTTATAAAATAAGTGTAAAATCAGAACACAAAATTGTACATAGATATGGTTTTAAAATATTTACTTTTGAATAGGTAATACATACACCTGCTCAAAATTCAAAAGATACAAAAGGATATAGAGTGAAACGTTGTCTCCCTCTTATCTCATTCCTTGGCTAGTTCCCTTCCCCAGGGGCCTCTCCCCTCCAACTAGTTTTTTGTATATCCTTCCAGATATACTCTATGCACTTACCAATATGTACACACACACATTCTTTTAAAACATTTTATAAAAATCATAGCATACTATTCACATTTCTGCACATTGCTTTTTTCACTGAATAATATATCTTGGAGGCTGTTCTATATTAATACATACAAAACTACCTCATTCTTCCCCCCCTCCCCCTCTTTCTTCTTTTGTAGATGCATCCCATTGTATGGATCTACCATAATTTATTCAACAAGACCCTCAGGATGTTTATTTAGGTTGTCTTTTGCTATTACGAACAGTGCTGCAGTTAATAGCCTTGCCTACTCATCATTTTGTACATATGTAATAAATACTTAGATATGGAACTGTTGCCTCAAAAGATTTGTGTATTTTAAATTTTGTTAAATATTGCCAATTTGCCTCTAGAAAGATTAAACCAATTTGTATTACTATTAGCAATATATAAAATGACAAGTTTCCCCACCGCTCGCCCTCAAAAAATCAGAGTTGTTTTTGCCAATTTCATGATTGAAATGGAATCTCAAGACAATTTTAATGTCCATTTCTCTTATTATGAGTAAGGCTGAATATCTTTTCATATGTTTAGGATCCATTTGTATTTCCTTTTCTGTAAATTCTTATATCCTTTGCTCCTTTTTAATTGTCATTCATTTTTTCTTACTGATTTGTATGAGTTTAAAAAATATATATATTAAAGATGTTAGCCGTTTGTGATGAGTTGTAAATATTTTCCCCAGTTAGTCATCTGTCTTTGCTTTTGTTCAAAGTATTTTTAACCATGTGGAAAATTTTCATACATGAGGTCAAGTCTACCAGTCTTTTTTGCTTATAACTTCTGGTGTTGAGTCACCACAACAGTTTATATTATTTTAAAAAAATTATCCCATGTTTTCCTCTAGTACTTTTTCTCTTAAAATGAAAATGACTTTGTTTGTTCCAGCTTATTTAAACAATACGGAAAAATAAAATTAATTCAAAATCCTACCCCAAGAGACAAAAACTTCTATCATTTTAAGTATACATCCTTCCAGACATCTCTATGTGCACATTTTCTTTCTTCTGCTTTCTTTGGGTTTAATTTACTGTTATATAGGTTCTTTTTTTTAAATTAATTTTTACTGGAGTATAGTTGCTTTGTGTTATATAGGTTCTTGAAATGGATGCAAAGCTTATGAACTTTCAGCTTTTCTTTTTTCTTAATATGTGCACTTAAGACTATACATTTTCCTGTAAGCACAGCTTTAGTTACATCTAAGTTTTGGTATGTAATATTTTTATTATCATTCAGTTCAAATTATTTTCTAACTCCAATTGTGATTTTTTGGGGGGTTACTTAGAAGTAGTGTATTTCACAACTTCTAGTTACTTTTTTGTTACTGATTTGTAGCTTAACTACAAATCAAGAAACACACTTTGTATAATTTTAATACTTTGAAATTTGTTAAAATTTGCCTTATAGCACACTATGGTCAGTTTTAAAAATGTTTCAAGTGTGCTTGAAAATAATTTGTAATTTAAAGTTTTGGAGTACAGTGACTATATATCTGCTTGTTGAGTCAAATTTGCTGCTCATGTTATTTTTTATATCCTTACTAATTTTTTTGGGGGGTGTCTACTGGTTCTGAAAGAGGTATCCTCTATCAGTGGATGACAGCAGTATATTAAATCTCCTATTATGATAATGAATTTGTCTATTTTTTTCCTTGTAGCTCTGTTGCTCTATATAATATGAAGTTAAGTGCATACAAATTTAAAACTTCCTGGTAAATTGGACTTGCTGATATGAAGTGCCCTTGTTTATTTCTAGTAATGCTTTTGCTTTCAAGTCTACTGTATCTGTTATTATATAATTTCCTTTGGGTTTATATTTGCACAGTATATCTTTTCCAATTCTTTTACTTTCAACCTTTTTGAACCATTATGTTTTATTTATTTTTTTAATAAAATTTTTAAAATTAATTAATTTTTGGTTGCATTGGGTCTTCGTTGCTGCATGTGGGCTTTCTCTAGTTGCGGCAAGCGGGGGCTACTCGTCGTTGTGGTGTGCGGGCTTCTCATTGTGGTGGCTTCTCTTGTTGTGGAGCACGTGCTCTAGGTGCGCGAGCTTCAGTAGTTGTGGCACACGGGCTTTGTTGCTCCATGGCATTTGGGATCTTCCCGGACCAGGGCTTGAACCCGTGTCCCCTACGTGGGCAGGCGGATTCTTAACCATTGCACCACCAGGGAAGTCCCTGTACCGTTACGTTTTAGATAGTTTCTAGTATTTTATATTAATTACGATTGGCTATTAATACATGTGAAAGTAATTTTAAAGGGTATGTATAATCTTTCCACTGATCTAAGGTGACACCTTTATCAATACAAAATTTCCTCACGTATTTGGGTCTATCCAAGAACATGATATTATTTTCCGTTTGATCAAGTTCTCTTTTATGTGGGTAGCATTTTATTTAATTTAATTTATTTATACATTTATTTATTTAGTTTTGCTGCATTGGGTCTTCGTTGCTGCGCATGTGCTACTCTTTGTTGCAGTGCGCAGGCTTCTCATTGTGGTGGCTTCTTTTGTTGTGCAGCATGGGGGCTCTAGGCACGTGGGCTTCAGTAGCTGTGGCTCGTGGGCTCTAGAGCACAGTCTCAGTAGTTGTGGCGCACGGTCTTAGTTGCTCCATGGTGTGTGGGATCTTCCTGGCCCAGGGCTCGAACCCGTGTCCCCTGCATCGGCAGGCGGATTCTTAACCACTGCACCACGAGGGAAGCCCGTGGGTAGCATTTTAAAATTTCATTCATACTGGGAATTCCCTGGCTGCCTAGTGGTTAGAGCTCTGTGCTTTCACTGCCAAGGACACAGGTTCAATCCCTGGTCAGGGAACTAAGATCCTGCAAGCTATGCGGCACGGGGAAAAATTTTTTCTTTTCATTCATACAGATCTTGCCCATTCTTGTTAATTATTCCTAGGTATTTTATCTGACTTGTCACTATTGGGTCTTTTTTTGATTATACCTTTAACTTATTGTTTATATATAAGGGATATTTATTTCTGCATGTTACTTCCCCTCCCAACCACCACTTTACTAAATTCTAGTAATAATTTTAAAGTTGATTCTCATGATTATATCTATGTAAATAAGCTATCATCTGCAATAATAATTACATTATTATTTTAGCTATATAAAATGTTTACAAATAGCTAAGGCTTGGAAGAAAACATTAAGAAATGAGGTAAAATGAGTTAGGAAAAGTCTTTTTGTTAGTTATAAGTTCATTAATGATTAGCTAAAATGGTAACAGGATTCTTAGCATTTTAAATGAGTTCAGGGCCTGGACACATGGTATTCTAGAAATGAGAAATATTTGTAAGTGAAATTGTTTTCTGTCTAGGTCATCTGAGGAACACACAATATAGCAAATGTCCACATTTTCAAAGAGGGAAATTCTAGATGGTGAATTCTGGAAACTAAAAAACTTAAGATTATTGATTCTTAGTCAAACTGTATAAGTTATTAAAGAGTATTTTATGAATAGAAAAGAAAGCAGCGATCCCCAGATGCCTACAGTGGTTCATGGCGATGTGATTCAGTCTCCCAAGGTGTCGGCTCTTCCTTGCCTTTGGGCCTTTAGCAGGTATCCTCTCAGCCTGGGATATTCCTCCCTTTTCTTCAAGAAGGCTGGCTCCTTTGGGTCCTTTGGGTCTCAGCTTCCACGTAACCTCCTCAAAGAGAGCTTTCCCTGATCATTCATTTTTCTGTCACAGCATTCTGTTCTTTTCCTTCATAGCACCTATCTCAAGTTAAAATGATGTATTTGCTATTTTCTTCCTTAGTGTCAGCCTACCCATGTAAACTGTAAACTCCATGAAGACATGGACCATGTCTGCTTTGTTCACCACTCTGTATCCTATCCTATATGCCTATCACAGTACTTGACATTAGTAAATGCCTAACGTATATTTATTAAGTAAATGACTGAATGACTTTCCTTGTCAGTGTTACTAGATTAACAGACTAGAACATCATAGAGACAGTACATCTTGACTTCAGGAAAACATAAGTTTCCTGATATGTTCTTTGAAAAAGATAGTGAATTTGCTAGAATATAGAATCATTTTTATTTGACTGAACCAACCAAAGAGAATTAATTCTCTAATTAGCTGGTGGGGTTGGTAAAACAGGGCTGTTTTTGTCATGGCCTACCTGTGGGATAACCAATGACTTGGAAAAATCATCCCAATGGGGGCAGCAGAGAGCATTAACAAAGAACCTCCTGAATTTCTGAAACCTGGTGAAAATTGTTATATATAAATATTAGGTAACATTTATCCGCTGCTTACAATGAGCTAGGCCCTGTGTTGACACTGCACATATATTATTTAATATAATCATTAAAACAGGGACCTATGACATGGATGTTATTTTATATTTGCCCTTTTTACAGATGAGAAAAAAAGCTCAGAGAAGGAACTTGCCCAAAGTCATATTAGTGAGGGTCAGAGCTGGCAAATGAAGGGAACAGGCTAAGGAGAATTTTGGACAGCAGATCATTAGGATTCAGTGACTGATTGTGGTCCCTACTCTTCTATTCAGGAGCCAGGAGACACTGGAATTCTAGCTAAGGGCTTACAGCTAGGTTTGAAGTACAACTGAAATTAGGAGCAAGTATGATGCTTGGGTGAAAATGAGTAGCTAGAGCAGCTTGGAGTTAATGGGAAACCAAGACCTAGAGAGGACTGTCAGGTCATCAAGTCATTGTAGGATAAAGTTCAAGAGGAAAGCCCAGGCAGGGACATGGGGATCAGAGTGGGCCTGGAAGAGTCAAGAGGATACTTGTGACAACAGGTTGCTAACAGGGTATAGAATTCCTTAAGGGGATGTCTGGTTTAAAAAGATTTTAATTCTGGCAGAGCTGAGGAACAGCATGGACTGGGACCAGCAGCCTCAAAAGAGTATTCAGATTAAAAAAGATAAGAGATCTACTGTAATTTGAATTGGTAGTACCATTGACTGGGAAAAAAATATTTAGTAGGGACATAGTAGCTATCTGAAGGGCTGACATTTAGCTCTGATGTGTTGATCCAGAGGAAAAAAAAATAGGACCAATAAATGGAAGTTACAAAGAGATTTTTCTAAGTACAGGGAAAAAAAAGGCGTTTCTAACCACTGAAAATTAGAGTGAATTGAGAATTAAGTGCAGGACATACTGGAAATGGGAGCATGTGAAAGGTAGCTGAAGGATGTCAGTTTAATGATTCTAGTGAAGGAAGAGATAATTGTGGGAAGAGAGTGTATTGAGAAGCAGAAAAGAATGGGATTCAGAGTCCAGTTGGAGGGGCCCGTCTTTGAAAGCTGGAGGGATGTTATCTCAGCTGAGGCTCCAAGGAAGAGACAGGAACTGATATAAAGGAAGAGACATGAAAGGCGGAGGAACAGGAGAATCCTACATAGGGTTCTCAATCTTCTGAGAGTTTTCTCGAGTTTTTAGTTGAAGGAGAGGGTGGAAAAAGAACATCAGGCAAGAGATGAAGTTTTTGCTTTAACTGCAGAGATGATGTACAGTTTAAGCCAAAGGGGAACAGCTGCTTAGCTACACCTAACAAAAAATCTTAGTGTTTGAAATATTTTTTCTCAGTGCTGGGCATGAGAGTGCCCGTCTCCTTGGTTTAGTTAGTATTTATCCCATTTCACCTCAGGAAATCTGCTCAGCTCTCTTTATTGGCATTATGATCTCTTCAGCACCTATTATATCTCAAGGCTTCACGTTTTTTGTCTGTCTGTCTTTTGTTTTGGCCACGCAGCGTGGCATGCGGGATCTTAGTTCCCTGACCACGGATCAAACCTGTGCCCCCTGCAATGGAAGCACGGAGTTCTAACCACTGGATTGCCAGGGAATTCCCAAAGGCTTCACGTTTTAAGAGTGAATTTCCAGGGCCCCCCCAAAGCAGAAAACTTTCCTACAAATGCAGTCATGAATGGACTAACTTAGGAACAGCTGGCCAGGCAACTGTCCCAATGTCTGGAATTTGTAAAATTTAGTTAAGGTTTGGCCCCAGGGAAAAGGATTAGGTCCTTCCAGTCCTATAAAGGAAGAGGGATTACTTTGAAGGCCTAATGAAGAAAAATCCCAGTCCTTCCTTTAGCTTTCCATTCTGAGTGAAGAAGGCAATCTATCTTTTCCCCAGAGGCTGCAAAGAGCAGACAGGACACCATACTATTAGAGAAGGGAGTCCTCAGCATGGACTCTCCTCTCTAATCCTCTAAATGGGGTTGGGTTAAGTTTAGGAGACGGGCTCATGGAAAGGAATTACTACCATGATGTCAAGATTGCTAAGTATCAAACCACTTCCGGACATGGGTAGGGAGAGAACATGATTCTATTTTAAGAAGTAGTGCCTGCATCTGCCTCTTTTGTGGGCTTATGTGGGTGGGGCACATCCCCCTTCCATATATCACAGCTAGCTACCTCTGTCCTGATGACTCGTCCACTAGGAAAAGTTAGCAAGTAATCTGTGAAGAAAATGAGAATATAGGGGAGGCTGTTTACAACAGAACAGAGTTCCAGTATGGGGTGGTGGTGAAGCGGGGGTAGACATTTTTGGCTTTTTCTAATGGATATCTCTTCCCTTCAACTGTGTAAAGTAGAGGTTGTTCATTCTTCTACTCCTGTAGGAAAGGGTGGCAGGGTATCATCCTTCTCTTTGCAATCCACTGCTACTTTCAGATGATTGTGCTCTCATCCTCTTGTAAAAACTCTTCCTTCTTTAAAGCCTATGCCATTTGGCTCTACTACTCTTTATCCCTCATGCTTACTAAGAACTCCAGTGCCTATTAAATAACCTCTCTGTGCCAACTCTTCCTATCTGGGTGGTTTTAGGAAAATCTACGTGATCATTAGCTAGTTTTTGACCTTCTCAACTCCAACTTATACTCCTACTTTCTTTTTTGTTTTTAATTAATTAATTTATTTTATTATTTTTTATTTTTTGGCTGTGTCAGGTCTTCGTTGCGGCATATGTCATCTTTCATTGCAGTGCGCGTGGGCTTCTCTCTAGTTGCGGCATGCGCGTTTTCTCTCTCTGTAGTTGTGGCGCACAGGCTCTGTAGTTTGCAGCATGAGGGCTCTCTAGTTGAGGCGTGCAAGCTTAGCTGCCCCACAGCACGTGGGAATCTTAGTTCTCCGACTAGGGATCGAGCCCGTGTCCCCTGCGTTGGAAGGCAGATTCTTTACCACTGGACGACCAGGGAAGCCCCTATTCCTACTTTCAATTCCTTAACTTTACCATTTCTGGCAACACAAGTTTTTCTTTCTGGCAGCTTAAGGGCCATAGTAAAGAATAGGAGAGGAAGCATTCTTGACTGTGGAATATTAGTGGTGCCAGAACTGGCTGGTGTTGACTTCAAGACCCACTGAAAGACTGGAACTGGCAACCATGATATATAAGGATGGAACAGCATGGGGGTTGAATTCCACGTGATATTTGGTGATGGTTCAAGATCTGGATTTGACCTTTATGCCAAGTTCCCAAGAAACCTGGGTCTGGAGCTAGCTTTTAACCTTTCTTGTTAGCTGCCTTTCTGGGGACATCTGACACTTTTAATAACTTCCATCCTCTTGAAACACTCTCTTCCTTCTGATTCTGTGACAATTAGGATCCAGTGTTTTTCTTCCTCACTGGTTGTTCCTTTTCAAAGATTCTCCAAGGGCTCTCCTACTTGTGCCTTAAATGTTAGAATTCACCAAGGCACTCTTCTTAGCCCTCTGCTGTTCTCTGGGGAGCTTATCCAAATCTATGGCTTCAGCTACCACTGAAATGTTCATGATCCCGAAATTCTGGCCTATACATCATTGGAGTTTTTAAAAAGCAGCTTTCTATAAAAGTAATATATGTTATGTATACAGTAAAACAAATTCAAACAGTAAAGATGAATCTAAAATAAAAAGCATAAGTTTCATCCCTCCCAGGCCCACTCTTCATAGGTAATTTTTTAACGCTTGTGTAAATATGTAAGTATTCTTCTGCACTTGCTTTTTTTCCATTTAATATAATTTTCTCCCATGTGTTAGATTTGTACCTTCAACTGCCATTTGGACATCTCCATCTGGCTGTCCCACAGATATCTAAAACTCCTTCCCTTTCTTTGTAATTCTCCCTTATGCTATACCCTACTGCTAGTCTCTTTCTACCGTCAACACCGTGAAGAAATTGTCTTTACACACTGTGCCTTTCCAGTCACGCAATTTACCTCAATGTTGTTTCTACCCCCACTGTATCTCTGAAACAGCTTTCTCCAAAATTACTAAACGACTTACTTGTTGCAAAATCCAATGGACACATTTTAGTCCACACCTTACCTGATCTGTTATGTTTGACACTGACCAGTTTCCTTGATACTTCTCTCCTGGTTTCTTCTTTCCTTTCCTTCTCAATGTCCTCTTTTCCTCTCTCTTCCCTTATGTCATCTCAAATTCCTCTTTCTAGGCCATCTTAGTCACTTCCATGGCTTCAACAACTTTTTATATTCACACGCTAGGGCGCGCCCTCCCCCGTCCCCCAAACTTTCCTTTTGGACTCCCAACCCACCTTATCTAATATTCTATTGTCTAATGGATATCCCACAGGCACCTAAAGCTCACTCTTCCCCCACCCCAAACAACAATGAAAATGGCATTATTCCCCAGGTGCCCAAGCCAGAACACTGGGAAATACCTTGGATTCCTCCCTCAGCCTCATACCCGTTTCCGATCAATTTTTCCCCATCTGCACTCCCCACTTCTAGAGGACAGACCGCTGTAGTCTCTTACCAGGGTAAGAGCTTCCCAATTGTTCTTGCCTCTAACTTCACGCCCTCCAATTCATTCTCCTCATTGCAACCAGTGATCCTTCTAAAACGCAAATATATTTGTTCACACCTCTGCTAAGACTCTTCAAAACCTATTCATTACCCTTAGGATAAAATAAACTAATTTACAAGGCCTTGCGTAATCAGGCCCCTCCCAACCTCCGGGACTCATCTATTACCTCTCTTTTAACCAAACCAGGCTGCTGGCAGCTCCAGAAGGTACCTAGCCCCCCACCCTCAATTCCCAACAGTCCAGTATTCAGCTCAGGCGACACTTCCTTCAGGAAGTGGGTGCTCAAAAACCAAATGCTCAAAAAGTGAAATCCGAGAGGGTATCTGAAAAGCACTTTCTGTTCCGGACCCAAGTTTACGGAACGTCCGGGTTACCAGGAAGCTCAGAGCAAAGGTCAAACCCAGATCATGAACCTTCCCCCAAGTTCGCGGGGCAATCCGACCCCCGTAATATTCCGCCCTTATGCGTCATGGCTGCCAGTCGCAGTCTTTCAATGGATCCTGAAGTCGACACCAGACAGCTCCCACCCCACCAACGTTTCCACACTCAAGAACGCAACCCTCTCTCATGCCTTACTACGGCCCTGAAGCCGTACTGAAGAAAAACTTGCGTTGCCAGCTTGCCCCAAAGCAAGATGGCTGCCAATCTCTATTCTCCGCTACCGAAATGAAGCTATCCACTTCCCGTTTAATGCCGCTGCCAGGCTGCCCTCAACTAGCATGGCTACTCCGGCTCATGCCTCACTATGGTCTCGAAGCCGCCACTAACCGGCCAGGTTCCGGGAGGCGCTGTTCAGGATGCAGCCACCCCCGCCCGCCTCTCCCCTCCCCCACGCCCGCGGCGGCGGCGGCGGCGGCTGGAGCCCGGATGCGGCGCCGTGAGACAGGCCCGGGAGAGCGGCGCGGATGGATCCAACATGGCGGCGCCGAGCCTGAGCCGAGAGTGAGGCGGCGGGGCGGCCGGAGTGGGGAGGGGGAGTCGAGCGGGACGGGGCGGGGCCGGGCGGGGCCGCAAAGGGCTTGGGGAAGGAAAGTGGAGGGGGAGGCGGTGGCGACGTCTAGCCTGAGAACCTGAAGAGAGGGAGGTGACGGGACGCTGCAAGGTGGGGGAGGGGAGCGGCCGAGGGGGGCGTGCGGGGGAGGTGGCAACTGTGGGAGAGGGCAGGGTCGAGGCGGAGGAGTGGGGCAGGGGAGGGGCGTAAACAAGGGCCGAGGCTGGGCCAGGCTAGGGGTATTAGAGAGGCCGAGGTGGGGAGTGGGGCTGCGGTCCCGCCGGGCTGAGGGGGTAGGAACGGGAAGGAGGGGCCGAGGGTGTGAAGGGGAAGGGGGCTTGTGGCATGTGGTTGGAAGAAGGACTGGACTCTTGTAAGGGGTGTTGTGGAGAGGTGGGAAAAGGTGAAGATTGGATTTGAGACGTTTGGGGGGAGGTTCTGAAAGTGTTAAATTGGAGGTGGGAGGGGGAAGGGCCTAGGGGAGAATTTGGGTGGAAAAGGAGAGGACGGAGGTTTGGGGAATGGAGAGCGTGTCGGTGTGACGAGGTAATGGAGAAAGTGAGAGACTAGGAAGAAAGTTTGGGAGGAAGGGGAATGGGATGGGAGATAGGACAGTGTAGCTGCACGAGTGATAGAGGTTCAGGGGTTTCCTTTTCCCCTGTAGAAAGGAAGAGAGAGCAGAGTTAAGCAGCATCAGTTACAGCCAATTCTAATTGCCAGGCCTTTAGCTTTTACTAGGGTGGGAAGGGCAGAAGGGAATGGTCATGTGGATTTGGAGAATTGGGGTTGGATGAGGGTTCAACTGGATTTCCAGAAGCTGCCTAGCTTACTGCTCCCTTGTTTTTCCTGGTTACAAAAAGAAGAGAAAATGGGGAGCCTGGTATCGCTGGAGTGTGGAAGGAGTAAAGGACTTTTCTAGTTTTAAACAATTAGCAATGCCAGAATGGGGAAACAGCCATGCTATGTTGGAACGCTGTTTGCAGGGAACAGAAAACACAGGGTGGTGTCTAGGCAGCCATGCTAATTAAATGAGTGCTTTCGTTTCCAGACCCTTCTTTTGCTGTTTAAGTGCTAGGAGCGGGGGTCAGTATTCATACATAAAAAATGTTCCCTGGTGAAATGTAGATGTTTGACTGGATGCTGCCTCAGTGGATATTTTGTTCTCACAGTGTGTGAGAATTTGGAGGATAGTTCTGGTCTCATAAGTGAAGTAACGGAAAGAAAGTGCCTTCTTTGGCTGTAACCACTTTCCTCCTAGTTCATCTAAAGATGAAAGTCAATGTTAATACTGGAACAAAGTAGGTGGGCCTCATAAGGAATTGAGGAGTCAGGTGAGGTGTCAGAGGATAATTGGTTTCCCCACAAGTTGTTGAATTTGGGACCTTTCTTGCCCTAAGCCACTGAGACTGGAAATTCTTGGAGTTGGTTTTGTGTTGTGAATTGGGTAACAGAAGGTTAGGGAAGCCTGGGGACTTTGATGGGAGTGAGTTCTCTCATTTAGCTTGGAGTGGATCATTTCAATTGAAATGGCTTTAGGCTTGTCTGTATATCTTTGCAGCTGAGATTGACTACCTCTTTGAGGTTTCAAAATAAAGCTTGAAAATTGACACTTCCCCCTCTTATTTGTTTTTGCTTTGCTGCTGGCTTTGAACCTTGTGCTAGGAAGAGACCTGGGAAATTAAGTTTCTTGCAGAGGTAAGTCTGGAACTTTTTATTGTTTTCAAACAATGGAAGGGAATGGAAATGGCATGAAATGGAAATGGCATATTGGGAGTTGAGCTCAGTAATGGGGTAGCTGACAGGGAAAATGGGTTTTCAGTGGGTAAGATCTGTTGCAGTCGTTGTCCCTTTGGGTCACTGGAGATTGGTAGGAGGGAAGGGAGAACAGAAATTAGGTGTCTTAGGGCAAGACTCCAGCCTTGTTTTGTTATTATCTAGCCTTCGTGGTCAGCTCTGAGAGAAACATTTTTAAACATATGGAACTTTGTACTCTAGTACAGTGTCTACTAAATGTTGGCCTTGGAGGGTTGCGGAGGCACCTGCCCTGGGAAGGCTTTTCCTCTAGCTTACTCTTTATCCTAGTTGTTCTGGAATCTTCATTTTGAAAACACAGTTTGTAATTCTGACTTCCAGATATTTGGTTACATTTTCTTGGTCCTACCAGCAAGAAAGCTCTTTATGTAGTCGTCTTAGTCATCTTTAAGGTTTTCCATGTCCTTTACATTTCAAGTTTCAAGACATCACTCTTTTTTAGATTTTCCACATGACTTTCCCTCTCACAGGGCTTCTGAGAGAGTCAAATACCTCTAGTTCTTTTGGGTTGAAACTAGACTGTTGTTTTCATTTCGAGACATCACTCTTTTTATTTCTTCCACGTGACTTCTAAGGGCTTCTGAGAGAATCAAGTACCTCAAAAAATACAGATCTCATCCCTGGTTGGGATGAGACTAGACTTTGCATGGAAGTAGAAATCTAATAGATAACGATTAGTCAAGAGGAAGTCCTGTAGATACATATAGATTGTTTGTTGGCCCTTGGCTGGCTTGGACCTCCTCCCAAAAGAAAGCGAACAACAAAAAGCCCTGCAGCTCCAGGAAATGCAGCAATTCATCAGAATAAAGAATGAGTCTTGGGAACCTATTAAGGGTGATCCATACGTTAGGCTCTCAAATAGACCCAAATCAGCCAGCAGGATCAGGACTGTTGTTTACTGGAGTGTTTGTCTCTTGGTATCTGGCGATGTTTCAGGCACCAAGATTCTGAAGTTCTTTCTAATCTTCATTTTTAGAGGGGGTATATTCTCCTCACTGCCCTGATACTTTTCATCTAGGATCTCTGTATAATTTAAGCTGAGTTCCTTCGATTCACTGCCACAGAAAGCTGAGTATATTTTGGTTTAAGGGTAAGTTGGCCACGTTCTTTTAGTGCTGAAGTTAGATAGATTCTTGGAACCCCCATCTGGATTGCTGAGTGAGTGAACTCACCATCCTAGATGATAATTAAGTGGGGAGGGCTGCCTATTAGTCTGCATGCCAGCCTCCTGACATTTCTCCCAAGGACAAGCATGGCCTTGGGAAACTTCTGCCTCTTTTTGCTTCATTGCATAAGCAGTATAAGTCTGATCAGCAGCCTAACAAGGAAGGGTCTGCTTTTGGTCTAGTTTTGGGACTTTAAAGATGGCTGCAAGGTTTAAGTGCAGGATCCTTTCTGTCTGTCTTGCAGAGGATGGCATTTCTCTGATCTGCACAGAAATTTAGATTGAACTAGGTCAAATTAGACCTCCTGGGATGGGGCGGAAGGGAGTGTAGTCCTGTCACCTGCTGTTCACCTAAATGGCAACAGCAGGTGATAGAGAAGCCAAGGTTGGAGTGGGATGGAACTCCTTAGTTAAGTTAAATGAGTCTTTGTCTGACTGGCTTTTCTTCTGGAATATTGTTTGATGGGTTTGGGTTGGAGGGACCAAATCACTTCCTTTTCCAGATATAGGATGGAAGCGACATGCTGTCTCTCCTTTTGACCCTCCATCTAGAATAGGCTTTCTCATCTTTAGCATTATTGACATTTTGGACCAGATAATTCTTTGTTGTAAGAGGCCGTCCTGTGCATTATAGGATGTTTAGCATCATCCATCGCATTTACTCACTGCACGCCAGTAGCACCCTCCCTTACCACCCTCCCAGTCATGACAATCTAAAATGACTCCAGACATTGCTGAATTCCCCTGGAGGGCAAAATCGCTCCTAGTTGAGAACCACTGACCTAGAAGCTCTGATAATTCCTGTCACTTTGATCCAGCCTAGGATCTACGACTTAAAGGTGGCTGTTTTTTCCTCAAATCTAGGGAGTTAACCCTCAGGATTGAGACCTATTGTAGAATTGCATCCATTGATACACAATTAGGACCACAGTGCTTCCCTGTATTCTGCTTCATTTTCCAGTGACCAGGTATGTGGGGACAATATTTCCTAATTTCCTGGGGTTTATAGTCAGGACACTTGGAATTAGGGAGCTCTGAAGCAGGCTGCTCTTCTGATTGGTTGAATGTGAAACCTGCCCATCTGTTTTTTATGGGATCCACATAATGAACAGCTGGCCAAGGGGAACAGGTGGGATAGGGAACAAGGAGAAGTTGTAGGGGCTCTAAGGAGACTCAGTTTTCTCATGTTACCTGCTATGAGCAAGAAGTTGTTTTCCTTCAGTCCCCTCTATTTGTAGCCAGTGACTGCAGCAGGTGAAACGAGAGGAAGAGACGAGGAAAACCAGTCAATAGTTGAATCGCTATTTTCCCTGTTGTTTCCCATGCTTTGGGTGGGACATCTGGGCTCTCATAACTAGATATGGGCTATATTTCCTGTCCACCTATCTGAACCCATGGTATGGGGCTAGGTGATTACAGGGTGGCCCTCCCTTTTTCTTTTCTTATTTGTTTATTTATTTATTTTTGGCTGTGTTGGGTCTTCATTGCTGCGCATGGGCTTTCTTTAGTTGCGTCAGGCGGGGGCTGCTCGTTGTGGCAGTGTGCGGGCTTCTCACTGCAGCGGCTTCTCTTGTTGGGGAGCATGGGCTCTAGGCATGTGGGCTCAGTAGTTGTGGCTCGCGGGCTCTAGAGCGCAGGCTCAGTAGTTGAGGCGCACGGGCTTAGATGCTCCGCAGCATGTGGGATCTTCCCGGACCAGGGCTCGAACCCATGTCTCCTGCATTGGCAGGCGGATTCTTAACCACTGTGCCACCAGGGAAGCCCTCCCCTTTTCTTAAGGGTATGAGTCTCTCTGCTTTCGTTTCAGGATTAAAAGAGAGAACCAGGTCCTACTTGCTCTTCAATTTTTCTGAGTCCCCAACAGCTTGACTTTTCTGAAGTAGTTTATAATTTCATTCTCTTTCTAACCTAGCCTCAGTTTCTTGGAGTATAAAATGGACAGAATGGCCTGTCTTGCTGTTGAGTAGGGTGCTATGGTATGGGTAGTTTTGCAGTGTGGGGGAGGCTATAGCCAGTTAGAGTATATGCATGATACCTGAGTTGCATGTACTTTTAATTGGGTCCTCTCTCTCTTGGATTTTTGTTGAGTTTTTTTCTTAATTGGTGTCGCTTGTGGTAATCTCTTGGAGATTCATTTCAGTTCAACAACAGGTTACTCCTACTATATGCCAGCCTCCATCTATTGCTAGGCACTAGACACATAAAGATGAAAATGACCTAGGCCCTCTACATGAGTTGCTTAAGATCTAATAGGATAATAAATACACAAATGATTTTAGTACACTTCGATAAATGGTTTAAGGGAAATATGTACAGTGTTCCATAGGAGCACAGAAAAGGACTACTTATACCAGCATGGGGGTGTAGAGAATGAATTTGAAGATGGCATCTGAGCTGATTCTTAAAGGATGAGTAGGAGTTAACCATCTGAAAAAGGGTGGTAATGGGGGGTGTGGAAGAGAAGGGAGAGGGGCATTCAGGCAAGGAGAATAGTCTGAAGAAAGTTACAGAGAAATGAATTGTATGACGTATATGAACTATAAACAAACGGATAATGTTAGAGAATAAAAAGTGAGTTACGAGGTTGGCAAAGTAGGCAAGGCCTGATCTTGGAAGGTTTGGTGTGTTGGGTAAGGAGTTTGGAGCGTTCTTACTGGTAAGGAGGGGACTGTAGCGAGGTCTTAAGCCGAAAAGTGATGTGGTCAGTTGTGCGTTTTAGATAATTCAGCTGGACGTGGGGGATTGATGTAGGCAGGTTAGGGTTAGTGGCTGCAACAGCCTTAGAGTGGCTGTTGCAGTAATCCAGGTGAGAGATTGCTGGGGCCTGAACCAGCATGGTAGAGGTGGAAGGGTGAGGCAGATTTAAGTAGTAGAAAGTAGCATCAACAGGAATTTATAATTGATTGGGTGATTGGAGGCTGTGGTCAGATGGTGGAGCAGTATTGGGTGGTACTCTCTGCCAGGGCAGTAAATAGTAGTGGCTAGAGAGGAGGTGAAAGTTGTTGGACTTGAGGATTGGTTATTGGCTGGGTCACTGATATTACCCAGGATGATGGAGGAACTTTGTGAATTAAATGCCAAAATATATAATAAATGTAGGACTGTGATTGGTCATTGACAGGGGATTGGTAAATGACAACCATGAGGAAAGGTTAGAAGGTGACATATCCAAACGGTGTGTGAACATCAGGCGAGTACAGGTGGCATAGGAGACTTACAACAATGCTCAACCTAGGAGCTTAGTGATGTTTATTGTTTTAAATCCATGAGTTTTGGTGGATATTTAATTAACTTTCTTAGCATTTATTCTCCTGGACTTGGTTTGATTGTTGGAAAAATGAGGTTAGGTTTGTGGAGGGATGAGTCTGGCTGCAGAGGCTAGGATGCTTATCTCTTTGAAATCTCTTAACCATTTAGATAAGTTTTACAGTGATTTCACATGCATCTTCTCATTGGATTCTTAACTCGAGGAGTAATTTCTTTCATCCCTGTTTTGTAGACGGGGACAGTGAGACTTTGAAATTAAGTGACTTAAGGTCACACAGCTACACAGTTTGTTAATGACATAGGCAGAATTTTTTTTTTTTAAGTCCCATTTTTCTTTTTTCTCTTTAGTTATTTATGGCTGCGCTGGGTCTTCGTTGCTGCACATGGTCTTTTTCTCTAGTTGCGGCGAGCAGGGGCTACTGTTGTGGTGCGCAGACTTCATTTTGGTGGCTTCTCTTGTTATGGAACACGGGCTCTAGATGTGTGGGCTTCAGTAGTTGGAGCTCACAGGCTTAGTTGCTCCATGGCATGTGGGATCTTCCTGGACCAGGGATCGAACCCGTTTCCCTTGCATTGGCAGGCGGATTCTTAACCACTGTGCCACCAGGGAAGTCCTGAAATAGGCAGAATTAAAACTAGTTCTAGGGCTTCCCTGGTAGCGCAGCAGTTGAAAGTCTGCCTGCCAGTGCAGGGGACACAGGTTCAAGCCCTGGTCTGGGAAGATCCCACATGCCGCGGAGCAGCTAGGCCCGTGAGCCACAATTACTGAGCCTGCGCGTCTGGAGCCTGTGCTCCGCAACGGGAGAGGCTGCGATAGTGAGAGGCCTGCGCACCGCGATGAAGAGTGGCCCCCGCTTGCCGCAACTAGAGAAAGCCCTTGCACAGAAACGAAGACCCAACACAGCCTTAAATAAATAAAATAAAATAAATAAATAAATAAAAAACACTAGTACTAACCCTAAAGGCTTTCAGTTTCCCTGTTGTCGGCCCCTAAGTTCATCTGATGCAGCTTCTATATTAGAATTTAGAGTGAATTCTCTACTTCTCCTCATTTCACCTACATTTAAGGGATGAATTGATTGGGGGTGCTGGCAGGGAGAGCACAAGGGACCAAAAGCAGTATTTTGGAGGCCAGAGGAACAATTGGGGTAATATTTAATAGAAAATTCTGCTGAATATGTAGCGCTAAAATTGCAGTTAACAAGTCTTACTTAGCAGAAGTTACTATCTATCTCCAGTAAGATCTGGACTTAGGGCAGCATCTGTTGGATATACAGAGCTCTAGGCTGTATTCTTTTTTTTTTTTTTTTTTTTTTTGCTGTACGCAGGCCTCTCACCGCTGCGGCCTCTCCCGTTGTGGAGCACAGGCTCCGGACGCGCAGGCTCAGTGGCCATGGCTCACGGGCCCAGCCGCTCCGCGGGCACGAACCCGCGTCCCCTGCAACGGCAGGCGGACTTCCAACTACTGCGCCACCAGGGAAGCCCTAGGCTGTATTTTTTAATAAGTACTTTGTAGGGACTTCCCTGGCAGTCCAGCAGTTAAGACTCCGTGCTTCCAATGCAAGGGTCGGGGAACTAAGATCCCACATGCCGTGTGGTGCAGTCAAAAAAATAAATAAATAAATACTTTGTAAAAGTTAGTAAATGCTTATTAAGCACTACACTGTGCCAGGCATTGTGATGGGCTCTGGGAATATAGGAATGGATGACTAATTCCTGACATTGAGTGGTTCACAGGTTCTTTCCTTTTCCTTATAGTATAGTGGGGATTGCAGCTGCTGAGCAGGGATTCTGGAAAGCATTGTGCACCTGAGCCCCCAGCATGGCGGGCCTAAAGCGGAGGGCAAGCCAGGTGTGGCCCGAAGAGCATGGTGAGCAAGAGCATGGGCTGTATAGCCTGCATCGCATGTTTGACATCGTGGGCACCCACCTGACACACAGAGACGTACGAGTTCTTTCCTTCCTCTTTGTTGATGTCATTGATGACCACGAGCGTGGCCTCATCCGAAATGGACGTGACTTCTTATTGGCGCTGGAGCGCCAGGGCCGCTGTGATGAGAGTAACTTTCGCCAGGTGCTGCAACTGCTGCGCATCATCACTCGCCATGACCTGCTGCCCTACGTCACCCTCAAGAGGAGACGGGCTGGTGAGGGTGCATTGGGGGCTGGGGACACTGGAATCAGGGAAGAGCTGTGGGCGGCCCTGTGTGAGCACCATGGGAGTCCAAGCAGAAGGAGGCATTGACGCTGGGGAGTACTGAGGAGAATAAGTTATGAGGCCCATTGGAGGGTTGGACTAGGAGAAGGGAAGGGTGTATCTTTTCCTGAGTGAACCCCTCTCCCCCTACAGTGTGCCCTGATCTTGTAGACAAATATCTGGAAGAGACATCAATTCGCTATGTGACACCCAGAGCCCTCAGCGATCCAGAACCGAGGCCTCCCCACCCCCCTAAAACAGGTGAGACAATATTAACTCCCCCTAATTTCCATAATCAAGAAAGAGGACACTGGACCCATCTTTTCCCAGTTTTGCCAGCCTAAATGAAAGGACAGTGTCCCCCCCCACCCATATCTGGCCCCCAAAAAATCAGATGAGGTGTTAATGCTTCATCTGGGTCCTGTAATTGTTCCCACATTGTGTCCACCTTTCAGGTCACATCATTGATACTGTTTTTAGTGCTAAGTCTAAATGATCCTTCCTCATTCCAAGTGAACTGTTTGAATTTCTGCTTTTACCCTACTATGTCTCCCTTTTTACCCTCTGGTCAGTGCCTCCCCACTATCCTGTGGTGTGCTGCCCCACTTCGGGCCCTCAGATGTGTAGCAAGCGGCCAGCTCGAGGGAGAGCCACACTTGGGAGCCAGCGAAAACGCCGGAAGTCAGTGACACCAGATCCCAAGGAAAAGCAGACATGCGGTGAGGAAGTTCAAGGGTTCTAGAGGTAGAGTAGACTTGAAGGGAAATACAAAGAACTGCTGGAATACTGGGCAGTTATTCTATTCAGTGTAAGGCTCCGTTTGATTGCTGTTGCAAAGTGAGATTGAATGGTATAGTCTCTGGGAGGAGAACTCCTCTACCTTTGTGGCAGAGTACATTTCAACTCTTTCTAGGTAATACTAGATGAAAGGGATGCTGTTATGACATCCTTATTGTAGGATGACCCAAGTCATGATAGAGTATTAAAGTGAAATTCTGTGTCTGTTAATTAGGAAAATATCTCCTAGAATCAAGGTGCTACTTGTGAGTGATGGAAGTAATCTGACCTGGGCATGGCCCATTTAAGGGAACCTCTTGAGTTCAGGCAAGGATTTCAGAGGTACACAGAAAAGAACTAGTCCTGGGAAGAGGTAGAGAAGCTGTCAGGTGATGTTCCCAACTTTGCTACTCTGCTGTTCTGTTCTATTGCTGTTCAAGCCTTTCAGACTTGGCTGTAAACTGCAACCTCTTCTGCATATCTTCTTTTCCCCACAGACATCAGACTGCGGGTTCGGGCTGAATACTGCCAGCATGAGACTGCTCTGCAGGGCAACGTCTTCTCTAACAAGCAGGACCCACTTGAGCGCCAGTTTGAGCGCTTTAACCAGGCCAACACCATCCTCAAGTCCCGGGACCTGGGTTCCATCATCTGTGACATCAAGTTCTCTGAGCTCACCTACCTCGATGCATTCTGGCGCGACTATATCAATGGCTCATTACTAGAGGCACTTAAAGGTGTCTTCATCACAGACTCCCTCAAGCAGGCTGTGGGCCACGAGGCCATCAAGCTGCTGGTGAATGTGGACGAGGAGGACTATGAGCTGGGCCGACAGAAACTCCTGAGGAACTTGATGCTGCAAGCATTGCCCTGACCTTTTTCCCCTTCTCACTTCTCGGGGGACTTCTTACCACCCACCTCTGGAGCTTACATACCGTTCTGGGGTTTGTCCTCTACCCTTCCAACCAATCACACCCCTGCCTTTTTTTTTTTTTTAAAAGGAAAAGACAAATGAAAAATGGAAGTGGTGTTCCCCACCCCTCCCTGCACCCATGTGCCTGGGCTTCCCTTTGTTTCCCTTTTCCACCTACACCCCTCATGTGTGTCTCTACAGCCACCTTGCCATTGAGCCATAAGACAAATGTATAGGGAGAAGCAAAGTCTATAGAACATAGTCTTTGTAAGGGATTGAAGTGATCACTGCTTTTGGGTGCATTGAGGGGTTATCAGTACTTCTGGCTTTATGAGGGCTCTTAAATTTTGTCTGAGAAACCAAAGGGCTGTCAGTAGGGAGCTGTGTGGAAGGTGGGACTCTGAAGTGTATTTTGGAAATTAATCACCACCCTCTCCCAAATTATAGAATTTTTAAAAAACAAAGAAGCTGTGGCCCTTTCCACTCTCTTCTGGCCCTTGGTGCTGCTCCTCTCTGCCTCGTTTCCTCCATTCCATGGCTTGAAACCTCGGCCTGGTGTGGCTCCTTCCTTTTCCCTCTTTGTCAAACCCTCTTCAAAGGAGTAATAGGTAAGCGGACTAGGTCAGCCTAGTCGCCCTCCCAGCTGTGTTGTGTGTGTACACACATACACAGGGTGGATGGAGAAGAGGTTGCTGATTAAAATACACTCCCCCTAAAAAGGGGAAGGGGGAGTGTGACACTTCCTTTCCATGTTCAAGTGAAAATAAATAATGTACCCTGCAGCCCTTTTCCCCTTTGCTTTCTTCTGGCTTGGGCAAAGGGCATCATAGGTGAAAGTGAAATGATTCAATATCAATTCCTTTCTTCTTTTTCTTTCCCCATCCTCTATCCCCACTCCCACCCCCAAGCTTGGGAGCATGGGGTTGGGACATGCACTGAGTGTCGCACTTTTATTTAGATAGGGAGGCATGTTGAATGAGTCAGGAGGCCTAGAACTGGAGTCTAGTCCAGCTGGTACAATACCACCTCCCCTTTCAGCTCCCAAAAGAGATATCCAGACACAGACTTTATGATTATTATATTTTTTTCATTGCCAGTGCTGCTCAGCCCTCAGCATAACTTCAGTTTTCATGAAATAAACAGTGACTATATAAAATTCCACCTTTCTGAAACTGAAATCTGAGCTCAGGTGAAAGTTTCTTCTTTCCCAAGAAGCTGAGCCTGTGTTGCAGCAAGAGAGACAAGGTTCTCCAAGTGAGGGGAGCTGCACCTGGGTCCTGCCTACAAGTCATAGCAACACCAGCTCACAATGGGGGTCTCAACGGACAGAAGTCAAAAGTCTTAAGACAGTGGGTGACCCAGATGGCCATAGAGTTCAGGCCTACGATGCTGGAACACAGGCAGGTGTTGGCGCAACCGTCGCAGATAATTGAGGTCAATTCGGGCAAGGCAGAGGCCTGGTCCTTCAGAGCAGCGGGCCACCACTGTTCCCCAGGGATCTACCACCATGCTATGGCCATAACTTGCTCTCTTCTCATGGTGGCGTCCACACTGTGCTGCTGCCACTACGTAGCACTGGCTTTCAATGGCACGGGCCCGCAGCAACACCTGGGGATGGAGGAGATAGGCGTTCACTTAAATACAGGTAGCAGCTAGTAGGGAAGTGATAGGCCATGGACATTACAGGCCAATCTACCCACTGTGACCATTCTGATAATTGCCTATGAACGATTTACTATGTTAACTATTCTGAGAGGCAACAATCTGGGGAAATGAATTTTCCCACTAGGTGGGAAGGAGAAGAAAATCTTTTAACTGGTAGAGCCAAGGGAGGAGAATGAGGTAAGAGAAGGCCCTTATGTTCTAAAGAGGTGTCCTCTTACCTCCCAATGGGCTGGGCCTGTAACAGATCCAAACGCTGAAGGGTAGGTAAGTATTTCTGCTCCAGCCTGAACCAATGCCAGAGAGAGTTCAGGGAACCGCATGTCATAGCAGATAGCTAGACCAATCTGGAATGAAAACAGCCTATTTAGTCTCCCGCCCTGTTTGTCACAGCATCTGGCCATAACCCCGCTACTGCACTCCTTAGGGCTTTCTATCCTCTACTACCACTTCAAAATATTCCTATTCCCCTCCCTCTTGTTCCTCTCCCACCCTCATCCTTTCACAACTCCCACCTTGCCTGCTGGTGTGCTGATAGGAGACTCAAGACTGGGCCCAGGTATGGTAGAGTTGCTTTCATGCATAGGCCCCTGCCCTGGAATCTCTACGTCACACAGATGCGTCTTCCTATACGTGGCCACTACTGACCCTTGAGTAAGAGGGAGAAAGAGTGCTCAGTGCTGGTGCTCTAGAAGCCCAGCTTAGTTCCTCTCCTCCCAAAGAGGAGGTAGCTTATAGGCTAGGAACAGAAATACAAACGCCCCTAAAACCCTTGGCCAAGGAAACAGTTGAGAAACAACACAGAATTCTGGAGAATCTTAGGTAGAAGAGCCTGAGAAGAGGCAGGCTGAAGAGTCTCACCCTTGTTGTTCAGAATCACATGACAATTGTAGATTTTCTGAGTCTGCTCCCAGTCTTGGCCACGCTCATGGAAACCACCCAAGGACAGCCAGAGTCCACATTCCCTGAGGGGGAGGGGACACTGACAACTCTTCTCAAGGCTCTACCCTCATATCTGGCAATCCTGGGACATTACCCAGAAAGAAACTACTTCTCCCTCCCCCTTTCCCTGATACCTGGCAAGCTGGGTATATTCTCCCAAAAGGTTCCCACCCAGTGGCTCAGACAGGTGAAGCGTCTCTTCAGGGTTCCGTGCAATGAAGTCAAATGCCTCAGGCAGGAAAGCCAGGCAAGCGCCCAGTCTGGCAGCCTCCCGAATCAGCTCAGCACATGTTATAAAGTTCTGCTCCTTGTCTGGTGTCGATGTTACCTGGCACACAGCCACCAGGGGTAGTTCCCAGGAGGAAGAGGAGACAGCCATGGCTCTGAGTCTGTAAATGGCACAGGCAGGACTCAGACTGACTAGCATGGGGAAACCCAAGTTTAATGATAAGAGGCTAAAATGGGGAGGCAGGAAGGCTGGACTTTCCTTTGAATCTGCTCTTACAGGGCACAGTGACCCATGGTACAATGACCCACTGATCAAATGTTCTGTGATAGTTGGCACCCCAGTGTTTCCCACCATCCATACATTTAACATTTATTGAGCATCTACTACATGCCAGGCACTGAGAACACAACAAAACATGTTACCTGGGCTGAGCACAAAGTACTGAGAGTCGAGGTATCCGGAGTCCAGGACACAAAAGGGACAGGAGCTGGTGAGGAGGCCTGATGATGAAGCCCAACCTGAAGAAGGTGAGAAATCAGGACACCAACCCCACTCTCAAGCAATAAATTTCTAAGATCCTCTGACTTCTCTCTTCATACTGTGAAGCTGAATCAGGGCCCCGCCTGTAAAACCCCCCAAGTCTTCAAAACACTCTGTACCATAAGTAATTATGGGCTACCGGAAGAGCTCATAAAGTGGGAAGATGGAGGAAAGGGCTTTGATCTCACATTAAATTGAAGCCTCTTTCCTCAAATGTTTCCGCAGTTCACAAGTCATCTCCAAGATCCTTCTTTGGTTTTCCCAGCCTCTGTTCTTGACTGTGCACCTGCACAGTTTTATTGACGCAAAGCATATTTCCCCCACCAGAGTCTCTGAGGGGAAGTTCACCCTCCCTCGTTCCTCATCACCCAGGGCCCAACCCGCGCCCCACTCTCCAGTTAACCCGTTCTTCCCCGCCTCTCCCAGGGGCAGCGTCTCTGTTGCACAAGTTAAAGCATGGCAGGTGAGAGTCACCGCAGCGGTTGTGATAGGTAGTAGGTCCTACATGAAGATACGACCAAAACGATTCGCAGGATCCGAACCGAAGAGCGGCCGGGAGGTGGGGTCGCCGGGGGCGAGAGGGCGGTAACTCCGAGACCGGACGTGACGCAGGGCGGGTGGGCTGAGCTACGCAGGCCGGAAGCCCAGCAGGCGGTGAAGATGGCGGAGAACAGCGGTCGCACTGGCAAGAACAGCGGGAGCGGCGCGGGGAAGGGGACGGTGTCAGCAGACCAGGTGGGGAGCAGGGAACGCGAAGGAGGGCAACCCGGCTGGGTCCGGAGTCGATGTGAGAACGAGGGAAGCCTGTGGCTGGTGCAGACCTTTACTCCAGTCCCACATTTGCGTGGCCACCCAGAGAGGGGCGGGTCCTTGGAGAAGCTAGCCGAGCCCCCGGGGAGAGAGTAGGCGGATTGGTAGGTGAAAGCCACGCCCCCTCGGGGTGTTGAGTGAGCCAGGGGGATAGAAAAGCTCTGAGAAGCAGGGTCTGGGAGGATGCGCAAGTCTGAGGAAAGATGGGTGGTCACTTTCCCTATTTTCCTCCGCACCTTCAAACAGGGTATGGCTGGGCAAGGCAGCTTCTAACGAATCCCAGGGGATTAGTCAACGGCTGGGAGTGTAGTCTGTTACTGGACCCTGAAACCACGTTGAAAATCGTCATCGCTCTGCAGAGACACGTGACTCACATACTCGAACAGTCTAGTGTTTCATACTATTTTGATTCGGGAGTCATTACTAGATTGAATTTTTTTTAGAGACCAGAAATCCTTTACTAAGAATCCGAGCATGCATTTCCCCTAGTGCCTTGCCTAGCACCGGGAAACGTTTGATAAATTAATCAGAAAAGCCCCTTGTGGCTTGGGAACCATGGTTTGCTAATAGTGGGGCTAGTGTTTACTAGGGGTGGGAAGAAATCTGCGTAATAGGGAAACGTAGTCAAAACAACAGCTTTTTATTTTTTTTTTATTTTTATTTTTTTAAAAAACTTTTTAAAAGTGCTTTATTTGCAGAGAGACTATGATTTGTGGCCTCTCCCGTTGCGGAGCACAGGCTCCGGACGCGCAGGCTCAGCGGCCATGGCTCATGGGCCCAGCCGCTCCGCGGCATGTGGGATCTTCCCGGACCGGGGCACGAACCCGTGTCCTCTGCATCGGCAGGCGGACTCTCAACCACTGGGCCACCAGGGAAGCCCCACCAACAGCTTTTTAAATTATAGTTTCATTTATCAGTTATTTGTTGAACAGTTACTATAGGCAGAGGTATTTGCATAAAGATCTTTAAAACTGACCCCTACAGTCAAAGAGCTTATAGTCTGGTGGGAAAAATATGACATACAAAATGTTAATGTGAGGCAGAAATATATCTAAGGGAGATATAAAGTGCTATGGAATTTTGGGGAGGAAAGAAGAGATAGTTTCTGACTTAGGGGGAAAAAGGCAAGGGAGAAGGAACTTAATACTTTTTGAGGGTCTGCCATGTGTCAGACATTCTGCTGGGTACAGGGAAAAAGATAAATGAAATAGACCTTGTTTTCAAGTTAACACAGACTCATTTGAGAAAAGACAAAGCAAACAGGTTTTTTTTTTGAATTTTACATTATTTTTTATACAGCAGGTTCTTATTAGTTATCTATTTTATACATATTAGTGTATATATGTCAATCCCAATCTCCCAATTCATCCCACCACCACCCCTCTCCCGCCACTTTCCCCCCTTGGTGTGCATACATTTGTTTCTCTACATCTGTGTCTTTATTTCTGCCCTGCAAACCGGTTCATCTGTACCATTTTTCTAGGTTCCACATATATGCGTTAATATACGATACTTGTTTTTCTCTTTCTGACTTACTTCACTCTGTATGACAGTCTCTATATCCATCCACGTCTCAACAAATGGCCCAGTTTCGTTTCTTTTTATGGCTGAGTAATATTCCATTGTATATATGTACTAAATCTTTATCCATTCGTCTGTTGATGGGCATTTAGTTTGCTTCCATGACCTGGCTATTGTAAATAGTGCTGCAATGAACATTGGGGTGCATGTGTCTTTTTGAATTATGGTTTTCTCAGAGTATATGCCCAGTAGTGGGATTGCTGGGTGGTATGGTAGTTCTATTTTTAGTTTTTTAAGGAACCTCCATACTGTTCTCCATAGTGGCTGTATCAGTTTACATTCCTACCAACAGTGCAAGAGGGTTCCCTTTTCTCCACACCTTCTCCAGCATTTGCTGTTTGTAGATTTTCTGATGATGCCCATTCTAACTGGTGTGAGGTGATACCTCATTGTAGTTTTGATTTGCATTTCTCTAATAATTAGTGATGTTGAGCAGCTTTTCATGTGCTTCTTGGCAATCTGTATGTCTTCTTTGGAGAAATGTCTATTTAGGCCTCTGCCCATTTTTTGATTAGGTTGCCAAAAAGTAAGTTTTATAATGTTCCTCACGGGCCTTCTTAATGGCAGCTAGAGGAGGGACCTCTAACTAAGCAGGAGATTATGAGATTGGGGGGTGGGTGGGAAAGGGAAGTGTGGTATAGTGGGGTGGCTAAGAGTGTAATGAGTGCACTGGGTTCAGATAGATCTGTATTTGAATCACATTTCTACCTTTTACTACCTATATATGACCTCCCATGAGTTACTTCTTTTGGTCTTCTTCTGTGGAAACGTAATGGTGCTTACCTCACTGTATTTCAATTATTAGGCTAGACAACGCATACAAAGTGTTTTGCACAGTGATTGGAATATACTACGTGCTTAATAAGTGTTAATTACTTTGTTTTGTAAAAATGATAATCCTTCAGCTCAATTCTAAAGGATGAGAGAAGTTAGTCAAGCAAAGAAGGAAATTTTCTAGGTAGAGGGAATAATGTGTTTAAAAACACTGTGGCATGAAACTGCCTGACATGTTTGGGATGCAGGTGGACTTAAAGTTTGGGATGGACTGCAAGACTTGGACGTGGAGAAAAAGAGATAAAAGAGGAATCTAGGATGTCCCTCAGGTTTCTGTTTTTGATGGTGCCACAGGGAATGTAGGAAGATGGACAGGTTTGGGGAGAAAATAAGTTTGAATTTGGGTTTCTTGTGGGATATCCAGGTAGAGACATTTAGCAGGTTGTTTGATTTATAATCTTGAGTTACAGAAAGAAATCTGAGTTGGAGATACAGATTAGAGAATTATAAGTTTATAGATGGTAGACAAAGCCATGGCTGTGGATGAAATCACCTACAGTTTGTACAGAAAGTGAACAAAGAAGTAGAACAGGAGTGAAACTAATAGTTAAGGGGTGGTAGAGAAAAAGAAGCCCTCGAAAGAGACTGAAGAATTGTGGTAACTGAGTTCTGAGGCTTTCCTTGCTTAACATTCTCTGGCCTTTGTTTGTGTTCTAGAGAGAACACTGGGTAAAAAATATTATACTTATCACTGGTGAAAATTTGAGCCATATAGACAAGATGGAGGCAAGTGGCACATTGAGCTAGGCACTTTACTTGTTTTATCTTCTGTTACTTAATTACTGCCATTTGAAGTAGCAGTATTGTCCTCAGGATGTTTGAATTTCGGAGGCTTTAGCTAACTTACTCAGTGTCAGTAACTGGGAGAGCAGGGCTTTTAATTGAGGGCCTTGAGCATCAGACAGACCTATTTTTTATACCATAATCCTATTAGAGATATTTGGGCTGAGCCGGAAGGATTGGATAAATTTGAACAGGTGACAGTAGAAATAGAATATAGGGAATAGGGTAAGAAGAGATCTTACCCTATGAGGAAAGCATACATTGACATGAAGTGCAGTGACTAGTTTAGCTAAATCATGAGTTATAAGTTAGAAAGATGTAGTCCTTAAAGCAAGCTGAGTCTTTGCATGACAAAGAATTCAGGACTTTTTAATGTAAGCAGTGAGGGAGACATAGAAGGGTATATGTTATACTATTAATTTTTTTTTATTACATAAAATTATACACATTCATTTTAGAAATTGTAGAAAACACAAGAAGTACAAAATAAGAAATAAATTACCCATGATCCTACTTTACCTATGATCCTACTATCCAGAGGTAACTATTCTTACCATTTTGAAATATATCCTTTGAGAGGTTCCCCCCTCCTTTATGTTTTTGTATATGTGTGTGTAGATGGAAAGGGAGGGCCTGTATATTTTACATATTTAATTTTATAAAATTAGTATTATACACTATTTGCTGTTTGGTAATCTGCTTTTTTCTCTTAAAAAGATTTATTTATTATTTATTTATTTTAGGCTGCATCGGGTCTTAGTTGCGGCACGCGGGCTTCTCTCTAGTTGTGGCATGTGGGTTTTCTCTTCTCTAGTTGTGGCATGCAGCCTCCAGGGTGTGTGGGCTGTGTAGTTTGCCGCACGTGGGCCCTAGCTGAAGCGCATGAGCTCAGTAGTTGTGGTGTGCAGGCTTAGTTGCCCCTTGGCATGTGGGATCTCAGTTCCCCGACCAGGGATCAAACCCCCGGCCCCTGCATTGTAAGGCGGATTCTTTACCACTGGACCACCAGGAAAGTCCCCGTAATCTGCTTTTTAAGCCTAATAATATATCACGAATATTTTTCTATGTCACCCAAGTGCTAAAAGAATTAAATTAGCAACAATGTATAGGATGGATTTGGAGAGTCCAAAAATGGGGAGATAATTTAGAAGACTGTTGCAGTAGTTCAGACAAGAGGTAATGAAGGCCTCAACTAGGGTGATGTCAGTAAGCCTAAGAAAAATTGCTGAGGTAGAGGCAATAAATTTGGCAGTTGATGGGATAAGGGTGTGTCCAAAGATGAAACCAGGGTTTCCTACCAGGCTAGAGTCATGTCACTAGCAGAAATAGGGGAGACAAGAAGAAGAGCAGTTTAAAATGGAGTAAAAGAAAATTCAGCTTTGAATGACCTGAGTTTAAGGTATCCATAGGACATTTAGGGGGAGGTGTTTTATAATAATAGCAGGCACTGTTTATTGACAATCTGTTGTATGCTGGATATTGTCCTAAGTCCTTGATGTAATTAATGAATCCTCTCAACATCCTATGAGGCAGATATCTCCATTTTTTTTGAAAAAACTTAGATTAAAAAGAGAAGTAACAACAACAAAAAAGTAACTTGGGAATTCCCTGGCGGTCCAGTGGTTAGGACTCGGTGCTTTCACTGCCATGGCCCAGGTTCAGTCCCTGGTTGGGGAACTAAGATCCTGCAAGCCTCATGGCCTGACCAAAAAAATAAATAAATAAAATGAATTGGGAGGTGAGGAAGTGGAGGCAGTGCATGTAGACTAGTCCTAAAATATTTGATGAAGAGAAGGGATGAGAATCATCATTTGACGATGGTCAAATCATCATTTGATAAGGTCGGAGAAATTTTTAGAGTTGAGTATGTTTGTCAGAAAAGGGGGCACTGAACTGAAAAGAAGATATTTAGTGCAGCAATAGCCCAGAAAATGCTTTTCCAGATGCATCCAGTCATAATTCTCTACCTCTTTTATTGTTCCATTGAACCCAATAAGAGTAAATATCATGTAGATGAGAAGACCAAAGGACCTTTTGGGGATAAATGTAATGATTGTAGATTTTCCCCAAAGTTATCAAAATGATATGGTATCAATTAAACAAAAAAGAAAGAAAAGAAAACCAAAATAAATCAAGTGGAAATAGTTTGACTTTTTTTTTTTACAGTTGTGTGTGTGAACTTTTTTTTTTTAACTTGTTTATCTTATTTATTTTATTTTTGGCTGCACTGGGTCTTCGTTGCTGCAGGCGGGCTTTCTCTAGTTGCAGTGAGCGGGGGCTACTCTGTTGTGGTGCACAGGCTTCTCATTGCGGTGGCTTCTCGTTGCGGAGCATGGGCTCTAGGCACGTGGGCTTCCGTAGTTGTGGCACTCGGGCTCAGTAGTTGTGGCTCGCAGGCTCTAGAGTGCAGGCTCAGTAGTTGCGGCACACGGGCTTAGTTGCTCTGTGGCATGTGGGATCTTCCCAGAACAGGGCTTGAACCCGTGTCCCATGCATTGGCAAGTGGATTCTTTTTTTTTTTAAACATCTTTATTGGAGTATAATTGCTTTACATTGTTGTGTTAGTTTCTGCTGTATAACAAAGTGAATCAGCTATACATATACATATATTCCCATATTCCCTTTCTCTTGAGCCTCCCTCCCACCCTCCCTATATCACACCTCTAGGTGGTCACAAAGCACAGAGCTGATCTCCCGGTGCTATGCAGCTGCTTCCCACTAGCTATCTATTTTACATTTGGTAGTGTATATATGTCAGTGGCACTCTCTCACTTCGTCCCAGCTTACCCTTCCCCCTCCCCGTGTCCTCAAGTCCATTCTCTATGTCTGGCAGGTGGATTCTTAATCACTGGGAACAACAAAAAAAAGATGATTGTGTCCTGTGTAAAATTATTTGTACATGCCAAATATGAAAATGTAAAGAGCTCTGCATGGTTGTAAGGCTTGAAGTTACTTTAGAATAGGAAAAATAGGGAATTCCCTGGCGGTCCAGTGGTTAGGACTCCGTGCTTCCACTGCAGGGGTCACAGGTTCCATCCCTGGTCGGGGAAACTAAGATCCCGCATGCTGTGCCGCACTGCCAAAAGAAAAAAAAAGGAAAAATAGTTGGTATTTTAATTGGATTCTTTTTCAGCAGGGATGTTTATATGTTAGATGATTTAATAGGGTTGAGAGAGTCAACAGTGACCTGGCCATCCCTACTCATGCCAGACTGCTTTAGGAGAACACGAAATAAGGGAAAGGGAAGGAAAATTAGGTCAAGCCATAGGGGAGAAAACCACTAGTAAGTTGTATTTTAGGAGGAAGAATGTGGGAATAGAGCATAGCCTCTCTGTCTTCATTACCTGGCAGACCTCAGAGATGGCAGGTTAATATCAGCTTATTTTGCGTTTAACTAAAAGTTAGTTGTCAGTTAGCTGCTAAGAGATTTCATTTTCTTCAAGTGCATCAGTGGCTGAAATTTTCCATAACAACTGTGGATAACTCATACACTTAGATATATTTACTTTAGTTTGGTGTTGTAATAAACTCTATAACTGGACCAAGAGGAAATAGGGGTTGTTAATTAGCAAAAGTATTTGAAGAAAAGTTGGAATTAAAATCTTTTTGCCTATAGTGTTAAATTGGTGGTTGAAAAGTAGATTCCTACTAATTACTAAGGAAAATAAGTTCAGGCCTCAGAAATTTTAGACATTTAAGCTGCGTTCATTAGTGTGTGTTAAATACGACATACATGCAGAAGAGTGGATGTCATTTGGGTGCTAGGAGAACATCTAGAGTCTAGTTTAGTTGTGGAATTTTCTTAGAGGAAAGTATTTTGATCTGTAACATTGACAGTGGAGAAAATGCTAATTATAAATGGAATAGTTTTGATATAGGCAATGAAGGTGAAGGAAAAACAGCTTGTAGATGAGTGAGATTTCCAAGGCGTTTGCTGAAATGAGTGGATGAAGCGGATTGAGATGAAAGGATGATGGATGGGAGAAGGAAACAAGTTGCTCTAATGACAAGTTCCTAGTCAAATTTATTCCTTCATTTATTGGGCAGTAGAAAGGCTGTAGGGGTGGTACAGGACAGTCATTTGGATTATCTTAGCTGTATATGAATCTTGCGGAGAGAAAGAGCTAGAGATAAGGGACCCTAGCAAAGATGAGGTGGTTAGTTAGTGATGGCAGTGAGACTAGAGATGATGTAAATGAGAGTGAGAGATTTGGCAGTGGTTTGAATGAATGGGCTCACTGCTCTCAGTGGACCAGGAGGGTCCAAGGTACACTTTGGGTTTGGAGAGAAGGTCATAATAGTAATTAATGCACTTCACTGCTTACAAAGCCGTTTCACATTAATTCATTCACGTGATACAACAGCCCTATGAAGTAGGTATCATCCCCTTTTACAGGTTAGGAAACTAAGGCTCAGAGACATTAACCCAGTGGTTCTCAGTTCTGGCTGCACATGAGAATTTCATGGGACATCTTTTTTTAAATACTGAGGCCTGGGCCTCACTCCCAGTGATTGTGTAATTGTTCTGAGGCTCCACTATTCACATTTTAAAAATGGTCCCCTGGTGATTCTAATGTGTAGCCAGGGTTGAATGAACAGGGCTAAAAGTCTGTCAGAGTTCATAAAGCCAAAATGTGGCAGAGGCAAAACTTGAAACCTGGTCTTTTGTCTTTCCAAATACAGCCCTCAGAGCCCATACTAGAAGTGATGCTGGTGGTGGTGGTAGTACCCTGTCTGATTTTCACACTGTTCAATTCTCTGCTCAGTTTCTGGGGAACAGGAAGCTGGTGGTAATCACTTCTTTGGGTCTTTATGTGTGTTATTATGCTTCTTTTGTACCACTACCCCCACCCCCACCCCCAGGTTCTCATCCTTCAGGCTTCAGTTAAGGCATTATCTCTCAGGAAGCCTGTATCAGTTAGGGTTTAGAGGCTACAGATGCAGGCTTTGGGCAACTTATTTATTTATTTTTTTTAAAGAGTGTTTTAGAAGGACGGTGGTAGGTCACAGAATTGAACACAGTGAAAAGGAACATTAAACAACTAGGCCACACAGAGTTCAATAACTAGGGCAGCTTTGGGGATTTTAGGAATAGGAATGGAGGACCATCTTTATAGGACAACTATAGGTGTCTTAGCTCCAGCTGCCTTCTGTACCTGTTTGTCTCTACCCCAAATTCAATTCCTATAGTATAGAATATAGGTCACTGCCCCTGTGGTCAAAGAGCAAGGGCCCTGTGATTAGTAGCCTCACAAGAACCCCAGTGAATTAGGAGGGGCACTTGCCTAATGGGAGGGCTGCTGGGCGGACCCAAACAAGAGTTACTCGTTACATGGGACTTCCCTGGTGGCGCAGTGGTTAAGAATCCGCCTGCCAATGCAAGGGACACGGGTTCGGGCCCTAGTCCGGGAAGATCCCACATGCTATGGAGCAACTAAGCCCATGTGCCATAACTACTGAAGCCTGCGCGCCTAGAGCCCGTGCTCCACAACAAGAGAAGCCACTTCTCTTCGTTGCGGTGCGCAATGAGAAGCCCGCGCACCGCAACGAAGAGTAGCGCCCGCTCACCGCAACTAGAGAAAGCCCGCGTGCAGCAACAAAGACCCAACACAGCCAAAAATAAAATTAAAAAAAGTTACTCGTTACAAAGCCTTTCCTGACATCCCTCTTTACCTGCAAGTTTAAGCTCCACTGTAGGTGCTCCAGTAGCTCTCCGCCCCCATTCCTATGTAACAAATGCCTAATCCTCACCGAACTAAGCTGCAAGATGGCCTAGCAAGTATCTCACCCCTCGTAGGCACTCAGTGTTGGGTGAATGGAATTCCAGACTTAATTTAGAAACTGCAATGTTCTACTCCTTTTCCAAGATAGGTGTCTACTACTGCATCTTTGTAAAGCCTGCTATCCTATGCTGACCCTCTGCCATTTCCACTGTCCCCTCTCTCACCTTTATCTCTTTCTCACCTTCTTAGGTAATCGCTGGCTTCAACCGCCTTCGGCAGGAACAGCGTGGCCTGGCATCCAAAGCAGCTGAGCTGGAGATGGAGTTGAATGAGCACAGGTGAGGAAGCCGGGAGAAGCAAACAACAGGAGAGTCGGATGGGCCCCTTTTTTGGGGGGGGGATGGGCCGTTTTGTAAGAGAGGGTTGCAGCAGAGTGGGACTGAATTCTCAGATCCTGCCTTGTCCTCCTACCTCAGCCTAGTGATCGATACTCTGAAGGAGGTAGATGAGACCCGCAAGTGCTACCGCATGGTTGGAGGGGTACTGGTGGAGCGGACTGTCAAAGAGGTGCTGCCTGCCTTGGAGAACAACAAGGAGCAGGTGAGCAAGAATCCCTGCGTAGATGCTCTGGGCAACCAAGGAGTAAGGAAAGGGAGGCCAGGGCTTTAGGGAATGTGGGGGAGGAAAGTGTGGGTAGGAACTCGTGTTGAAGGCAGCATAAATAGCCTATCAGCCTATGCTCTTTAGTTATGCTACGGCTAACTCCTTAGACAAAGGAGTTGCTGACTATGCCTCTTTTCTGGCTGAATTGGGGGAGGGGAGGTGGTTAGAGTGGAGTTTCTCACAGTGTAGTCCATGGCTACGTATATCCAAATCACCTGGAAGACTAATTTAAAATGCAGCTTCCCGGACCCTCTCCTGTACCCACTGATTCAGAACCTTTGGGGATGGGAGCCATGAAGTGGCATTTTAAAAATAAGCAGCCCAGGTGATTCTTACGTATACTACAGCTTATAAACCTTGTTTTAAAGAAAGGAATACTTTTTGTGTCTGGGCTCTACTATTAATACTTGGTTAAAGTTGAGGTTAGAGGTATCATCACTCCTTCACTTCCCCCAACCATAGTCTGTAACAGATGGGGGAAGGGAGTCCTGAAATCCTTACATAATCCCTGTCGTTTGCCCTCTAGATACAGAAGATCATTGAGACACTGACACAGCAGCTTCAGGCAAAGGGAAAAGAACTAAATGAATTCCGGGAAAAGCACAATATTCGTCTCATGGGGGAAGACGAGAAGCCAGGAGCCAAGGAGAACTCAGATGGGGCTGGGGCTAAGTCCAGCTCAGCTGGAGTGTTGGTCTCCTAGAGACCGAGGCCTTTGCATTTTTTTCTAACCTGATTCCCACTTCTTCTAATTTCTCTTTATTGTTATTATTTTCTCTGCTATTGTAATTTTTTTTTGTTAATTAAATGTTTTGTTCAGAATGCTTAGCTCTAGCCTGAAGCTTTCACCCAGTATTAGGGGTAGAGTTTGCACGGGGCATGGGCAAGCATATGATTTGTGGTTTGGGGTCCATCTGGTTAATGGCTCACAATATCAAACTAGGTCCCATATTTTATCCTTTACCTTGCAAATAAAGATGCACCTCCTTATTTACTTCCCTCCCCGCCAAAAGATTCAGAAACAAACGTTAACTCTCAGGTTGAAATTTAATCAGCATTTGACATGAGGCAGATAGCTCTGGTGATAACTAAAGATTATGAGTCTGCAACAAAACAGAGGCTTGGTGCTTCCCTGGTGGTGCAGTGGTTGAGAGTCTGCCTGCCGATGCAGGGAACAAGGGTTCGTGCCCCGGTCCGGGAAGATCCCACATGCCACGGAGCGGCTAGGCCTGTGAGCCATGGCCGCTGAGCCTGCGCGTCCGGAGCCTGTGCTCCGCAACGGGAGAGGCCACAACAGTGAGAGGCCCGCGTACCGCAAAAAACAAAAACAAAACAAACAGAGGCTTGGTGGTGTATCTTGGCACTATTCTTCAGATAAAGAGGTCCAGAATGCAAACCTGTGGACTAGCTGTCCTGCCATCCTCACCAAAACCCCCAACCAGGTAGAGCTGATCATTCCAAAGGCAGGTCCGATGGCCCACGCGTTTTAGTCCATGGTCTGCACAGGGGAAGTGGAACCACAGAGAAGGAGACTTTCCTGTTGGGTAAGGGCAGAGAGTGGTTATTGAGGCAGTAGCGCTTTGGCTCCCATGGGGCTCTTAACAAGACCAAAGATTTGCTCATTATTTTTCTCCTCACTGGATTTGTGGGCCTCTTCAAAATTTAGCATTCTGTGTATTCCTTTAATTTGTCGACTAAATCTTCCTTCTCCCTACCCCATTACTCCATCCTCTTTCTTTCTGTAGTCTGCAGGTTCTCCTATCTTCCCACCTTTTCCCCTTCTCAACCATTAAGCCCCTTCTCACGGGTATCATAGATGTAGAGGTCATTGCAGATGGTGTCTCGGGCTCTAGTCAGAGTTTCTCCACCAAACAGCACAGCAAAGGGCCCAACCACAGAACACGAGTGATGCCGGAGTCCTCGAGGCCCCTGCTGGGACCCCTGCCCACTGCTCACGAGACTTGCAAGCTGTTCCGTCAGACGGGGGGCAGCAGGTGGTTCCTCCTTGGGGGGGAGAGAAGGGACTGTCTGCAGAGATTTGGGCAGCCCCATTTTAGCCCCCTTCCACCCTTAGCAAGATGTGAGCAGATAATACCTTAATCTTCCCATGACTCCAATGCCCAGCTACTTCTGCTTCAGCTGAGTTGCAGCCCCCAAAGAGCAATAGCTGGTGACCTGGGTGGGGCCCAGGACTTCGGAGTAGGGCAGCGCAGTGACCTGAACGTGAGACTGTGTGGTAGCCTTCTTCCTTATAGCTGTGAAAGTCAGGCCTGAGTTGGGTTTTCTTTAAAATATAAGCGCTGTACTGCCTTTTCCCCAACCCCCTTGCCAAGGATAGGAAGGAGACGTGGGACAGTGCCATATGTAGTTCGGTTGAGAGGGAGGGTAATGTTGATGAGAGTTCAGCTATCTTAGACATGGAAGATTCCCGGGGAAGGAGGGTTCTAGGGTGAGGATATTAGATAAATTGCCTGCGAAGCTGTTTTTCCAGAGTGTAAGTGAGGGAGCATGAAAGGTTTTGGGCAAGGGGTGTCATACCAATAGGTGCGGGCGCCAGGGTCCAGCCTTAACGTGTAGATGCTTCCATAACGACGCTGAGTGCGAGTCCCGCCCTCCCTGCCTGCCACCCGCAGCTCTCGGTCGGAGAGGCGGGTACAGGTGTGACTACTGAGGCCGGCAGGGGAGCAGCTGCCGGGGGCGGCGGTCCACGCCTCCCACACACCGCGCTCGGTGTCCAGGGCGCTTACTGTGGCCAGGCGGCGCGACCCATCCCAGCCGCCCACTACACAGAGCCAGCGCCCGCCCACCGGCGCCGCGTCGTGGTGGCTGCGCCTCGGGCCGCCCCGGGCTCCCACCCGCACGGCCTGGCCCTCAGCCGGATCGAAGACCACCATATCACTGCTCGGCTCTCTCGCTCCTCCGGCTAGGAGACCCCCCACCAGATAGAACCGTCCCCGCAGTTCGGTGCATGAATGAAAGGCCCGCGCCAGCAGCGGATCCCGCGCCACCGGCCGCCAAGTCCAGCCTGAGCCCCCTGTCCCACCCACCGCCCCGGCCATGGGCCCGGGGAGGGGCGGGCTGCGGGGCCGGCGGCCCGGAGCACCCCTACCTGGGGGCGCAGGCTTCCCCGGAACCGCCTCTACACCCCTACCGGAAGCCTGTCCGGGTCCCCACCTCAAACCACCTGCTTCGCTCCGCCGTCGCCCAGCAACCACTGCAGCGGCTGCAGCACGACCGCTGCAAACTGAAGGTCGCAAAGCACCGGTTACCGTGGAGACAGGAGACCTGGGTAGCCACCATGAATTAGTGTTGTCACCATGGCGACAGGAGCTGTGCGAGGTCAGTAAAAATCTTGAAAGTCTGTTAAATTCGGAAAGTCCGAGGACAGCCAGTTCCTCAGAAGGACCCATGTTATCCAAGATGTGAATTCACTTGGGACTATGACGTTTCAGGTGCAGGCGTTGCTCTGCAAGGGTTGAGGAGGAACCATGTCCTTTTTGGCTTTGGCGTTTGGGGCGTTTTTCTGATTCGTTCTGACCTCCCCAGGGATAAGCTAGGAAGGGGAGACAAAAGTCAGAGGGGAGGCAGTGAAACTGGATTAAGCACTGACCTGGGAGTCAGGAGACTTGAGTTCCGGTCCCAACTATACCCTGACTCTCAAAGTGATTATTTTCCTCTAGGCCTCTTCTTTCTCATTTATTAAATGTGCTGTTGGGGCTTCCCTGGTGGCGCAGTGGTTGAGAGTCCGCCTGCCGATGCAGGGGACACGGGTTCACGGGTTCCGGGAAGATCCCACATGCCACGGAGCGGCTGCGCCCGTGAGCCATGGCCGCTGAGCCTGCCCGTCCGGAGCCTGTGCTCCGCAACGGGAGAGGCCACAACAGTGAGCCCGCGTACCGCAAAAAAAAAAAAAAAAAGTGCTGTTGGCTTATCCCCTAGGTGTCTTCCAGACCAAAGACCGTGGTAAAGTCTTGAAGGTCTTGATCGACGGGGTGGGACAGCCCTTTCCTCTCTGGCCACTAGAGGGTAGTAGAACCCAGTCTCTCAGGGCCCATTGTAGAGTGAGGGACTGAGTGAGTGAGTGAGTGTGTGTGTGTGTGTGTGTGTGTGTGTGTGTGAGAGAGAGAGAGAGAGAGAGAGAGATATTGGGTTGAGGGTGACGGAAAATACCTTAGGCATTGGAGAACTTTTCACTATTGAGTCCTAGGAAGAGTAACTCCTTATTTCCTTTTGTCTCATATGCTCATAGAGCAGGAGGAAATTGAGGTACCGTGGCATCTGGAACTCAGAATTAAGGTCAGGGAGTTTCTCCTGATAAGATCCAGGGCAGAAGCTGCCTAGTCTTAGAAGCTGGATGGGGGTGAAGCAGGCGAGGAGTGAGAAAAACAAACTCCTGCCCCTCCCTGGTATCTTCCATTTATTCAAGCCAGGTCCTTGAGCTGCTTCTTGACTCTATCCCTTCAAGACCCAGTGAAGAATGAAGAGGCCCAGATCCAAGCTGACTAGTTTTAGCTACTGGTGAAAATGCAGACAGATTTCTACTCCCAGCATAGCTGGGGTGGGACAGAAACAGGACTTGTGTCCCCCAGGGCTGGTCTGTAAATGAGAGTGATGACTGCTTACTTTTACCTTTGGTTTCTATTCATCAACTTGATCCCCATCAGGCCCAAGAAATGGAGGCCATAGAGAGTGGCTAGAGCTGCAGTGAGGCTGGACATGTAATTCAGGGCAGGGCTCTTCCCATTCCAGATCCTAACTCTTGGTCCTTAGAGAAAATAGCATGAGGAGGGTATGGGCAGGAAGGCACATTTAGAGAGACTGGTAGATACCAGGACCTGTTCCCCACCTATACCTTAAAGCCGAGACCCAGTAGTAGCTTTGAAAGTCTCTGCCCACCCAACTATAGCTTTCCCAGATTTTGACAAAGAGGATCCTCAGTTTTCCAGACCATGGTAAAAAAAAAAAAAAAAAAAAAAAATCACTAACTTCTAACATCCTTGGCTGAAATCTGAAAGCCAGCCTTTTCCCTAAATCTTCTGACTGGCTAACCTCCCAACTGCTAGATTCAGATCTGTCATACTCCTAGGATTTCAGCGAGGAGCTGCCCGGTGGGTGGTGTCATTTTGCTTTAACCGTACTGGCCTATATGCCCATTTTAGGCTCTTGCTTTTGCTTAAGTCTTTGACTGTCGTGCCAGTCTCCTGGATAGAACGGGGAACTCCCCACCCCAGGGGCCTTTCCAGTTCCTCTCTCCCAGCTTTGTTTTCCTTCTCCTCCCAGCTGCCACTCCGACTCTGAGTCCTCAGCAGTTGTCATCTCACCCGAACATGGAGCCTGAACCTCACATTGCTCCTTGGCTGTCCCCTCCCAGTTCTGCACCTCCTCCAGTTCCACCTAGTAGCTAGAGGTGTCCATCCATTGCTGCTCCAAACATAGACCTGGGGGAGGAATACTACCTCCCCTGTTTAGTCTGAAGTCAGCCCATATTTTGGAGGAGGCAGAAAAGAAACTGGGGGAGGAGAAGGGGAAGAAGAAGAAGGAGAAGAAAAGAGAGGAAGAAAATAAGCCAATTTGTACTTGTCTGACAAACACTTGACACCCCAGGGCAGCATCATAAGTGGTGTATAATGACCCCGTCAATGATAAAAAACTGAAAGGCACAGGGACAACCTCTGTCCAGGAGTGGAAGTGGGGGCTGATCATTCTGAAAGTCTCAGAATCCTGATGTGATCCTATGAGTTTGGTTTCCTCAGTTGGCTGTTTCTGGCAAGCAAGGATCCCTGAAGCTCAGCTTCTTAGTCTTAGATGTCTGTCCCAGCCCCAAATCTACACACCCTTGTCTCAAACCTTCATAAAACTTTTAGTCTAGGGGCTTCCCTGGTGGCGCAGTGGTTGAGAGTCTGCCTGCTGATGCAGGGGACGCGGGTTCGTGCCCTGGTCCGGGAAGATCCCACATGCGGCGGAGCGGCTGGGCCCGTGAGCCATGGCCGCTGAGCCTGCGCGTCCGGAGCCTGTGCTCCGCAACGGGAGAGGCCACAGCAGTGAGAGGCCCGCGTACCGCAACAAAAAAAAATTTAGTCTAACTTCTCCTCCCCTTAACCTCATTTTCTGACCCTGGAACCATCCCTGGTTCACAGCATTGTTCAGTACACACAAAAAGCCAACAATTGGACCCTAGGGGTCTTAGTCACACTCTCAAGACTCTCTCAATTGCCTCTGCCTACATCTCCCAGGCTGTCCCATCCTTCAGGCGGTCTCTGCGGCTCTTCCTTTATTGTCCTCTGGCCTTTCTACATTTTTCCCACAGTTCATTCTGCCTATAGCTGATTTCCTGGCCCCATGTCTTCTTGGTCCCAATTCTGGCTTTTTGCTCTCAGCTCAGCCAGAATAAGGACGTGGGCAAACAGGAGGACAGAGGAATGACCAGGAAAAGAGATTTCAAGAGGCCAGATCTTGAGACGTGATTGAGACGTGAGCTGAAAGTAGTTGGTGAGAGAAGTGGAACTGTGAGCAGCCTTGGGGTGGAGGGGAGTGGGAATCAGATGAGTTAGAGAATGATGGAGAGGGGGGGTAAGGATGGGGGAAAACTTGAGTTTTTGAGGGACATGGCGATATTGAGTAGGAAAGTATCAATGGGTCATTGTTGAGTGGTGGAAATTGAGGGTGGAAGAGGGAAGTACCTGAGTGATCCCAGCAGTGGGCAAGTAGGCGTCCAGAAATTTCTCTTTAGGTATTTCTCTCTCTGTTTCAGATTTTGTCTCAGCTTCTTATCTCTTTGAATTACCCCCCTTCAATAACTCGTGTGTGTGTGTGTGTGTGTGTGTGTATCTGTGTGTCTGTGTGTTTCTCCCTCTCTGTATCTATCTCTAGGTTTCGACCTGTCTCACGGTGCCTTGAGATCTCTCTCACCATATCTACTTTGTGTTTTTCTCTCTGGGTCTCTGCCCTTCTGTCGCCCCTGCCCTCTCTCTCCTGCTGGACGGAGCCAACCATCTGACTTTTCTGCAAGGAGCTTTGGAACCTTCTAGGAGTGGCCAGGATTCTCCCCCTTTGGCTGTATGCTAGAACTGTAGAACCAGTTTGGGGTCCCTGGGCACAGTCATAGGGTATTGATTACTGATGAGGTCCTGAGTGAGCTTCAACAAAAGGGGCCTTTTCAGGGAGTAGGATTTCCCCACTGAGGACCTTAGAGCATGGAGGCCTGGGCCCAGGGAGAGAAGCAGGCTGGCACGGGGAGATGAGACTCCGGTCTTTGTTCCTCTACCTTTCCTTATAGCCAATGCTTCCTGATCTCGCTAGTTTTCATGAGCAAGGGACTAGTTAGTTATCACTAGTTAGTTATCTCACTAGTTATCATTAGCAAGGGACTCTTGCTCTGTCTTGATCCCTAGCCCTTCTTCTTTTATGCTACTTCTAGAATTGATGGAAAAATTGAGGTTCAGGAAGGCTTCAGGGTGAGGCTGGAGGGCAGTTGCCAGGGGTTCCTGCAAGGAAAGCATGAAGTCCATCTGGGGATGTATGGGGAAGATGCTCAGAAGGGACTCAGGGGCACGCTCTACTCGGCTTCCATCCCTGCTTCTCCCGCAGCCTGGGACCTACCTCCTCCATCCTCAGCTCAAAGGCTCCCAACTTTGCTATCTCTAGGACTGAAAACAGAGGCAGGACAGGGTCCGAGTCTCTTAGTGCAGTGAGACCAAGGCCAAGAACTAGTCCTGCAGCACTGGGGCTTTGGGGGTGTCTCAGAACCTGAAGACCCAGCCCCTGCTTTCCAGGATGAGGCAGAGAAAGCCCAGGGCACTGAGACTAGGGCTCCTCTACAGCTGCACCACATCCTGGCCTCGACCAGGGCAGCTACACCTGCCTGCTGAGTGCTGAGCACTGATAATGGAAACAGGGGGAGCTGCAGGTTTGAGGTAACTTTGGGTTCTGGTGTGGAGAGAAAGGAGGGAATTAGAGTTGACGTGATGGAAAGGTGAATACTCCTGGGCCATACAGAAGGAGGACTCTGCTAACAAATTTCAAAAGAAAATCTACTCTCTAATTACAAGAATCCCCAGGTCTTATTGGTTCCCCCGATTCCCAACTGCTGCTCATGTCCTCTCAGCTTCCACCCCTCTCCTCTAACGTCTTCCCTCAGAGTCCTTTCAACACTGGCCCTCTCCCCTTGGGGTCTTCTGTGCTCTTCCCCCTAAGATCCCACCTCTTCCAGGCTTCCACAGCTCTTGGGTCTCATGGTGTCTTTCTCCATCCGCGGCCCCATATTCTGCTCCGCAGCTGTCTTGCCTCCCCCAGGGCCTGTTCCAAGGGTGATGTTTGATCGCAGGGCCTCAGGAGGCTTTCCCCTAGGGAAGCCAAGTTGGGCGGTGGCAGGAGCCCAAGCTGATGGCCAGGAAGTGGCAGTCTTTGGTTTAGAGAGGAACCACACCCTCAGCATCTAAGCTGGATACCTGGAGATGAGTGTGAGAAACTACAGAGGCCAGGTGTTACCTGAAAATGCCCTGGTGGTGCAGGCTCTGCAGGCTGGGCTGGCCCTTGGGGGCTGCCTACATGCATGTTCCTCAACAGGTGAGCTCCCTGGGAGGAGCCTGGCTCTTTCTGTGGTCAGGGGTGGGGATAGGGATGGGGAGAATGCAGAGGAGCACAGCTTGGGGTCCTCACTAGAATCCATTCTCCCATCAAATTCTTAGGACCCCACTTAAACTTTGCTCTTACCTCCTCCTAACCACTGCATCTTCTGCTGCTTTTGTTAGCACTTGGAAGATTCTGATTTCCACGAGAGCTCCTACTCTTGTCCTGGGCCAGCCAGGACCTATTTCTAGAGCCTTCTAAAAGTGCTAGCCTACCCAGAGACCACAGGGTCAAAGAATAAGGCATCTCTCTCTTTACCCATGCCCTGGTCCCTGATTCTACGACCATGTGTTTACAGAAGTTTGGAGAGTCCATGGGGTGAGAGCAAGGAGGAGGGGGCTCTGCACACAGTGGCCTACTGAGATACAGGGCCCAAATGTGCCGTATGTTCAGCTACTTCCTCACTCTAGCTTCAGGACTCTTTAGGAACAAGCAAATCCAGCCTCCTGAACTGTAAGTGATGTTGTTAGGCAACCAGGAAGTGTGGTTGTCACTAAGGGATGGGGCTGGGTACTGGGGATCAGTGGGCCTGCAGGATAGGCAGATAGGAACAGCACAGCACATGGCAATGTTTAGATGGAATCTCTTGGAAAGCAGGATGCCACCATCCTAATACTGAGCACAGTGAAGCTCCAGCTGGGGGGGGAGCAAAGGCGATTTGCAGTGGAGGAAAAGCTGCAGGAGTACCTGTTTTCTGTGTGGGGATCGCTTCCCAGTCCTCTGTGGGTGAGGAGAGTCCTAGGGAGGAGCAGGAAGAAGGACCTTGAAGCTTCTACCTGCAATAGCCTTGGTCCTGGGGGATGGAATCAAGTCCCCTATCAGTAATCTTCCACTACAACGTCAGTCAACCTCCCAACACTTCTCTGTACAAAGAAGCCAAGGCAATGAGCAGATCAAGAATAGCTTAATATCACACAGAGAAACAAAGCTGTATAGAAATGGATTACAGACATTTGGTCCACATCCATGCTTGCAACGAGTTCCACTCTGATTTATTAACCACTCTTATCTCTCCCAAAGCCCGAGGGTCTCCCTGCCAGCCTCTGACTCTTTGACCTGGGATCCCACTGCAGACAAATAGGATATTACTCACTAAGAAACCCTCTCATCTGCTCCTTCCCCCAACCCATCCTCCTGATACCCCGCCCCCAGCCCTTCCCACCTTGACCCACTCCCTCCTTCCCCCACTCACTCACTCTGACCCTCACTCTCACTCTTCTTCTCCCCCACACCACCCCACCCATCCTTGTCCCTCCCTGACTCACCTCCAAGTCCCATTGACACAAACAAAAATTTCAGCACAACCCACTCCAACCGGTTTGGCTGAGGTGTGCAGCCTGCCATGGGGACAGACACAGGTTACAAGCGGATCATCAGATACACGCAGGTGATGAACATCTGCGGTTACGCACATAGAGACAGCCCCGGGTATGGACACGGCATATATACAAACAGAGACGTATAGGCAACACATGATGGAGGGACATAGCACGTTATAGTTGTTTATGTGTCTGCCTGTCCTAACTGCGGACTCCTTGAAGGCAGGGACCATGTATTAGGTGTCTCTGTCCTCTCCCTGGAGCCTGGCACGAAGAGGTGCTTACCTAATGTCTGTCGAATGAACTCAGGTATGCAGGCCTTGCGTGCAGTGGTGCCGCTCAGACAATTTACATGCTAAGGATTCTGTCTTGACTTGAATTGTTCCCATTCTTAGGGCCCAGAATGCAGGTAGGAGGAGGGTAGGTAGTGAGGCATGAGGGGAATGGGGGTTCACTGAGGAAGAAAGAACAGAACCTAAGAGACCAGGCACTGGTCTGGAAAGTCTTCCCCAGCCAGTATTTCCTTCTAGCCCCAACCCTGGCATTTGCCTTCTGCAAGCTTCATCCCAGAAGAGTGAAGGCAAGGCTGAAGGATGAGGGCGTATTCCCCAAGAGCATGGCCCTTGTGAGATGTGCGGGACTGAGGGCACGGGGGCAGGGGGACTTGGAGACCGATATCTGTTAGATAAGGGGGAGGAAGATCCCTACCTCGAGCAGAGGGCTGGAATCACTGCCTGGCCCAAGCGCTCCCTTTCAGGCCCAGTGATACACGTAGCCCTCCCTCCAAGGCCACCTCTGGGATCTAATAGGACCTGAACATACCCATGAAAAGATGTTTGGCTCAGCCTGGACTTAACACCTCTGGAACGTCCAGCCTCCATGCCCCACATGGCTGGAGTTGGGGGTGGGTGACTGAGGGTCCCAGCCAGAGGCTCACTGACTTCCTGACTGGCAGTACTGGGGTGTATTGTGAGCTAAAAGGCTGAAGGAGATAGAGGGACAGGATACCCACCTTTTGATCTAACTGCTTTCCTACCACCGTGCGTCAGTTTCTCCTGTGGCTTCCTGGACCAGAAGGGGTGAATCTGTGGGAAGGAAGGGAGTTCCTCTGAAATCACGCAATAGGATCCAAGGTTTGATGATTATAATTATAACACGGGACGCTCCTCCCTCCCATTCCCCCCTGCTCTACCCCACCCCTGCCACCGTGCATCTCAAAGCAGCACAGGGGTGGGGCTGCTTCCCCGGCACAGGTGGGATGTGAGTCCCGAAGAGGGGAAGGGGGTCACCAAAGTGGAGGCGGAGAGAAACAGGAGCTTTGGCATTCGGCCTGGCCCCGACCTGTGGGAAACAGCCCTCCAGGAAGAGGTCGCTACCATGGACACTGCTCAGATTTGGGATCTAGAGAGAGAGAGTTGGGGTCACGGTCCAGAGGCAGGGTTAAAGTCTGGGTCTCTAACCAGATTCAGGAGAGTCAGGATCTCCACTCCTCTGCCTGACCGCCTTTTCCGTTCATAACATCATGCCTTCAACAAAAATGTTTTCAGTCTCCATTAAGTGCTGTGGACTGTCCTAGCATGGATGACTGAGACAAGATTATAAAACAAGCCTGACTTTCCAGGAGTTCACAGACTACAGCGCTCGTCCTGTCCCTCCATTTAACACATTTACTGAATCCTTGGCACATAGCAGGCTTCAACTGTTGCTTCTTGAAGTGAAGCTTACAATTTAGTTAAGGAGATAAGATGTGCACAAATTATGAGTACACAGACTATAATAAAGGGACTAGCAGAGGCTGAGGAAGAACAGAAGGGAGAAAGATTAATTTTAGGTGGGAGGAGCTGAGAAGGCTTCATGGAAGATGTGGCACTTGAGGTCAGTTTTGAAAGATGAGTAAGATTTTGACAGATAGAGGCGGGGGTGCGTGTGTGTGTGTGGAAAATATTCTACCTGAAATGACCTCCCACCTTGCTGGTCCTGGCCCCTCCTTCCTGCCCCTCTCCAGACAAAAGGATCCCACTGCAAGATTTTAACCCGTATGTATCTTCTCTTCTCTCCTGTCTACCTGTATATATATTTTTAGCTCCAGTATGTCAGCAATCTTGCCCCTCCCCATCCCTCAATTTTCAGGGAGTTCAGAGTCTGCCCCCTCCTCTGGCTATCCCAGCTAGGCCAATAAGTTTTTGTGTAACTTGGTGGTTACATTATATGCATCCAACACGGAAACGTGTGGTCTTACAGGTCTGAGTACACCTATAGGGACATAAGGATAGAGTATTTGGAATCAAGATTGTCCTTGCGGGCTTCCCTGGTGGCACAGTGGTTGGGAGTCCGCCTGCCGATGCAGGGGACACGGGTTCGTGCCCCGGTCCGGGAAGATCCCACATGCCGCGGAGCGGCTGGGCCTGTGAGCCATGGCCGCTGAGCCTGCGCGTCCGGAGCCTGTGCTCCGCAACGGGAGAGGCCACAGCAGTGAGAGGCCCGCGTACCGCAAAAAAAAAAAAAAAGATTGTCCTTGCAAAGTCCGGACATGTGGCTTGTCCAATGACCATGGGATAAATGGATAAAATGACCATGGAGATGGTGGAAAGGAACCCCTTTCCACTCAGGTAGTGCTGACTCACTTTGGGGACTTCTGGCCAGTAATGAGAAGGTGTTGATGCTGATAGAGGGTCCTGCTAGGGAGGCCAGGAATCTGTGGGGTTAATTCCTCGGTCAATTCCTTGGCTTATCCTCTGTGGGATAGAAGTGAAGCGGAGGGGGTCGCTTAAGTTCCATCTGAGGGGTCTTTGAACTAACTCCCTGCCTCAGGGATAGGGATGTAGGGATACCACCTAAGTTGTGTGTCCTCCAGCAAGCCCCTTCCTCACTCTGGGCCTCTGTTTTCTCATCTGATGGATGAGGTATTTGGGCCAGTACTGTCCTCAGTTCTGGCTTTCTCTGATTCTGGCTCCCAAGCTGAACCCCTCTGGGAGACTGGGGAACTCGGCAAGGCCGGGGGGAAGGCAGCAAGGCTGGCTGGGGTGTGGGATGCTTGGGTTCCTTTCCACCCACAAGGGCCTTGCCCCTGTTCCTCCTGGCCAGGCGCCTCCCTCTTTGAGCCACACCAGGCCTTCTCCTACCCAGCCCCTATCCCCCCCCCCCCCCCCCCCCAAGCCTTTCCTCTCCGGTCACAGCCCCTTCCACACACTGCCAGGTAAAGCCTGGAGCTGACGATGGGATCCCACCTCTCAGGTCCTTCCCTCCTTCCCTCCCTCTCTGGCACCCATTAGCCAGCGCAGGCTGTGGGGGTGGCGGCTGCCGTGTCTCCGCGCCAGGCCCAGCCCCCAAAGACGCACCTGTTCTGACCTGCTGAGCAGGTTCCCAAGTTTCTGCTGTCGTTGTTGGCCACGGCGTGGGAAGCAGATCTGGGGGAGCTCGGAGATCCCAATCACGGCTACTTGCGGGTAGCTACGGTTGGGTGGGTGGAACGGGGCCGGGTCCCCGAGTGGAGATCCTAGTGGGACAGGCAAGTGCGGCAGTGCCTGAGGACTCCGTGACTTCCTGTCTTCTGGGTCGGTGCCCGATCCAGCTCTAGAGCCGGCTCCCAGGGAGAACTCAGTGGAACTTCAGAAACACCAGGCAGCTCTGCCTTTTGACCGATGCCTCTGTCCCTGGGAGCCGAGATGTGCGGGCCTGAGGCATGGCTGCCACTACTGCTCCTGGCATCGTTTACAGGTAGGACTTGCTTCAGGATCCTTGCTTCTGAGCCCAAGCCAACACACACACACACACACACACACACACACACACACACACACACACGCACTCCCTTTCCTTTTACTCTGAACTGAGGAATCAATCTCTCTCTCCCACCTCCAGCGGATAGTAGTGCCCCCAAAAGAGCCACTGTAGCTCTCCTGCTTCATGTCCCCTTCCAGCCCCAGGCCAGGTCATTGGGTCTGGGGTCCCTGACCACCTCAGCCAAAGGGCTGGAGCTGTCTCTTGGGGAAGAGACATGGTGACCCATTGCAGGTGGCCAGGGAGGTAGAACTGGTGGGGACCCTTTCACCCCAGGTTTTCCTGGAGGTTCCCTCGCCTACACCCTGGGCTTCAGAATTGCTGACTGGGGCTGCAGCTGGTTTCCCCAGTCATCAAGGTGAGGGAAGCCTGATGCCCAGAGAGCAGACAGGGTCTTTCTATCTCCTTCTCCTCTGTTCACGATATCCTAGAATACTGTTGGGTGACTACAGGGGAGCTGGAAGCTCTTCTCTCTCTGGCCCCCTCTGTCCCTGAGCACACTATGAGGTACCAGGGTGGGAATCAGGCGGTTACTCAGAAGAGTGGGGGTCTAGGGTAGGGCACCTTCTAGAGTGTCCTATTTTCTCAACTAGATGCCTTGTATCGCTCTCGTGTAATGTATATACAGAAGATATAAATTATAGGAATTTATAATCTTCAGAGTGGGGGAGAGTATATGTGTGTGTGTGCGTGCGTGAACATAATGAGTCCACGGTAGGTGGGATTCTGTAGGCTGTTCCCAGGATAATGGGCAACTGAGAAATCTTTCTCCTTGGAAAGACAAGGCCTTATCTATATGGGACAGTTGGACTCCCAGTCCCAGGATCAGTAGTGACGGAGCCTCAGTTGTCCAGCAGGGCCTAGCAGTGATGTCCCCCAACCTCCATCCCCAGCTAAGGCTGTGTGGAGGAGAGTGAGGTCTAGACGTGTGGATGGGTAGGGGCTGCTTCTGCTCTGCTCTTATAATGGAAAGGCTGTTGGCCCAGCCTCCAATCGCAGGTTACTGAAACTCCAAGCCCTGCCATCCCCCCTACCCCCTACATCTTAATTCCCATCTTCCAGACAACCTTCTCACTCGCTTAGGCCAAGAGGGCGGGGCCTGTTTGCTGGGGCCAGGGAACTCGGCAGTCATTCTCCTGTAGGATCTACCCACGCCTAAAGAATGGAGCCATGATGTCTCAGGAGTCAGAAGTTACCAAAGAGATCATCGATTCAACTCCCTCATTTTACAGATGGGAAAACTGAAAGAAACAGATAGGCAAGTGAGCTAACAATATTACTCAGTGTTAGAAATGTAACCAGGGTTAGCGTCTTGGTCTCCCAGTTCCTAGTTCATTAAAGCATAGTGCCTGAGTGCACACTAGGGATAGCCAGGGTGCTGGATGCTGGAGATGCAGCAGTGAACAAGACAAAGTCCCCAGAGAAGCCAGGGAAGGGTAGAGGACACCCCTTCTAGTTGGGGCGTCACCCCAACCTTGCCCAGTGCCTGGACAGGTGCTGTGGCTACCCGGCTCCAGGGAAGCTGGTGCCCAGTGAGCCATGATCTACCGCTATAACCTGCACGGAGCCGGAGGGTGCTCTGAAGGCTGGAACTCAGACTCCAGGTTCCTAGCCCGAGGATCAGATGTGCCCACCTAACTGCCACCCCTATTCTGGCTCCTCTGTAGGCATCTCCTCAATGGCCCCCAGGAAACTAGAGTGTTTCTTGTCTCTGAAAAAGCCTTGGACTGGGAAGTCAGGAGTCTTGGGTTCTGGTCCCTTTCCTGCAATTAATTTGCTACACGACCTTGGGCAACTAAGAAACTAGACTTCAGCAGACCAAGAGGTAGAACCAGATGATCCCTATAGGCCTTCCAGCTCTGAAAGCCTGTGGCTGCGTAAATACGCAGCCCCGAACTGAAGGTGGGTGCTGGGTGCTGGAAGAGGCGGTGAGTCTGGCTGTGGTGACAGAAGGGGGAAATGTCCTGACCCCATTTCTCAGTGGGGACCAAGGGTAGCTTTACCCTGGATATTGCCTTCTGCCCCTGCACTGCTGCAAATTAGTGCCCCCACCAAGTCCTGGGCCATTAGAGCTCTGAGCCCCAGGGCCTTGCCCCACCCCTGACAGGGAAAGGAGCCCAGGCTAGGGAGGCACCTCGACACCACAGCTCTTTGTCTCTCCTTAATAGGATGAGTTTCCAGGTGAGGTCCCCTCCCTTCTCCCTCCCCATCTCCTGCCCTGGGCCTGAGGGACCTAAATCTACAGATATCCCTCCAATAGGATCCTAGTTCCTAGATCTATTTTGGGGCCCAACTGAGCCCTGCACGGGGTTCTCTGAATTCTGAGGTCTCTCCTCTGAGGGTTAGGACCAGCTTTCTGTCTGAAGTTAGTTTCCTAGAAAGGGAAGGGCCCCATCCCTGCTTTTCTACTCCTGTTTACGGAGGGGGGCAGGCCCTTTCCTGTAGGATCTACCCAAAGCTGGGGAAGCCAGAAAGGCAGGCTAGCTTCCCTGCCCAAGGTGGGGAGAACTAGGGGGAATCCCAGGGAAGCCCTGTGGCCCCATTGACCTTGGTCCCACCCCAGTGTTTCAGGGAGCTGGGCTAAGGGGACCCCAGCCACAGAGATGGCAGTGAGGGGCTCATAGTAGAGTCCACAGTCCCAGCCTCTAGACCCCAGCCTCGGGATCCTGGGGTCCTCCAGGCAAAGTGAAGGGGGGTCAGCCACCGTGGGGAGCCAGCCTAGTGAGGAGAGAACGCCTGGGCTTCCCGGCCTTCCAAACTTGCCCTGGTGCTAACCAAAGTCTGGACAGAGAGAAGGGATGGGGGTGGGGTGGGGAGCTGAGTCAGGAGTGAAGGGAGGAGAGAAGCCTAGGGGTTGGATCTGGGAACAGAATCTAAAATGCGAAGGTCAAGTTCAGAACTGGGGGCAAGCCACCAAGCCCCCTGGAGCAGGGCTGTGCAGGAGGGGGTCGGGGTCACTCTTTCACTGAGGCAGGGAGCCTCTGGCCTCAGAAGTTTACCCACAGTTCTCAGGCCACCCTCCTCCCCTCTAGCCTTTAAAACTGGCTGGCATGTCCTGAGAAATGGGTTGAGGTTGTGATTTGGGGCGGGGCAGAGCTGGCCACACTTGCAGAGATGTGGGAGGGGGGTGGTTGGCTGGCAGGACTGGGGAGGGGTTTAGGATCTCAGGAGTTTGGGAGAAGCGGAATTCTGGGTCTCCCACCCACGGTGTGGCTGTTTTGGTGACTCAGCCGGGCTCAGACTCTGGCTCCCTGGGGGTTTAGGGGACTTACCTGTGCTGGAAGCTGTGTCTGGGCCAGAGCCGGGGCTGCCTCAAGGCCTGTCCTCCCCCATTGTTCTCACCTCCCTTTGTGATTGGTGTGGCCCCCCTCCCCATCCACTAATCTGTGGTGGGCGTTTTGCCCGGGTTGGGAAGCTCTCACTAAGCTGGGGGGCTTAGGACAATGTGGGGTAAATGAGGGAGGTGGATGAATGCAGAGGCAGAATCTTGCTGGTTTTCAAATTAGCATGCCAAAGCCAAGGCTATGGGGGGAAGGATGGAAGAAAAAAAGTGCTGGGTTGTGTATATCACCTGTCCTGAATGGGGGGCTTCAGGGCTCCCCTCCCACGTCCTTTCTTATCCCAAACTCACCCACACATTCCACCTGTCTCTGGTGGAGGCTGCTTCTGTGGGGTGAGGGGAGGCAAGAGTTAACAAAGGAGAGTGAGACCCTAGACAGCTTGGACCCCTCCCCCTAGCCCCAGGCAGGGTCTCCCCCCACCACTTCCCACCAAACCTACACCAGACAACCCTCACCCCAGGCCTGGAGCTAGAGCTGGTTTTTCTGGTGGTGGCAGCAGCAGAGGCCTGACGGAGATTCCCAGGGAGAGGCCTCCTTGGGGGGCCAGAGGTGCTGGAGGGCCTGGGGGCGTGGCTGGGGGGTGAGAAGGGTGGGGGTCCTTCTAGTAGGAACCTGAGGAGCAAGGGTAGAGAGAGCTTTTGTTTTGTTCTGTTGGGGAGTCCTTGATGGTTATTTCCCATCACCCTGGAGGGACAGTGACCTCATCTCTGGGTCCCCCCACCTGAGATGCATCTGCCCTCAGGTCTGGGGTGGGGTGGGGAGGGCTGCCTGGGCGACACTCCAAACGGGTGCAGAGGCGAAGGCGCCGAGCGACACACCACTGACCTAGGGCAGCTGAGACAGACAGACAGCCGTGCAGAAGCCAAGAGAAACCGACATGAAAATATTTACTGTGTGTGCACATTCACACACACACGCATTTCATAGCCCCCTCTGGATGCAGACAAGCACACACGCTTTCCTGAAATGTGCAAAATGCCCCCAAGTTCATGCAAAGAGACAGCCTCTCCTGCACGTTAACCAGCACTGAGACTCCCCAGACCCTCACCCAAAGATGTACGTTCAGACGCAAAAGGCTCACACTTATTCCCTTCTTCCTACTCACAGGCCCATCTCTAGGACCCCACTGCGTACCCCTAGATATACTAGCAGGGGATGCTGAAGGAGACAGTCTCCTCAGAAAGAAAAGCCTCCTTCCCCAGAGATGCTGTCATCTGCAGCTGCCAGCCTGTTGCCCCTCTGGAGATCAGAGGCCGGGCCTCACACAGATAGGAAAGTCGGGACCCAGGCACAGGGTGGGGAACAGGCAGCCAGCCCAAGCCAGGAATGGAGGGCCTGTCTGGGAGCAGGCAGGGTACACAGAGGGCAGGGCCCCAGAGAGGCCCGTGGGGGCTTGGCCCTGGGTGGGGGAGGCTGAGGGCAGGGATCCCGTCTGGCCAGTTGGGCCTGTTCTCTCCCTTGCGCAAGGTGGTGGCTGGTGGTGACTGAGGCTAGGCCTGCTGTGCAGCAGTGGCTGAATCACCCAGGCTCCTGATGAGCATCCTGGTACTCCCAGAAGCAGGGGGGGGGGGGGGGGGGGAGGGGGGGGGAGGGTCAGAGGGAGGAGTGCCCAGCCAGCAGAGTCCACCAGGCTCAGGAAACAATTTGCAGCAGAAGGGTCCGTGGGCCTGGCCTGGCTACTACATGCCCGCAGGGTGACCTCACCAGGCAGGCGGAGTGTCTCCTTTGCTCTGGTGACATCGTCATGCTGATGCTGGGTGGGCACTGGGTGGGGGAGAGAAGTGGGAGGCAGTCCTGGCCTACCTTACCCTGGGAGTATGAGCTTCTGGGTCCACTGAGCCCAGGACGGGGATTCTAAAGCCCAAGTTCTCTTTTCCTTCTCTTGCAGCGTGCGTGTGTGTGTGTGTGTGTGTGTGTGTGTGTGTGTGTGTGTGCGTGTGTGTGTGTGCATGTGTGTGTAAGTGAAGGAAGGCGTTGCTCAAGCTGATATGCTCCCACTAAACAGTGGATTTAGGACAATGGGGAGCTCACCCAGAAGGGACTTTCTGGTTTTACTGGGTTCCTCAACCTGCAAAGCTTGGGCTTATCACTTGGGTTCATGGGGATCTCGGACCCACAGGTAGGGATGTGGAAGATTGGACTCGGACGTGTGCTGGGGACTTGATGCATGTTGTACCCTAAGAGGGTATTTTTGGGAATTCCCTGGCAATTCGGTGGTTAGGACTCTGAGCTTCCACTGCAGGGGGCATGAGTTCGATCCCTGGTTGGGGAACTAAGATCCAGCATGCCGCTGTGTGGCAAAAAAAAAAAAAAAAAAAAAAAAAGGTATTTTTTGGTGGGGGAAATGTGAGTGATTCGTGTTGGGGAGGGGCCAGCTGGTTAGCAAGTGTAGGGATGGGGATGGAATATATGCCATCTGACATTGTCCTAGAAATAGTCTTTGAAATGGTTTGAGTGTCCCAGTGGAGCAGGCCTTGGACTCCCTGTGACCTGCATGGACACCAGTGTTCAAAGCAGAGGAAGTACTGGGAAGCCCCTATCTCAAGCCCACCTCCAGCCCTTCCTTGGCAGCCCTGCTCCCTCTGGCGCCAGGAGGAGGTGTCTGGGAGAGGTGCAGATGGTTAGCTGGACTCCCAGGCTGGGCTGGGTGGGACCAACATCAGCTTAGGCAGGTCAGGGCCCTGGTATCTGGCCCTGCAGGTCTGTCCTGTCCCGTTTGGGACCTCCCAGCTCCCAAGAGTATCCTCCCTTCCTCCTCCCTTGCAAGCAGGGCCATGGGACCCCCTTCCTCTGTCCCACGCTCTGCCTCACTGGAACCCTCTGGTCCACTCTAGCGGGGCTTCACTTTCTCCCTCCATGCCTGACGCCCTGCATCCCCTTCCTTCTCCCTAGGTCCAGTCTGGAGGTGTTTCCTTTGGCAGAGAACCCAGGTAGCCAGCCTATCCTGTCTCTAATGTTGTCTCTAAGGCAAGCCTAAGGTTGCCATGCCAACCCCCTCCCTGCCCAGCCCAACCAAAGACTGCACATTCCTCCTCATTCTCCCCTTTCCTTCTTCCGCCTGTCTCTCGCATTCATTCATTCACACACCCATTCACTCAGTCAGTCAGTCAATAAACATTAACTGAGCACAAATTATGTGCCAGGAATGCAGACCACTGAGCACTAAATCAGAAACCGTGTTTCCATATGTGATGTGAGACCGAGTTTATACTCTTGAGGTTCTCAATCTGGTGGAAGAGGCAGACAAGAAAATAGCAAATACAATCTGTGGTATAGAGTACTACGATGGGTCAAAGCAGGGTGCTAGAGGAGAACAGAGGAAGGGCACCTCACTCTGCCTGAGGTGGGGGTGGGGGGAGGGAGGACTCCAGGAGCAAGTGATGTCTAAGCAGAGTCTTCAAGGATGAGTAGGAGTTACCCAGACAGTGATGACTAGGAGCTGCCAGACATAGGGAGGAGGGCGTTCCAGCAGGAGCTCCAGGTGGAAGCAAGGTGAGGGCCAGCAGGGTGTGTGAAGTGCTGGTCAGAGGCAGGAGCTTTGAACTTTTGGGAATTGCTGCATATGCATTCCAATGCAAGGAGCTCTTGCCATCCCAGAGAGCCTTCACTCTGTCTGCAGCCTCAGCCCCCGGCACTGTGTTTCACACGCTTTATTCCACAACTCCAAATTTCTTTCTTCCCCGCCATGAGATTCCCCGGCCATGCCTCCCTCATAAATTACTTATCCTAGAAACCCAGGAGTTGTCTTTGAGACTCTTCTCTCTCTTTCTGATCAGTGACCAAATCCTGCCAAACTTCCCCTGGAACTGTCCCGTCCTCTCAGCGGCACGGTGCAGGATGGCAGCTGGAGGGTCCTAGTGGGTCTCCTGTCCCCAGTCTCCCTACTTTCTAGTCTGAGGGCACACGCCCATTGGCTTCATGCTTTAGGGACTCCCTGTGTCGTCTTGGCCAAATCTGAATTCCTTTGCCTGGTATGGAAGGTCCTGGGTGATTTTTCTCTGACCAGATGTCCCACTTCCTGCTCTGCCTTAGTTCTGTCCTCTCCTCTCTGCTTCCTGAACCAGCCAGCCTCTCCACCTCCTTGGGGTTCGCCCACCTTGGTCCCTTACCTGGGACCCCTTTCCAGGTCTCATCCCCTCCTGATTCTACCCAACTCATGCATGAGCCCCTCCCATGTGACTCGGGACCACTGTGACTGTCCCATCCCACGACTAACCTGCAACACACCACTAAGCACTAAATCAGAAACCATCACAAGTGTTTCCATAGCTGTCTCCAAACGTATCTCCTCTTCCAGAATAAAGCTCAGGTTCTGTGAGTGCAGGAAATGCATCCTTCTTTGCAGATAAGGCTACATGATAGATACCCCTGACTGCTTCATACTGCTCCTCGTCGATGCGCAAAACACTTGCCTTTTGTCACTGGCCCCTATCTCTGGTCCTCCGATTCTGGCTCACGGTTCTGACCCTGTCATGTGTGTCTGTGCTGACCTCGTATCTCTGGGCCTCTGACCTAGGGCCTTTCTGTCTTCGGTGACTTTCTCATTCCTGTCTCTGAGCCTTGGTTCGTGCCCTTCCTCCCACATAGAATACCTTCTTCTCTCTGGGAATCCAGGTCTCTCATCTTAAAGCCATGAAAAGACTGTTCCGAAGGGCCTGCTGGTTTGGACCCTTCCTACACTACATGCCCCATCCCAGACACCAACTGTTCTCCACCCTTGCCTTGGTTCCTGGCCACACTTTCTGAAAGCATTCACTTTTCCTCCCCCCCTTGGTAGGTTGAGCCTTCTGTGAAAGTTTGTCCATGGCTTCCCATCTTTGTGTGCACAAAACCCATTTCCCGGAGCTCCCTGAGGGCAGAGGCTGGGTCTCTCCTCTTGTTATAGCCCCCACCTTACAATTGCTCAGGATACAATCCTGGGCTGAGAGAGGGTATGACTCTTCCACATACCACCTGTGTGGCCTTAGGCAAGTCACTTCCTGTCTCTGGGTCTCAGTTTTCTCATCTGTTAAACGGCGATAATAACACCTGCCTCTTGGGAATGTTTTGTGAATCTAATGAGGTAATGGACTGAACGTGCTTTGCAAGCATAAAGTGCTCCAGGAGTTCCGGGCTGCCTTTGCGGACATTATCATTGTGGTTAAGTGTTCCCCCGGCTCTGGCAGCGCCCCTAATCCTGGCTGCTTCTGTCTGCCCCCCTGCAGGTCGGTGCCCGGCGGGCGAGCTGGAGACCTCGGACTTGGTGACCGTGGTGCTGGGCCAGGACGCAAAACTGCCCTGCTTCTACCGAGGGGACCCGGGCGAGCAGGTGGAGCAAGTGGCATGGGCTCGTGTGCATGAGGGCGAGGGCGGCCAGGAGCTGGCACTTCTGAACTCTAAATACGGGCTGTACGTGAGCTCAGCCTACGAGGGCCGCGTGGAACAGCCGCCTCCCCCAAGGAACCCCCTGGACGGTGCGGTGCTTCTGCGCAACGCGGTGCAGGCGGACGAGGGCGAGTACGAGTGTCGCGTCAGTACCTTCCCTGCCGGCAGCTTCCAGGCGCAGCTTCGGCTCCGCGTGCTGGGTAAGTGGGGCCCATTGGGCATGGGGGCGGGTGCTGTGTGTGCAGAAGCACCAGGTCCTCAGGCCCCGGGTCTTGGAGGGCAGAAGCTGGAGGCGGGGGGATGCAGAGATGGAGCGGGCAGAAGCGGAACAGGAAGAAGAGGTGGGGCCCTGTAGAGATGAGGGAGCTTCATTTAGCCACCCCCCCTCACTCCAATCCAGAAATTCTCTCCAAGTGACCCCAAAAGCTTGATACTGCTTGGTCAGGCTTGGGGAAGAATCCACGTATTAGGCTGTTCTTCCTTCTGCTGATCTGAAATCTCCCTCTCGGTTGCTTTCACCCACCCCAGCAAGATGACACAGGCTTATTCTCCCTTCTGCACGACAGCCTTTCCACCAGCTGAGGACCTCTGTCATGCCCCACCCAAGCCTCTTCTTCTTCAAGCTAAACTTACAGGTTTCTGCAACAGTTCTACTAAAGACACTCATTCAGAGCTTCCCTCACCACCTTGGGCTCCATGGTTTTAGAATGTGGTGTCTAGATGTGGACATGCAGACCCAGCTATGACCAGTGTGGCTGTGCATGACCAGTGGGGCTGAGACCTTTCCTGATCTGGACCTTCAGTGAATGTGGTTGGAGACCACAATCACCTTTTAAACCACCACTTTGCACGGATGCCCTAGACTTATGGTCAAGTTAAGTCTTTTCCATTCTGTGCTTGGACTGTTAATGTTATGAAGATAAAAATAAATAAAGGCCTTTATAGTTTCCCTTTATCTACATGGAAGTTAGTAATACCAGCCTTGGTAGAAAAATCTGGGTGTGGATCTTGGCTTCACCACCTAATAGCTACTGATCTGGAATAAATCATTTAACCTCCCTGGGCTTCAGTTTCTTCAGCTGTAAAATACAGATAGTAACACCTACTTCGTGTCTGTTGACAGGATTAAAAGAGACAACGTTTGTAAAGTGTTTAGCACAATTCTGGGCACATAGTAAGTGCTTAATAAATGATGGCTATTATTATTATTATAGAGATGTTATCTGGTTAGTTTTTTAATTACTTCATTATTTTTATTTGAAAAATGACCCGTACTCATTGTAAAAAATTCAAGCATTGGAGAAAGGTACAAAGTCCGCTGAAATGCTGCCACTCACCTGGCATCTTTGTTGATGAAATAAAAGAAGAAAAAGGGGCCTGAAACTTTGCACCTGTGCAAGACTGAACCGGGATGGGGCGGGGCCTCCTGACAGGGGTTGTGAAGGTTGTGATTTCTGCCTCCCCCCCATCTGCAGTGCCTCCCCTGCCCTCGCTGAATCCTGGTCCAGCACTAGAAGAGGGCCAGGGCCTGACACTGGCAGCTTCCTGCACAGCAGAGGGTAGCCCAGCCCCCAGCGTGACCTGGGACACAGAGGTCAAGGGTACAACATCCGGCCGCTCTTTCACGCACTCTCGCTCAGCTGCTGTCACTTCAGAATTCCATCTGGTGCCCAGCCGCAGCATGAATGGACAGCCACTTACCTGCGTGGTGTCGCACCCTGGCCTGCTCCAGGACCAAAGGATCACCCACATCCTCCAAGTGGCCTGTGAGTACCTGGATCTTGGGTAGGGCGCCCCCATGGGCTCCAAGAGGATTGGTGAGATAGTGAGAGACCCTAAGCCACACCAGTCTGGCCAGCCTGGGTCCTGGAGGCCACCTTGTATGGCTGAGAGAGCACCAGTCCAAGGTAGGAGACCTGGAGCCCATCCCAGGTGACCTTGGCAAATCACTCTGACCTTGTGTCCTTCTGTTTACAAAGGAGCTGGCCCTGCTTCAGGGGTTGTTGGGAGAATCAGATATAAACATGGAATTAAAAGCATTTTGGAAAATAGTTTAGGATTTGAAGACAAATAGACTTGGGATGAGCCCTAGTTCTGCTGTTTACCAGCTATTATTCAATCTTATTAAGGTTCATTTTCTTCATCAGCAGAAGGAGTATTATTATGTCAACTTCACAGGGTTCTGAACGAATGCAGAGCCTCTCGCATAGCGCTTAGTGCATAGAAGGTGCTCGGTCGACAGTCGATATTGTTTTCCTGGCATTAGACTTTGAACCTCTCTGGAGGATAGCACTGTTTTCTACTCATACTAACCCAGCATTTGGCACTAAGTAGGTCCTCAACAAATGTCTGTGAAAGAAGTGAATGAACCGGAATTCCCTGGTGATCCAGTGGTTAGGACTCCATGCTTTTGCTGCCAAAGGCCCGGGTTCGATCTCTGGTCGGGGAATTAAGATCGCACAAGCTGCGCCACACGGCCAAGAAAAAAAAAAAGGAATGAATGAACTAGTAGGATGGTTAACCCTTTGATGGATCAGGGAGTGTTTGCTGAGCACCTGTTCTGTGACTAGCGCTATGCTACGGACCACGGGGGATTCAGAAAAGGTGTGCCACATTGCTGTGCAGAGGGACTTATAGGCTCATTGCACAGGTAAACCCATGTGGACTCTCTGAACTTCGAGAGGGGAGGGAGCTGTCAGTAAGGCGGGGCTGGGCTAGCTTTGGCCGCAGATGAGTAAGATGGAGAAGGGCAGGGGGAGGCTATTCCAGGCAAAGTGGGGCCTGGGGCGGGGGCCCTTTGAGGAAGAGCACGATCAAAGGTATCATTTCCATTCTTTCTCCTCCAACTTTTCATTCCAGTCCTTGCTGAGGCCTCTGTGAGGGGCCTTGAAGACCAAAAGCTGTGGCAGGTTGGCAGAGAAGGAGCTATGCTCAAGTGCCTGAGTGAAGGGCAGCCTCCTCCCTCGTACAACTGGACACGGTAAGGGCCTAGCTTGGGACCAGGGTCTTTCCCTCAGGACCAGCACATACTCACCGTGGGCTGGGACAATATATTCTGAACCCCAGATAAATTAGGGCACGTGTTCAAACCAATACAAGAATATGCATGGTCACCAAACATTGTTGTTGCCTTGCACCTAGGAGTGTAGGATACATGGTAATTGGCAGGAAATTAGCTGATAAGTCCTTGGCTTTTTTTCCCTTAACTTTAAAATTGTGAAATATAATACAGCATTTCAATGTTAATACTTTATATATTTATGTAAGTGCCTAAAATGAAAAAGACAAAAAGATACAGCTGACTGTGACTGTTGTGAAACTAACACTCTTCGAGTCACTACCAGGTTGCTAGCACCTCAGAAGCACCCACCCATCTCTGCCAGTTCTTTGACTTTTTTTCAGGGTCTGAGATGTCCAGACAATCAGGGAGGGGTCAGGGACACATGTGTGTGAGCCCATGACAGGCTCACATGTGAGCAGATGAGCCATGCATGTGGCCTTGTGCCTGGGGCTGTGTTCATGTATCCTGCCATGAAACATCGTGGGTGCTGGAGCATGCAGTCACACTGTCCAAGTACATCTGAGCCCCGATAGGAAGGAACAGTCCTGTTGTGTGGACTTTATATACCGTGTGGACCTGGTACCTAGCGCGGGATGACGTGATGCCTATGGAGCTTGTGGGACGGCACGCGTGTGGATCTTCCCCAAGTGTGTGTGTGGGTGCCTGGGTCAGGCTGGGCGGCAGGGAGAAGGGACCTCTGCCTAGACCTGCCTAGGGGAAGGAGGGGCACCGTGGGAACAGCCGGTGGCTCTGGGTGACGTCATGGGGGAGGGAGGTGGAGAGCTGCCCGGGCACGTTGGGTCGTGGCAGTCTCAGCCCTCCCCAGCCAGCACCCATCAGCTTCCCTGTCCTCCAGGCTGGACGGGCCTCTGCCCAGTGGGGTACAAGCAGAAGGAGATACCCTGACCTTCCCCCCGCTGACCACTGAGCACAGTGGCACCTACGTCTGCCACGTCAGCAATGAGCTCTCCTCAAGGGATTCTCAGGTGGATGTGGATGTTCTTGGTAAGCACTGGGGCAGAGGCTGGGACCTGGGCCAAGGGCCTGGTCGGGGGACAGGGAGCAAGACAGAGAGAATGAACTGGGAGAGGATTGATTTGGAGGGGGCTGGACTGCATGTATTTTGCAGAGGGCCAGGCTGAGGGGGTGGTCCTAGGACGTGTTTTGTGAGGACAGTGTGTGGGGGGCTGTGGAGTCCGGGGGCCGGTCAGGGATCTGGGCATCGGCCTCAGACAGTGGCCTGTCTCCAGCAGACCCCCAGGATACCACGGGGAAGCAGGTGGATCTGGTGTCGGCCTCCGTGGTGGTGGTGGGTGTGATCGCTGCACTCTTGTTCTGCCTTCTGGTGGTGGTGGTGGTGCTCATGTCCCGATACCATCGGCGCAAGGCCCAGCAGATGACCCAGAAATAGTGAGTACTGGCCACTCATGGGCGGGTAGAGGTAAGCAGGGAACAAAGGGGAGGCAAGCAGGAGGTGGGCCAGGACCGAGGAGCGAGAGGAGACTGGGCGGCCTGACATCTGAGGAGCTTGTGGACCAGAGGTAGGCAGAGCCAGTCTTCTGGGAGGTGAGAAGGGCCTTGGGGCCTGGGTCGCAGCTGGATGAGGGGAGCCACACTGCCTGAGTGAGGGTCAGATCCACATGCACGTGTATCACAGGGGCACACACACGCTCTGCAGCCGCACCGCCACCTACAGCCACTCACTCGCACTTGCAGGGACAACCCAGCGCCCACACCCTCCAGCCCCGGCTCACATAGGCTTGGCCAGGCTAGGTTCACCTTGGGAGGCTACCACTACCCTCAGCTCCTGACCAGGGGGTGTCTTCCCAGTGAGGAGGAGCTGACCCTGACCAGGGAGAACTCCATCCGGAGGCTGCATTCCCATCACTCGGACCCCAGGAACCAGGTGTGTGCCAAGGTTGGATGCATTCTTGGGGCCGGGGCCCCTCTGCGGACCAGAAGCGCAGCCCGCCCCCAGGTCTGGCCGCCGCTGACTCAGCCCCGGCAGGTCTGGAGCTGCTCTGGGTTTGCTGGGCTCCTTCAGAGGGCCCCCTTCAGCAACCCCCTTCGAGGCTGCTGTGGGAAGCCACCCTCAGCACTGGTTTCAGGGCGGGATGAGGGTGGGATGAGGGTAGGGGTGGGGGAAGTGAGGATGTTTGCATCGAGGAGAGAATGGACAGGTCAGGCTGGGGGGAAGGTGATTGGGGGGAGGCTGGGGGAGGACAGAGGTGAAGAGGCTGAGCGCTGTTCTGACTCCTCCCCCATGTGCGGGCCTTGCAGCCGGAGGAGAGTGTAGGGCTGAGAGCCGAGGGCCACCCTGATGGTCTCAAGGACAACAGTAGCTGCTCTGTGATGGTGAGGCCCCCGGCCCCACCGGCGTCCCTCCCACTCTCCTCAGGCCCCTCTCCGGGTCCCAGATGTGGTGCGTCAGCTGCCCCTTCACCGGTCCCTGATACCTCAGACTCATGCTGCCCCATCCCATCCCCTCCCCGCCCCGCTATGCCTTTGCTCTCTAGTCTCCCCTTCCCCAGGCCTAACATTCATTCCTGGCCCCCCATCTCTGAGCCGTTGAGCAACCATAACCCCTGCTTGTGCCTTACCTCTGACCCCAGCGTGCCCCAGCCGACCCCCTCACGTCTGGCTGCCCTGCCTTGGTTCCTGACTTGCCCTCCGCCCTTGGTCTCCAGAGCGAAGAGGCAGAGGGCCGCAGTTACTCCACGCTGACCACAGTGCGGGAGATTGAAACACAGACTGAACTGTTGTCTCCAGGCTCTGGGCGGACAGAGGAGGAGGAAGATCAGGATGAAGGCATCAAACAGGCCATGAACCATTTTGTTCAGGAGAACGGGACCCTGCGGGCCAAGCCCACGGGCAATGGCATCTACATCAATGGGCGGGGGCACCTGGTCTGACCCAGGCTTGCCTCCGTCCCCTAAGCCTGGCTCCCTCTGCTGACATGGAAGATTTCAGCTCATCCCCAGGGAGCCTCCCTACACACCTCATTTCCTGAGGAAGATGCTCCCCACCCCACTGACTGCTCGACCTTTTCCTCCGGTCCTTCTGTTGGATGACGGAAGGGCTCTGCTTGTTGAGTCCCTCCCACAGTGTGTGCAGGTCACTGTGTGTGCATTAGTGCTTGTCTGAGTGTGCACTGTGTGTGCGCGGAGGGGTGACCGTGCCCACGGTGTGCGTTGTGTTGTCACGTCAGAGTCCAAGTGAACCATGGTGTGTGTGCCACAGGGTTCAGTGGCTGCATGGGGAACGCCACAGGGGATCGGTGCATGTGTCGTGTGGCTGTGTGACCTTTGCCTGTAAAACGCAGGTGTTTTCCTCAGACCCCAGAGCAGTATTAATGATGCAGAGGTTGGAGGCGGGAGGTGGAGACTGTGGGCCAGGTCCAGGTGTGCGGGCATAGCTGGAGCTGGAATCTGGCCTCCTGAGTGCGGGAGCCGGGCTCCCACCACTTGGGAGCTGTCAGGGCAAGTGTAAAGCAGTGGGCCTAGGGGTGGGCCAGAGGCTCAAACTGTTACAGAAGAAACCCTCTGCCCTCTGGTGGCCTCTGGGCCTGCTGCATGTACGTATTTGTTGTACGTAAACCTGCACAGTGGAGCATCTTTGAGGACTACTGCCCCAAATGCATTCATAAGACAAAAGACTTTTTATAAACTTTTGATTCACCTGGACATTTATTACTGCAAGGACTGCTTAAAGTGACATCAGCCTACACAAGAATTCAGCAAAGCTAGACCTTGCTCAGGTCCTACCCCAGGGGGTTAGTTCCTGTGGTTCTGAAAGGTGCTCCGTCTAAGGCATCTTAATCTAGGCAGGCTCTTGGGAGGGAGCCGAAGAGCTGATAGAGTTTGAAGGAGGGGTGTGCGCCCCTCCGTTACTGGCTATGGGAGGGTAGGTAGGGTCCTTGGCCCTAGGGGCTCCTGAGCTCTTCCCCTAGCCTCATGTTTTCTTAGTTGTATCCACAGTTGTTTGTGATCCCTTGGTGGGGGGCTGCTAGGACTTGGTGACAAGGGCTTCTGGTTTGGTTGTGGTGTAGGGGGGAGAGAAGAGTGATTATAGACCAAGGGAGGTGAAGGAGCTGCTGGGAGCAAGAATGTCTCCTTTTCCCCAGGGGTCTCAGGGTTACTAACTTGGGTCACTAACTTCCAGCCGTTTCTCTGGTTGGGATTAGATAAGGTCCATTTTTGCCTGCCCCACCCAAATACATTCAGCCAGAATATCTAGATTTAGTGCCCAAACCCTGCTCAGCCCGAACTCTGCTGGATTTCTGGACCAAAGGAGAGACTCTCATCCCCTGCTCTCCAGCCAGCCCAGGACTTTGGAGGTGGAACCTGAAGATATGGAACTCTAGTATGTATATTTTGTGTAAATATGTTCATATTTGTACATAAAAAAGATATTCTGTTTTTAAATAAACAGATAAAACCTGTTCTTTCCGGTTCCTGTCTTGCTCCCTGGACTGTGTAAGTCCTGAACCTCAGTGCTGTCTCAGCACCATCTTCCTTGTGGTCCCAAGTAGGGGAGAAGTTAGTTTGCCTGGAACTAGGGGGGACGGGGGAAAAGAAGCGGCCTCCACAAGACCTTCAGCCGTCTCTGAGAGTCGAGGTCGGACAGTGGAACTATAAGCCCTTCCAGGATAGGCAGTGCCTTAGCTGTCAGTATTTTATATCCTGTATTGTATTGGAGTCTCACTACAACAGGCCTGGAAAGTAGACAACAGTGTAAACTTTTTACAGTCAAAGAACCCAAAATTCAAATAAGTTCCACAGAATGTTAGAGTTGGAAAGATTTAAAGATCATCTAGTCCACTCTCTTCATTTTTTTTATATGTGTTGAAACTGAGGCCCAGTAAAGTAATGTGACTTGACTGAGACTACAGGCCGGTCAGGGCCAAAGCCTGGCCGTCCTCCCTCCTGGGTATGCCTTGCACAGCCCTGTGTTGCTCTGCTCCTAGGCAAGTCTCGGGTCTCCACCTCAGACCCCAGAATTCTGGTCTCCGAGGGTGTCAGTCACCTGCTCACACCCCAGGCGCTACCACCCACCCCAGGGCTCTGACATCATCTCCTGTTGACCAATGAGTGGAGGCCCAGCAATGGGTGAGGATGTGAATGTCAGCTACCTCCCCCACCCCAGCTCTGTGGTTGCAAAGATGCTCTAACAGGAAGCGGGTTTAAGGAGCTGCACAGCTTCCTGCCCCCCGGGGCTGAGCAGGGCGAGAAGGGCGAGTGCCAGGCCCAGCCACGAGACACAACTTCTTGCCGGGGTCCTGGCAGCTTCCTCTTCCACAGCCACTTCCGTGTGGCCGGGGCCCCAGAGGCAGGAGCTGCTGCCTGTTGCCCAGGCCACCCTCCACCCCCAGTTCTGAGCCCTGCCCCTCTGGGGCCAGGCCAAGCCCAGAGGCTGGCTTGGGATCCCATGGGGGACTAGTAGGGCAAAGGTCTTAGGGGACAGAGGTGGCTGGGCCAGAGCCCTGGGGCTCCGGCCATGAAGTCTCGGCAGAAAGGGAAGAAGAAGGGCAGCTCGAAGGAGCGGGTGTTTGGGTGCGACCTGCAGGAGCACCTTCAGCACTCAGGCCAGGAGGGTAAGGAGGCCAGCCCGGAGCTGCTGTTGGGCGGAGGGGGAGGCGTGGAGCTTCTCCAGCCTGATCTAGGCTGAGGGTACAGAAGCAGCTTCCAGGAGCTCATGGAGAACGGGCAGTGGCTTGGGGTCACCCCCAGGCAGGGCAGGAAATGTGGCTCAGTGACTGCCTGGGGGTGAAGAGACTGGTGATGAGAATGGGGGCACCGAGGGAGCACTGAGAGGAGAGGAGGGAGAGACTGGAGACCCAGGAGAGGTAGAAGAAGCAGAGGTGAGGAGATGACAGCTGGGGGACAGGAGAGGAAGGCTGAAGGGACAGGGTCAGGAGATGAGTGGCTGAAGGGGCATGGATGGTCCTTAGGTCTGAATGAAAAAGGACAGGAGAAGGGCCCCTGGAGAGCCTGCGGATGGCACATGGGGAGGATGGGTGTTTCCTGGTTGGAGGAGACGAGGTTATGGGGCTCTGATCCCTCTGCAGCCTTGCTGGGCCACAGGTGAAGATGCAGGGTGGGGACGGTCCCCTCCCCCAGTCTCTCTGATTCTCCGGTTTTCCCTGTGCAAAGGAGAAACGGGTTCAAAGTGGAAGGTGAGGGGAGAAGCTGCTAAAATGGGAACACCAGAACAGTAAGAGAGATGGCCTGAGGCCTGGTGTGAAGATGGGGGTAGAGGGTACAAAGGAGGATGGGGGTGAGGACTGTCTGTGGAAAGCATCCTCCCTGAGTTACCTTGGAGGACGCTTGGAAACGAGCAGGACCAGGGACAACATTGGCTCCCCACTGTGCTTGGTGTGCAGTAGACACTCAGAAACATTTCTTGATTTGATTTGGAATTGAACGCAGGTATCCTGACGGCCCAGCCCAGCTTGTTTTTTGGTACTTCGACCTCCTCCCAAAGAAGGGCATGATTTCTCCCCCCCTCCACCCCAATCTGTCATTTCCTCTTTGTTCTCTGCTCTGGGCTGCTGCTCCGTGTGCCTGCAGTGGAGGGAGGGTGATGGTGGTTCCCAGCTCATTTCCTGCTCTTAGCCCCGCCCCTGTGTCCCCAGACACCTCCTTCCCCTTTTCTCCTCCCCCAGAGGCCCCCATCCCACTGGCCTCAGTTAAGGGAAAGCCCAGGCCCCAAGGAAGGGTGTTAAACAGCCGAAGTGGCTTCTCTGTGCCTTTCTTTCTTTTCTAACAGGGCACAGCCCAGCCGCCAGTGTGGGGTTGACTCCTTTACAAGGGATGCCTCTTGAGAATGATGGCTCTTGGGTGAGGGCCACATGATTTAATTGGGGCTGATGTTCTTCCAGTTCTCTGCAAACCCTCAGTTCAGCATCCTCATCCTGGCGCTGTCCTTCCCTGTGGACCCCCTGCCAACCTCCTGTTGAAACACTGAACTCACAGCCAGCCCAGATCCCACTCCTGTATCCCTTCCTGGCCTCTGTCAGCATTCCCGGAAGGTGAGGGGCATGTTCTCTGGAAGGGATAGGCATCTGGTTGCTGGGTCCTGATCCTAGTGAATCCCAGAGAGAGAGAGAAGCCCCTCCTGCCCTTCACAAGAACCTCACCTGAGTCCAAGGGGGGAGGGATATCTTGGGCACCAGAGCAGCAGTGGCAGCCTTCTCCCCTTCTCCCAGCTCCTCCCAGCATAGACAGGTGGAAAGTGGAAGGACAGAGAGAGGCCAGTGATGGCTTCTCTCTTTAAGCCAAGATCCAGCAAAAATGAAAGCCCAGGCCAGGACAGCTGTGTTTGTGGTTAACTCATCCTCCCTGCTTATCCTGGTTTCCCCCATCCTTGCAGCTTCGCTCCATCTCAGCACCCTCTCTCAGCTCTTTGCCCTAGGTGGGTCTCTTCCTTCCCGAGCCCTTATATCAATTGAGTTCTTCCTTTTTCCTAGTATTTATCTCTTTGAGATCTCGTTCAGGTTTCTGATTCTCCCGTTTCCTAAGCTTCAGGCCCTCCTCCCTGACCCACCCTTTGACTCTACCACCCCAACTATGTCTCTAACTTTTATCTCTGACCCCATTTCTCTTATCTCTGTCTCCTTGACTCCTCCATCCCTCTGATCCTCTTATCTCTTCCCCCATCTCCTTGACCCATTTCCTCTATGGCTCTGACTCCTTAGGCTCTCGAATGCCTTCTTTAAAGGTATGTCTTCGGGCTTCCCTGGTGGCGCAGTGGTTGAGATTCCGCCTGCCAATGCAGGGGACACGGGTTCGTGCCCTGGTCCGGGAAGATCCCACATGCTGCGGAGCGGCTAGGCCCGTGGGCCTGTGCGTCCGGAGCCTGGCAATGGGAGAGGCCACAATAGTGAGAGGCCCGCGTACCGCAAAAAAAAAAGGTATGCCTTCTTCAAAGGCCTCCCGTGGAGACTCAAAATCAACAGAGAAGGATGGGATGGAGAAGACCTGGACTGATTGCAGTTACTGTGAAAACAACCTGGGGTTTAGGTGACAGCCAACTATTTATGAGTCAACAGAGTGACGGCCGGAAGAGTTGGGGTAGCATTATTCACCCAAGAGTAGAGAAACAGCTTGAACCAGGAGGGTCTGCCTCATCTCTGCATTCAGTGCTGGGAACCTGAGGTCAGGGGACCCTGGCAAATGGGCAGAGGTCCTGAAGGGATGGATGGTGAACTGTAGAGCCTGGACTAAGGTGAGGCAAGAGAGGTGACTAGGGTGCAAAATGTAAGGAAACTCCCACTCTCAGGGCCAGGCAAGTGAAGCCCTAGGTGATTCTTTCTTAAGGAGGCATTCACTCTCAAGATCGTGCATGTGCACAGTTGACACTTGCACAACCCTAAGAGTGAGTGCTTAAATTTTGCAGCCTTGATGCTGTCCTTGTCTCACCCAAATCCTGGCTCTGGGGTGCAGGAGCGTAAAGGGTGTGGACTCCGGGTCACATAAAGAGGGTTTAAAATAGTGTTTGATGGATTTATTGATTTTCTTCAGTCTGTATTTCTAACTTACTTAATTCCACAAAGAGCTTGAGATGGATGACTTCCAAAACCCAAAACTTTACAAAAAGAATAAATGACTGAAGGAATTGAGTTGAAAGGAAAACAGGAGGGGTAAAATCAGTACCTAGAAATGCATTTCAGGTGGTTCTATATGGTTCCAAGATATGGGCTCTGAGCTTCCTGGTAGTTAAAGAGGTAAACGTAATCAGGTATGAAATTCATAAAGCCCATAAGAAAAGAATAGGTGGCTTAGGAGAAGCACAGCTTTTTCTGACACTAACACATGACAGGAATTTCTCTGGTGAGTCTCAGTTAATTGGACTCAATGTTTTGTCTTAGGCAATATTCTCTATTAAAGCTCCAATTCATTGACTAATTCATTGAGTAATTTAATAAACATCTGTTGAGCGCCTGCTCTGTTTCAACACTGTGCTAGACGCTGGGGAGGATGTTACTACTTGTCAGAAGGTATAGATACAAAATATACCAATCATAACAAAGTACAATAAGTGCTATGGACAGATATAAACAAAGGACCTTGGTAAGTGTAATACGGATGTAAGCAAAGGGTTCAGAATTGGAAGTGATGTCTGAAGTGTGTTTTGAGGAATGCACAGGGGCTCACCAGGCAGACACAGAGAGGAGGGCATTTCCAGGCAAGGGAAAACATGAGTGATAGTACCAAGGCTTGTTCAGGGGGTAGGAAAGTGCTGGATCATAGGATTTATTGGGGGAGCTGGCTGGAGCTAAGGCTGGAATGGCAGCTGGACCTGGTTTGTGAAAGGTCTCATACAGTATACCAGGTTGAGGAGTTTCTATTTTATTCTGTGTTTGTAAGCTAAGCATTGAAGATCGGGGTGGAGCAGAGTGTGTATGTAGCAAAGGATTTAAAGCATGGAGGTGCTTAAAAAAAAAAAAGTAAAGCATGGAAGTGCTTTAGAGAGGTAACTATGTGGCCTTGTGGAGATGAATTCAACACATGGTTTCTGAGGATTTCCCATGACTGAGACACCATGACAGATAAGGTGAGGAACGGCAGGATGGGTCACACTTAGATCTTGTCCTTGAGGAGCTTACGGTCTAGTAACTGGGAAGGGCTCCGAAGAAGGGAGAGAGAATACAGCTTTTTGCACTCTTGGGTTTGAATCCTGGCTCTAGCTGGATGATACTGCACACTCATTACTCCTATGATCCTCAGTTTTCATGTCTAATGCATAGTGCTTGGCATATCGGTGCTTCTCTCCTGAATTGACCTGTCTGAAGGTCTGTTGCAACTTCACGTACCTTCCTATGGCAGATCTAAGATCCATGCATTCACTAACCAGAGGAGGTGCTTCACAATAATGCCCATCAGCTCTGTTCCATTTTGGTTGCAAGAGCTAATGTTCCTTTATCTTATGTAGGGTGTTATGTAAACGCACTTTCAAGACCAGTCCTTCACCCTGAGTCCTCTTCCAATCACATTGCTGTCCCTTAAAAATTTCTGTAATAGCAACTAGTAATTACAGAGAGAGAGAATTTCAGGTCAACAAAGGCAGAACTTTCTAACAGGAATGAGCAGTCTGGAGAGGCAGTGAGCTCCCCCTTACTGGGGGAGTTTATGCCGAGACTCTAGGCCCAATGGGCAGAGAGATTGTAACGGGTTGGCAGGCTGGAGCTGATGTCCTGCAAGAATCTTTCTGACAAGTTTTTGTTTTGTTTTGTTTTGTTTTTTTGTTGCGGTACGCGGACCTCTCACTGTTGTAGCCTCTCTCGCTGCGGAGCACAGGCTCCGGGCGTGCAGGCTCAGCGGCCATGGCTCACGGGCCTAGCCACTCCATGGCATGTGGGATCTTCCCAGACCGGGGATCGAACCTGTGTCCCCTGCATCGGCAGGCGGACTCTCAACCACTGCGCCACCAGGGAAGCCCCCTGACAAGTTTTTATTCCACGAGCTTTGCCTTCAGTCTCCCCAAGCCCCCTTCCCTGCTGCATCCATTTCTCAGACCCCCTGTAGTCTCTGACCTCCCAGACCTTCTGATTTCTCTTTCTCTGCCCCATCTGTGTTCCCAGTGCCCCAGGTGCTAAGGAGCTGTGCAGAGTTTGTGGAGGAGTATGGAGTGGTGGATGGGATCTACCGCCTCTCAGGGGTCTCTTCCAACATCCAGAAGCTCCGGTGAGTCAGGCAGTGAGGGGAGAGCTCTGTGGCCAGGAGGCCAGGAATCACAGGGGTGAGGGGATGTGGGGAGAAGATAGATGATAGATACTGTCCAAGGGAGGAGCTCTAGTCTCCTCGGGAAAGGTTGACACCATGCCCCGCACTCCCCACAGGCTAGCCTGCACACACGCATGTGTGTGCGCACACAAATGTACACACACACACATGCACACACACACACACCCCTCCCCTCCCACATGCACCCACCCAGCTTTAGAAACAAATTTAGATACAATTCACATGCCATAAAATTCACCATTTAAAAATGTGTAATTCAAAAAAAATGTATAATTCAGTGGTTTTTAGTACATTTACAAGGTTGTGCAACCAGCGCTGTCTAATTCCAGAGCATTTCATCAACCCCAAAAGAAACCCTATACCCATTAGCATCATTCCACATTGCCCTTCTCCCCCAGCCTCTGGCAACCGCTAGTCTACTTTCTGTCTCTATGGAGTTGCCTATTCTGGACATGTCACATAAGTGGAATCATATAATTGTACATTTCTGTGTCTGGCTTTTTTTACTTAGCATGTTTTCAGGGTTCATGCATACTGTTGCATGTACCAGTACTTCACTTCTTTTTAGGGCTGAATAGTATTCCATTGTGTGGCGTTATCACATTTGTTTACCCATTCATCCGTTGACGGCTACTTGGGTTGTTTCCACCTTTCGGCTGTTGTGATTAATGCTGCTATAAACATTTGTGTACAAGTATTTGTGTAGACATATCGTTTCAGTTCTCTTGAGTATATACCTAAGAGTGGAACTTCGGAGTCGTACGGTAACTCTATGTCCAAACTGTTTTCTATAGGAGTTGCATCATTTTACATTCCTATCAGCAATGTGTGAGGGTTCCAATTTCTCCACATCCCAGCCAACACTTGTTACTGTGTGTCTTTTTGATTATAACCACCCTAATGTGTATGAGGTGATATTTCATCTATATTTGCATTTCCCTGATACCTAATTATGTCGAACACCTTCTGTGTGCTTATTAGCCATTTGTGTATCTTTGGAGAAATGTCTATTCAAATCTTTGCTCATTTAATAATTAGGTTATTTGTGTCTTTTGAGTTGTAAGAGTCCTTTATGTATTCTGGATATCAGATCCTTATTAAATCTATGATTTGCAAATATGTTCTCCCATTCTGTGCGTTGTCTTCATTTCCTTGATAGCATCTTTTGGTACACAACAGTTTGTAATTTTGATGTCAAATTTATCTATTTTTTTCTTTGGTTGCGTGTGCTTTTGGTGTCATATCCAAGGAACTGTTGCCTAATCCAAGGTCCTGAAGATTTACACTTATGTTTCCTTCTGAAAGTTACACTCCTCCATCCTTACACATACCCAGAAACACACATTTAGGCTCGTCCGCCCACTTCTACCGACTCCTACATACCCCTACATTGCTACTCACACCGACTCTACATCCTGATATGTACCCCTGTTCATGCATACACCCATTTACCTATCCACTTACCCATCTCAACATCCACTCTGCACGTTGACAGATACAACGCCTTATACTTGCTGCCTCACGTATATACACGCCCCAACCTCTTCCTTCCAAGATTCATACGTGTTGACCCTCGACCCTGCCTGGAGCTCATCTCTACAGCTCTGCCTAGGTGAGGGTCCCTCAAATCATAGATTTACTGTAGGTGAGGGTCCCTACATTTCCTCAGACTGTCACCACTCCTGACCACTCTGCACCTCCCCAGGCAGGAGTTTGAGGCTGAGCGGAAGCCAGACCTGCGGCGAGATGTTTACCTTCAGGACATTCACTGCGTCTCCTCCCTGTGCAAGGCCTATTTCAGAGAGCTGCCAGACCCCCTGCTCACTTACCGGCTCTATGACAAGTTTGCTGTGAGTTGAGTGACAGCGGGGTGGGGGGAGAAGAGAAGGCTGAGGGTGACCTCTAAGGATCCTGCGTGATGACCAGAGACCACATGAAAATGAAAAGCCCCGTCCCTTACAAATCTCCTAGCTCTGCTACCTCTGCTCTCCCCTGTCCCTCTGCTCTTCATTGTCTCTCCTTTCCCTGCAAACTGCACACCGTGCAGGGTGAGACTGGGGGAGAGTAGAGGTCAGAGAGAGAGCAGAAGCTGGAAAGCCCTTGGAAATCACCTAGACCGGAGCTTCCCTACGTTTAAGAGAATGAGAACCCTTTTAGGAAGTCAATTGTTTTTCAAGCGTGCCCTTCCATGAACTGCGATCGTGTGCTGAACATCGTTTGAATAAGAAAATACATGACAAAAGTGCTCTCTTGAATTGAGTAACACTTCTAAGTTAAGTTGCATTTTATTGAGCATGACATCATTTAGAGATCCTGAATACCAGGGCATGACATTCAGCCCATACAGGCCAGAAGGGGTGGGCATGGGCCTTCCTGGACACCTTGAAATCAACTCCGTGGCCCCTGGGGCGCCCACAGGGTGGAACCTGATGTGTTCCAGAACCAGAGCACTACTGATGAGGACGCTAAGGCAGAGAGTGGCTGTGAGTTGCTCAAGGTCACAAAGCTAGTAAGTGGCATGGCCAAGATTCATCTGCAGGTCCCGGGGCACCCAGATTCTACGTCAGTGTGCTTTGAAGATTCAACCTGGGGGACGGAGTGGGGTACAGCACAGGCTGTTTCTGAGAGTTTGGCTCAGAACTCTGGGGAGGAAGCAGGGGCAGCGCTGGGTCAGTGACTCCTGCTCCTTGATTTCAACCAGGAGGCTGTGGCAGTGCAACTGGAACCTGAGCGCTTGGTCAAGATCCTAGAGGTGCTTCGAGAACTCCCTGTCCCAAACTACAGGTGTGTGGGCCTCCTCCCCACCCAGAGTCCCGACTCCCCCCGCTCAGCCCAGGCTCTTTGTCCACCTGGGGTCTTGACTGCTCACTTCTCCTCTTGCACCACCCCTCAATCCTGCCTCTGCCTGAGCGCTCCCTTTGTGAGCTCTACCCCACAACGCCCCCTTTCTGCAGGACCCTGGAGTTCCTCATGCGGCACCTGGTGCACATGGCCTCATTGAGTGCCCAGACCAACATGCACGCCCGCAACCTGGCCATCGTGTGGGCCCCCAACCTGCTGAGGTGGGTGCATGTGTGGGGATCCTGGCAGAGCCTAGCCCCTGGGAAGCTGCTCGAGGAGGGGGTGTGGCTGTGTGGGTGCACTGGAGAGGGGTCTCACCCAGTGAGAACAGGAAGTTTCAGGATCACATTGAGTGCGATGGAGCTCACCCACGTGAGCCCCTTCTCTGAGCTTGAGTAAAGTCCCTAAGGACAGGGCCTTTGTGTTTTCTTTTTCTTTTTTGTCCACACTGAGGGGCATGCGGGATCTTAGTTCCCTGACCAAAGATCGAACCCGTGCCCCCTGCAGTGGAAGGACAGAGTCCTAACCACTGGACTGCCAGGGAATTCCCAGACCTTTGTGTTTTCTTACACTGCATCACTTAGCTCAGGGACTGGAGCAGGAAGGGGTTGGGGGGATCTTTGTCAAACGTTTGTTGAGCAAATGTCTTGGAGAAGTGGGTTGCACGTCACTCCCTGTGGTGCAAGGCAGACTATGAGAAGTCCTGAGATTCGTTTATATACAAGGCGCCCTGCAGAGGAGGTAGAGATTAATCCTGAGGAGGGTGTCCAAGAAGGCTTCCTGGAGGAAGTGGCCATTTGAGACTTGAATCATGCATGTAGATTAAGAGGTGGAGATGGGGTTAATGGCATTCAGGGGAAAGGGTGTAAGATCTTTTTAGGGAGAATGCGAATGGGGAAGTGTGGTGGGGCTGGGGGAGAATAACTCCACACCTCCACAGGTCTAAGGACATAGAGGCCTCAGGCTTCAATGGGACAGCAGCCTTCATGGAGGTGCGGGTGCAGTCCATTGTCGTCGAGTTCATCCTCACACATGTGGACCAGCTCTTTGAGGGTGCTGCTCTCTCTGGTCAGTGCCCTTCCAACTCACCAAATCACCATTCTCTGTCTGGGAGTCATGTCAGAGTTATAGAGAGCCTCCAAGATCATCTAGTTCAGTTTCCCTGCTTCGTGGATGACAGAACTGAGTCTCATAAAGTATTGTTGCTTATGCACGTGGAGAAGACCCTGCAGAGAGAATGGTGCCGTCAGGACTTGAGGAGGCCTCTTCTGTTCTCCGTCCAGGGCATAACTTGGCCTCTTAATCACCATCCATCCTGGTTCTCGAGGCTAGTGAAGGATCATTCCCACCCCCGGCCCACTGGGCCAATGTCCTGGGATCTCCTGGCCCCCTTTGTCCCTGAGGACTCCCTCTTGAGGAGCTAGACACAGAGGGTCTGCCTCCAGGTATATCCCTAGCATGGTAGTTGGTGAGTGGGAGGGTGCAGTGAGGAGCTCCGTACCCAAAGCCCTCTCTCTGTTCCTGGCTGGCCAATTCCTCTTCTTTTCCTAGGTGGTGAGGTGGAAAGTGGATGGCGATCACTTCCAGGGGTCCGGGTGTCAGGCAGCCCCGAGGACCTTATGCCCCGATCCCTGCCCTACCACCTGCCTAGCATCCTGCAGTCTGGTGATGGACCCCCACAGATGCGGCCTTATCACACTATCATAGAGATTGCAGAGCACAAGTAAGGCCTTCTTCCTGGGCCCTCCTCCCCTGCACTGGCCACCAGGCTCCAACTGCAGTGATTTCTCCATCCCCTCCAGGAGGAAGGGGTCTTTGAAAGTCAGGAAGTGGAGATCTATCTTCAATCTGGGTCGCTCTGGCCATGAGACCAAGCGTAAACTTCCACGGGGAGCTGAGGACAGGGGTAAGTCTGGGGAGATGTAGGGGGAGCTCTGCTGAGGGTGTGCCAGGCCCTGGCTCTACGCACATCCCTGTCTTGCAGAGGACAAATCCGATAAGGTGACTCTGCGGCCAGCCAAGAGCATGGACTCACTGAGTGCTGTGGCTGGGGTCAGTGATGGTGAGTATAGGTGTGCACTCTTGTGTGTGTGTCGGGGTGGGGCGAGGGTAGTGATGGCTAGTGACTGTACCTCCAGGGAGGGAAGGGGGTTCCTAAGTAGGTGTTGGTGGGGTGACGTCTGACCTGCTGACTGTAAGGTTCGCAGTAGCGGCTAAGGGAAGATGGGCCGGGTGTATTCCAGGCTAGAGAAAACAGGGGGCACTCTCTGGAGACTTTCTGAGGTGTCCAGGACCCTTGCAGAGGCTGTTGCCTACCTCTCTCTCCTCCACAGAGCCAGAGGGGCTGGTGGGACGCAGCAGTCCTCGGCCATGCCCACTGTTGCTGGCGAGCTTGGAGAATGATTCTGTGGAAGCAGCAGAGGGTGAACAGGAGCCCGAGGCAGAAGCACTGGCTGGCACGAGCTCTGAGCCCGGCACACCACGACCTGGGCGGTCAGCAATCCGTGCTGGGGGCAGCAGCCATGCAGAGCGCCGTGCTGGCGTCCACATCTCAGAGCCCTACGATGTCAACCTCCCACCACACATCAGTTCTATGCTCAACATATCCCCGAACATCATCTCTAACGTCTCCTTGGCCGGGTTTGCCCGTGGTCTTGAGTACCCCACCCTTCAGTCCCGGCCAAGCCCTGCCTCTGGCCCTGGCTCTGGCCCTGGCCTTGGCCCTGGTCCCCCAGGTGAGGATTCGAGGATTTCCCGGGGCTGGGAGAGGGGACTAGAACTCTAGGCTGAGGCTCCGATGCTGGGGATCTGCTCTGGGCTTTGGCAGGTTATCTTTAGCTGCCTCCCCGGATTCAAGATGGGGGGAATCCAGTAATATTATCAGGTTGTGTGAAATTCTTGCAGAGAGGATCTCTGGCAGCCTTAGATCACTGATATACCCAAGAATGGGGATCTGTGTCATATATATACAGCAGGGATTACTAAGTACAAAGTGGGACTATATCATAGATGATGGTAATAATAATAATATTAATACTAATAGCTAACATTTGTCGAGAGTTTATGATGTGCTTTGTTAAGGACTTTGAAGGCATTAGCTCATTTCATTTTCTCATAATGTTGACACAGGTATTGTTTTTATCCTTATATTACAGCAGTGGAACCTGAGACTTAGGTTAAGCAATTTGGTAGGAGGTGGCAGAGCTGGGATTTGATCTTTGCTCTGACTCCAGTTCCTGAAGTGTCAATAATGAGAAGTACTGAGGCAGCACTAGGTACTGGGTAAGGATAAGGGCTACAGAGTTAAGTAGTCTTGGATTCAAATTCTGGCTGTGCCACTCGTTGTTTGTGTGACCGTGGACAAATCTCTCTGAGTCTCACTTTCCTCATATATAAAATGGGGATAAATACCCTACATTATAGGGTTGTTTTATGGAGAAAATAAGATAATGCATTATAAAATGTATAGCACAGTGCTTGGTACCCGGTAGGAGCTCAATAAAGGTGGCTCTAAGCCAATGGTTAGGAATATTGGTCTGAGAGGATCGGCCACATGGAGGATCTATGCTGGGAATGTTGGGCCCATACTGTAGGAAGACTCACATTGGAAAGGGTCAGGGCTGGTCTTGACCTTTGTATTCCTGGGACTACCTTTCTCCCAACAGACGAGAAGTTGGAGGCAAGTCCAGCCCCAGGTCCCCTGGCTGACTCAGGCCCAGCGGACATGACCCCTGCCCTGGAGGACTGCCTGTCCCAGGAGGTGCAGGATTCCTTCTCCTTCCTAGAGGACTCAAGCAGCTCAGAGCCCGAGTGGGTGGGGGTGGTGGATGGGGAGGTGGCCAAGGCAGGACCAGCAGGAGCAGCCTTCTCCCCTGGGGAGGACGACCCTGGGATGGGCTACCTGGAGGAGCTCCTGGGAGTTGGGCCTCAGGTAAGGAGGCGCTGTGCTGGGTTTGGGGGTGCTAAGGAATCCAGAGGGTGGACAGGGCCACCTGGTCCTGAGCCACGATGCTGTGCTTACAGGTGGAGGAGTTCTCTGTGGAGCCACCCCTGGATGACCTGTCTCTGGATGAGGCTCAGTTTGTCCTGGCCCCCAGCTGCTGTTCCCTGGACTCTCCTGGCTCCGGGCCTGAAGCAGAGGAGGAAAGTGGGGAGGAAGTCTTCCTGAGTGCCTATGATGACCTAAGTCCCCTTCTGGGGCCCAAACTCCCGACCTGGGAGGGTTCAGGCAGTCTAGAGGAGGAAAAGGGAACAGGGTCTGGAAGACAGGAGGCTCCAGGACAGGCGGAGGGAGAACAGGTATTCTGGGAAGTTGAGGAGGGCAAGGAGGCTGAGCCTGGAATTAGACGGGACATCAGGGAGGAGGCTGAGGGGAGTCCAGAGAGTGGAGTGGAGGGTGGAGAGGCCAGTGAGGAAGGAGTGGAGGCTGAGGGAAGCCAAAAGGTGATTGACAGTTTGAACGAAAGATGTGGGGAAGAGAGAGAGGAGACAGAGGCCAAGGGAGAGGAGTCCAAAGGTCAGCAGGAGGATGAGAGTACAGAGGAAGCTAAGGGTGTGGAGGAAACAGGAGGGGAGCAGGGGAAGGAAAGAAAGACCGAGCGAGAAGAAGAGGAGGAAGGAGATGAAGCCCAGGGAGAAGCCGGGAGGGACCCAGAGGATGGGGCCCAGGAAAACCAAATTGCTGAAGAGAGCTGGGAAGTTGTACACAAACAAGAGGCTGAAGGAGGCAGAGAAGATGAGGTCAAAGGGCAGAGGGGGGATGAGAACCAAGAGGCAAGAGAAGACCAAGGAGATGGTGAAGATAGCAGAATCCCAGAAGCAGCAGCTGAAGGAGGAGCAGGGAAGGTCAGCAAGGAACGTGAGTGTGGAGACGGAGAAGATGAGGGAGACCAGAGGGCTGGAGGTGACCATGTAGAAGAGGGCTCCCTCCCTGAAATGCCACATGTAGAGTCCCTGGAGGTTGACAGTGCCAAGGAGGGCAATGCCCAGCCCTCTGAGACAGAACACGCAGCCCCACAGCCACCCCGGCCAGAGGAGATGGATCCGGAGGGGCAGCCCAGTCCCCTTGGCTCAGCTGGTGGTGTGAGCATGCGCCTGGCTTCCACCCTGGTTCAGGTCCAACAGGTCCGCTCTGTGCCTGTGGTGCCCCCCAAACCACAGTTTGCCAAGATGCCCAGTGCAATGTGTGGCAAGATCCATGTGGCACCAGCAAACCCATGCCCAAGGCCTGGCCGGCTTGATGGAACTCCTGGGGAACGGGCCTGGGGGTCCCGAGCCTCCCGCTCCTCTTGGAGGAATGGGGGCAGTCTTTCCTTTGATGCTGCTGTGGCCCTGGCCCGGGACCGCCAGAGGACTGAAGCTCAGGCAGTTCGGCGGACCCAGACCTGTACTGGGGCTGGGGACTACAGCCTCATCCCCAAAACCTCCCCCTATAGCATGATCTCTGCCTATTGTCCTCGGCCCCTTAGCTGCCTGGAGCTCCCAGCTGAAGGCACAGAAGGGTCTGGACCCCGGAGTCGGTTTAGTCTGCCCCCGAGAGAACCCCAGCTCCCTGACCCCGTTGAGTCGCCCCAGCGCCGATCGTATGCATTTGAAACACAGGCTAACTCTGGGAAAGGTGAGGGACTGTGATTCGGACCAGAGCACAGGGCACAGGGGACAGTAGCTGTCTCCAGGGTCTCTCTGCTGTCTCTTCGGCAGCCTGAGTAGCTTTAGTGCCCAACTTTATAGGTTTTGGCCCTCCAGCTTCTCTTTATGACTGTGGAAGGCACGTCTTGGTCCGTTTACCTGAGGTTGTCTCAGACACAAAGCACTTATCCCTTACAAGATTCCAGAGAAAGTCACCGAGATCCGGTTCCCAGAGAGTGGGGTCACTGGCCAAAGGGAACAAAGAGTAGGCGGCAAACTTAACGATTTCTCAATGTGAAGAATGAAGGCAGAACTCCAGCCAAGTTCCGGCCCTCTTAGGCAATGAACTTCTCTTCATGGAAGTCCAGAGTACAGCCAGGGGTCAGGGCCAGATCAGAGCCTATTACATACAAACACTTTTAGAGTTACCCATCCTTGTTCTACTCTTGGGCCCTGGGACACCTCTTGCTCCTCTTAACTCCAGATTAGGAGGAAAATGTGCAGGAAACTTTGAATGCGGAGTATTTGTTGGAGGGACTGGCTCCCTTCCCAGCTCCCCCACCCTCTGCCTCCCTGCATCTCAAGGAAGAGAGGTCTTGTATAGATCTCTCTGGCCTCTCCTTTCTGCTTTGGAATAACTTCCTATTTTAGGGAAGGGGAACGGCGTCACTCAGGCCCTGGGACTGCTCCCGACAGGCTGGGGCCACACGTCCCAAGGGGCAATGTCTCAGAATAAACGTTGTATTTTTACACATAAGTAGTGTGGTGTCTCATTATTCTTATTAAAGTCTTGAGTGATACGTTTGGCCAAACGTTGTTTTTTTCTGTTTTTATTGTTTGGGCGCTCTTCCTCAGTTGTTGTCGTGAAGACCTGTAGCTAGAAACTAGAGCTGGGTTCATGGTGGTCAGGAAATGGGGAAGAGAAACTTATATTTACATAATGCTCATTATATGCCAGTAAAGGCTAGGTATTCTATGTGCACAGAATCTATGCTCTTGATTTTATTTGGTCCACCTAATAATTCTATAAGGTTGGTATTTGTAATCTCCATTTACAGATGAGGAAACCAATGTTAAGTCAAACGTTGCCAAAAGTCTCAGAACTAAGAAGTGGCAGAGGTTAGATCTGAGACCCGAGTTTGTCTGGCTCCAGAGTGTGAACTCTTCCTATCACACCACACTACTCCAAATCCATTAAGGGTAGGTCTTGACTGAAACGAATGGGAATCAAGATACCTCTCACAGAAACTCTGAGCCTCACAAAAACCATAAGCCTTGGGGGGTCTTTGGGTGACCGCTAACGCTAATACAAATTCTATGTATGCCCAGATATGTCCTAATCTCCAATAGAGAGTTTCTCCAATATAAAACTTAAAAAAGATGTCCTTTGTTAAAGATGGCGCCTCCATCCGATGTCCCTCTCTTGATCTAAGCTGGCCTCTCTCACTCCCTTCTCCTGGAACTAAAAAGGCACTGTCCAGCAGAAAAATGGTAGCACCGAGTTAGTCGTCCTTCTCCCGTTCTTGGACTAGGACGAAAGAGACTACGACTTCAGAGCCATTCTCCCGAGATCCCTGAGCATTGCTTCTTCCCCGCCCCAGCAACACCCACAACACGCCCCCCTCCCAGCCCTCATCAAGATGGAGCGAACGGAAGTGGGGCGATCAGAGGCTGAGTAGGCTGGGCGGGTCCAGAGACACACTTCCGCCCCTCACCAACATGGGCGCGGGCCGGCAGTGCGCATGATCAGCTGTCTTTGGAGATACCCTAGTCGGGAGAGGGAGAACACGGTTGGGGGAGATCGGCGGCTGAAGCTGCCTTGGCCGGTGAGTGCAGGACACGGCGGGAGTCTGGAGACTGGGTGCGCCGGCGAGGCAGAGCAGCCTCGATTTTGTTTCCGTTTTTTAGGTTCAGGAACTCCTGGGGCGGAAGCCTTTGTTTTGAGGGAGGGGGCCGTGCCTGTTTCGTTATCTCCCCTTTTTGTGGGCCGAACTCACTCCCCGCCCCCGGGCGCACAAGTCCCCGCCCTCCCGCGCTGCTATCCGCGAGCCGATGGGCCGGACACTGCGGGACCCGCTGAGCTCCCGGTGTCCTTTCCTACCTCTGCGGATCAGCGGAGGCTGGGGGTGAGCCCGGCCGGGCTGGCCAGGTCACCGCGCGGGCTCTTGGTCGCGCGCCTGGCCGGCGCTCAGCTGCTGAGCGCCTACTGGTTGGTGGGCCTGCAGGGAGACGCCGCATTCTCAGGCAAGGTCTAGGCGCTTGACTTCTTTGCGAACTTGATTCTTTTTTCCCTTTGTGTCGAGACTTAGGGCTCTTGCAGGGCCCTCGTTCCCTGAGCGTGCACGCCACAACATCCTAGCCCGCTTTCCGTGTCGCATACCCCTAATGCTCAGGAAATGCTTCCCGATGTCCAAATAAGATTTGAATAAGTAGCCTGATCCCGTTGCTGGGTGTCCTCAGAGGCTGCCTCTGTCTGACAGCTGTGGGCCATAGAGACGCCTCCCGTGCCCTGGCCTCTGTTTCATTGCTTCCTTCTGCTGTCAGCGCTGCAAGCCTCAGAGGGGCACTTCCTCCGCAGGTTTGAGGATGGAGAGGTAGGTGGTCTCGAAACTCTGGTGCTACTTCTCCCTTAGGGACTGGGATCTTCTTGCAGCGCTACTTCCTCCGGACAGTTTCACTTTCGGTTCCTTTTTTTTTTTTTTTCTGGTTAACACTGGATACAAGCTTTCCATGGCTAATTCGCTGAAGATAAAGGTCTGGGGGACCTTATGGGTAGAGAACTTACAAAAGTCTTACCCCTTTCCTGTCGGGATTATTTTATTGCTTTGTACAATGTAGCTGTTTTTTTCCTGGAGGCATCTGTCTGCTCAGCCCTTTGTTTTCCCTGCCCGCCTCCCCAGTCCGCGCCCCCCCCCCGCCCCACGGGTGTCAACGGTCGTTAAGGCAGGCACCTCGTAGATGGATTCCTCCCCCATTGTCTCTTCTCTTTCCGAACCCCGAACCTGGAGTTTCGCCCCTTTTTGCTGAGGCTCAGTTGATTTGGAGTTGTCATGGCAACATTTTAGCAACTGTGTTGCTCTACAGGAAGGCTTGGTGAATAAAATTGTAGCAGCTTGAAGATGATACACTTGGGCTTTAGGGTCTTTAATGAATGACATAAAGCTGGACTCCCCAAAACAAGAGCCCTGTCAGTAGAAAGGGGCCCGAGGGCCAAGTCTGGTCTTTATGGTTCCGGAGGTTTTTCCAATGGGTTTCAGGTTTCCCTTTCCTAGATTTGAGGACGGGAATTTTTCGGCGTAGAGTATGTGCCTGAGAGGCTGGAAGAAGCGTCAGCATCCATGGCCCTGTGTTTTTTTTTTTCTTTTCTGGCGGTACACGGGCCTCTCACTGTTGTGGCCTCTTCCGTTGCGGACCACAGGCTCCGGACGCGCAGGCCCAGCGGCCATGGCTCACGGGCCCAGCCGCTCCGCGGCATGTGGGATCCTCCCGGACCGGGGCACGAACCCGTGTCCCCTGCATGGGCAGGCGGACTCTCAACCACTGCGCCACCAGGGAAGCCCGGCCCTGTGTTTTTTGATAGCTGTGGTCTAAACATGGCCCTTCCTAATCCTCATGTCATGGCAGATCGTAATAGCTTTAATAATAATCCATCCAGAAATACGTTGTTTCTCAGTCTTGCAGTATAATTATTCCCTCTCCATCAGGAGATGGAGTGATAATTGGAGAGACGCGGAGCACTATTTGTAGAGTTGCTTTTTCAATCACTGTAGCCAGCCCTCAGTATCAGAATGGAGAAAGCTGATTGTCGCCTGCAGATGACTGGTTTATGTTCCTGGATGTGTCTTCAGGGAGCCTAGGTTCTAGAAACAGGGGAGCTTTCAGTTTCCTAGACTCACTAGACTCCCTGATTCCTACCAGGACTTAGCACTCAGGCCTGTGAGGCAGGAGATACGAAGACTTCCAAAGAAGGACCAATTCCTCGGATGTGCCCCCTCACAGAGAGATGAAGGGGTGAGTGAAGAAGAGGTAGGGTCTGGGATGGGAGATGGGAGGCCTGGGAGAACGCAAAATGGCTAAGAGCACTGGCTCTGGAGTCGGGCAGACCTAGATTTAGGTCCCAGCTACATCACCCTGCTGTGTGATCTGGTTTCCAGTTTATAAAATGCAAGTAGTGCTACCTACTCATAGTGCTGTTCTTAGTATTGAGTAAGATATTGCCTGTTAAGTGCTTAGCTCAGTGCTAAGTAAATACTAGCTCTTGTTATTCTAACCTAACCTAGCACCTGTTGGGAATGCCAGTGAGTTTGGGAGCCATATGTTACTGGGCCAGTGAGCTTTTAATTCACTTCTTCCCTTATTCTTCCTCTTGTCCCTTCACAAACAGGCAGCAGAAAACAGCTGAAACGGAAGAGGGGACAGTGCAGATTCAGGAAGGTGAGTGGGAGAAACGGAACTGAGCTGAGACCAAGAGCCCATCGTGGCCTCTCCCCCTACCCCATGGGCCTATCACCTGTGCAAGCTACTTCTTTTAAATGACATGCAAGTGCAACAGAGGGAGAAAAGCAGTAACTCACAGACTTGTCCTTTTCCTAATTCAGGTGCAGTGGCAACTGGGGAGGACCCAACCAGTGTGGCTATCGCCAGCATCCAGTCAGCTGCCACTTTCCCTGACCCCAACGTCAAGTACGTCTTCCGAACTGAAAATGGGGGCCAGGTAAGGGAGGGGGCCAGGTGGCTGCAGGTGTTACCTGGGGTTGGGATTGAGGGAGGTAATTGAACCTGTCATGGGTAGAACCTGGTTTGGAGGATGAGGTGAAGATGTGGACTGTTTGGGGGGAAGGGGATGGGGGTCTCTGAAGGATTCTCGTTTGGGGGCCCTAACCAAGAGAAGCTTTATGAGGGACGCTGGAATCCCTAGCACTTACTCTCTTGTTCCCTCTTCCCCTCCTTCCCCTTTCCTCCCTGCCTCTAGGTGATGTACAGGGTGATCCAGGTGTCTGAGGGGCAGCTGGATGGCCAGACTGAGGGGACTGGCGCCATCAGTGGCTACCCTGCCACTCAATCCATGACCCAGGTACAGGGGTATGGGCTGCAGAGGGGACTAGAGCTCTGAGTAGTAACATGAAGAAGGGAACCAATAGGATAGGTGTGGCTAGGGATAGGGAAGCATCTAGGGCTGCCTTGACCCAAAGCACTAGACTCTCCCTTTCTGGATGTTTCTCCCTCCCTCCTCCCAAGGGATAGAAGCTGCAGAGTAGCTCATGGGAAGTATTTAACTGTCACTTGTCTCTGTTCTCTTGCTCCCCTTCCCAGGCTGTGATCCAGGGTGCGTTCACGAGTGATGATGCAGTTGACACAGAAGGGACAGCTGCTGAGACGCACTATACTTACTTCCCCAGCACTGCAGTGGGAGATGGGGCAGGGGGTACCACATCGGGGAGTACAGCAGCTGTTGTTACCACCCAGGGCTCAGAGGCACTACTGGGGCAGGCGACCCCTCCTGGCACTGGTGAGATATTATGTGAGGATGCTGGCTGGAGGGGCTAGGATAGGCTGTGGGACATGGCTGGTGGGCAGTGGGCCTTTACTCGTGATCCCTTAAGTGATCACAAAGACGTGGGCAGGCAGTGAGTCTGGGGCTGCCCTTCCAGCAGGAGGCAGTATGTCCTTTTTAGAGGAGGGTCCCAAGGCCTTGGCCTTAGCGCTTGGTGAGGTTCCTAGGCCTATGTCCTGACAGAACCTACCGTGCATCTTCATAGGTCAGTTCTTTGTGATGATGTCACCACAAGAAGTGTTGCAAGGAGGAAGCCAGCGCTCTATTGCCCCCAGGACCCACCCTTATTCCCCGTGAGTAACCCGGTTTCTTTTCAGTTACCAGAAATGGTCTTGATTCCTTCCAGATTTGGTGTAATTCCTCACCCCAAACTCCAATCTCATTTTTTGACCCTCCCTTCACTCTGGCCACTCTGGGCTCTGTTGCTAGGAAGTCAGAAGCTCCCCGGACAACTCGGGATGAGAAACGCAGGGCTCAGCATAATGAAGGTAGGTATGATCTGCATCTGAAGCTTGGAGCTCTCTGGTGGGATTGGGGGATAGCTGTGATGTTGAGGGGAGAGGTTAGGTAATTTTACCCTGGGGCCTTTGGTGAGTTCTCCCTGAGTCACCTTGTCCTCTACTTTGCCCCACAGTGGAGCGCCGCCGCCGAGACAAGATTAACAACTGGATTGTACAGCTGTCCAAGATCATCCCAGACTGCTCCATGGAGAGCACCAAGTCTGGCCAGGTCATGGAAAGACCCTGGTAGTGGGCAAGATGCCTGAATTCTGTCTCCTGGTATTGTTTCCAGAAATGGTAGAGAGTGGGCACACATGGCAGTAGTCTTTTCCTATCTCTCTCTGAAGTTCCTGAATCCCTGGGAGATGTTATTTCACCATCCTTAAGGGAAAATGAGGTCCAAAATGTAAACATGCTTTTGGAAAGCAAGCCAGGTATCTTATGTCCTAGTCCTCATTTTGTTGGCTTTTTCTTACAGAGTAAAGGTGGAATTCTATCCAAAGCCTGTGATTATATCCAGGAACTTCGGCAGAGTAACCACAGGTTGTCTGAAGAACTGCAGGGGCTTGACCAGCTGCAGTTGGACAATGATGTGCTTCGACAGCAGGTCAGACCCCCGCACCCTCAGTATAGCTGTCCTCAGCCTCCCTAACCACTAACCCAGCTTGGGCCTCCTCCTCACTGGTGGGTGTCCCGGTAAGTTCAGGGACTTGGCTGTGCCAACTTTTCTACCTATTTCCCTTACTGCCTCCTTCCCGTGGTAGGTGGAAGATCTTAAAAACAAGAATCTGCTGCTACGAGCTCAGTTGAGGCACCACGGGGTCGAGGTCGTCATCAAGAGTGATAGCAACTAATTCTGGGGATCCAGAGGCTTTGGGCCCTACAGCCCCTTTCAGAGAACTGCAGATAGCCCAGGAGCAACAGGCTAACCCCATGCCCTTTCCTTCACTGCCCACTTCTGGCATGGGACTGGGGGGAGTTCAGAAGGCGTGTCTTTGAACTGAGGCCCTGTGATATAGCAGCCTGCAGTGGTGTGAAACACACACGTGGATGTGTACTGACCTCCTCGCCCAACCCCACCGTGCAGCCCCTGGGCCCTTGTGCTCCTCTTGCACAATGCATGTGCTGTCTCCATGCTGGACACTGGACACACTGAACTGGGGGGCTTGCCCTGTGCTTGCTTAGAGTGCCAGCAGAGGGTCTGCTGACAAGCAAAGCTCTGGCTTGCCCCAGGACACTGGCGCTTCCACTGGTTCTTCCTTTCCCTGGAGCTCAGATGTGCACCTGAGGACTCTGGGGAACAGGCTTCAGCAAGAAGTGGGGAAAGGATGCTTAGCAGTGGCTGCTGCCCCAGGAAGAGGAGATTGACCGGCAAGCAGCTAAGGCCTATGCAGAAGTCTCTGAAGCCAGGGAGAACAACAGGCAGGGCCCACTGGGGGCCTTACCCCCTTGTGGGGACGTTTCCCCCCCCCTTTTCTTTCTTTCCTTTTTTTTTTTTAAGATAAAATATTAAGAGCCACAACTGTCTCCGTTTTTTCTCCTTTTGCGGGCCCCAGGGCGGGAGGGCGGGGGCACATTGTGCTTTGACCAGTAAGGGTTGGGCCAAGGTTAGGGTGGGGTGCTGCTCCTGGACTCTGAGTCCTACTACCTGGGCCAGACCGGTGTGTCGTTGCCCGCCCACGCCCGGCAATCGCGAGGATTTCTCTAGCGGGCGTGTGTTAGGGCCACTGGGAACCGGTGCTGCAGGGGGCTGTGCGAGAGGCGGTGCCTTCGCTTCCGGTTCCGGTCTCGGCTTGGCTCCTGCTCCGGCTCTGGGAGGGCGGGGGAGATGCTGCGGGCGCCCAGAGGGCTGGCCGGGGCCGCATTCCTGAAACTCGCGTTTGCGGCGCGCACGATGGCTGGAGGTACCTGCAGGGGAGACCTGGAATCTCGTATAGGCTGCGCGTGGAGACCCCCGGTGGAGGTGCACGCGGAGGGAGGCGCAAAGGGGCGTGGCGGAGGGCGTCCTCGCTCATCCCCCGCCGGGTAGGGGCGCGGCCAGGTGAGGGGGTGCCGCGGCAGCCGGGCCTTGCAGTCCTGCTCCCCTCAAGGCTCTCGTGCCCCCTGCCTCAGAGCCCACGGTCTTGCTCCCTGAACTCCGTTCGCTCCTGGCCTCGGGCCGGGCCCGGCTCATCGACGTGAGATCTCGGGAGGAGGCGGCAGCTGGCACCATCCCTGGGGCGCTCAACATCCCGGGTATGGGATTGAGAGGGGAAGCCCTGGTGGTGGAGTAGAGAGGCCGTCCAGGAGAGTCGCAGCCCATGGGACCTCACTTAGGATGGTGTGGGGAAGGCACTGGTTACAGGGCTTCAGTATTCCGGTAGCTCCCCAAACTTCCCTTAAGAAAGGTTGATTGGAGGCGGATCCTGGCCGCGGAACTGGCCCTTCAAGTTTGAGGGGATAACAGGCGACATGGAAGTGGCAGGCCAGCTTCTGTACACGCTCGATCTCCCCAAGGCTGAATGCCTGAGTTTGCCCGCTCCTCACAAACTAGGGAAGTGGCTTCCCTTCAAAGGTTGTGTGGCTGACTTCCTGTGCAGGTAGGCTGTATCTTGTCCTTGAGGTTGGGGGGGGGGGTGGTCACCGTGTGTCGTTTTGGGGCCCCCTGGAGATTTGTTCGACCGCAGGACCAGTCCTTCCAGGCCCAGCCTCAGAGCCTGAGGTTGCCAAACTGCCGGCTTTCCATTCTGTCCTCTCGACTCCTCCTGCCAGTGTCAGAGTTGGAAACTGCCCTGAAGATGGAGCCAGCTGCTTTCAAGGCTTTGTACTCCACCGAGAAACCAAAGCTGGAAGATGAGAACCTCATTTTCTTCTGTCAGAAGGGCAGGCGGGGCTTTCAGGCCACACAGTTGGCCCGGGGCCTTGGATACAAAGGGTATGGGGATGGTGTGAATTGCTAGCTGGGGCGTGACTGGGGACTGCCTCCTGGGCACTGCTTCCTGGGCTTGTCCTTCCCTCACCCCTCTTTCTCTCCACAGGGCTCGGAACTACGAAGGGGCCTATAGTGAATGGTTCCAGAAGGAAGGTTAGGTAGAAGGTGGCTTATTGAATGCTCCCTCCACCCACCCATGGCCTCCTTCACTAAGAGTGATGAAGGGGCTGACTTGCTGGGTTGGGCAACTTCTTACAGTGCTGTGCACCAAAAGCAACAAATAAAGAGCAGTTCATTAAAGTATTGGAAGCAATTTGTCAGGTGGACTGAAAACAGTTCTAATCTTCATCTAGACTTCATTTCAGCCCTAGGTTCTTCTTCCAGCATTCATCTGCTCCTGCACCCTCACACACCAAAACCAAAACAAAAATGAAAACACCCAGCAGTTTGCTGAGAGACTATAGTTCAGAACCACCTGGCAGTTTGTTTATTTATTTATTGGCCGCGTTGGGTCTTGGCTGCTGCGCGCCGGCTTTTCTCTAGTTGCCATGAGTGGGGGCTACTCTTCATTGTGGTGCGTGGGCTTCTTACTGCAGTGGCTTCTCTTGTTGCGGAGCGCGGGATTTAGGCGCGTGAGCCCAGTAGTTGTGGCACATGGGCTTAGTAGCTCCGCAGCATGTGGGATCTTCCTGGACCAGGGCTCGAACCGGTGTCCCCTGCATTGGCAGGTGGATTCTTAACCACTGCACCACCAGGGAAGTCCCCACCCGGTAGTTAAAAAAAAAAAAAAGTCTTGGGCCCCATCTCAGATTTGGAGTCTCGGCAGTGGGACCTGGGCATTAGTGGTTTTACAAGCCCCTCAAATGATTCTGATGTGAAGTCAGGAGCCAGAACCACTGCTCTAGACCAGAGATCAGCAAACTATGGCCCCATTTCGTCTTGCTGCCATGACCATTGGCTTACATATTGTCTATGGCTACTTCTGGCTAAAATGGCAGAATAGTTGTAACAGAGACTGTATGTTCTTCGAAGCCTAACATTTTTTTTTTTTTTTTTTTTTTGCTGTACGCGGGCCTCTCACCGCTGTGGCCTCTCCCGTTGCGGAGCACAGGCTCCGGACGCGCAGGCCCAGCGGCCATGGCTCACGGGCCCAGCCACTCTGCGGCATGTGGGATCTTCCCGGACCGGGGCACGAACCCGCGTCCCCCGCATCGGCAGGCGGACCCTCCACCACTGCGCCACCAGGGAAGCCCGAAGCCTAACATTTTTACTATCTAGTCCTTTATAGAAAAAATTTGCCCACGCTTGCTCTAGATCTTCAGGTCCCCAGCCCCAACCTCACTTCTCTCAGACTTTGTCACTGGATTGAGAAAATGAAAGGGCTCTCCCAGGCAGTCGCGTGAAGGAATGGATGCCACTCTTAAATCCTACACTTGTGTCAAACACAGATTACAGGTATGAGGAGTTCCTCCTGTGCCAGCAGAAAGAGGTCCCAGTTTTTAGCAACACTGTTCTCTGATCCCACAGTGGATTTAACAAAATTTAACTGGTAAAAAAAGAAAAGAAAAAGCACATGTTTACTGAGATAAAATGCAACACTATACAGTAGGTATGTAACTTCCCTCTAGCATAGTTCATGGTTTAAAGCAGCAGTTCCCAACCTTTTTGGCACTAGGGACTGGTTTCGTGGAAGACAGTTTTTCCACGGACCAGGGGCGGGGCTGAGATGATTTTGGGATAATTTACGCACATTACATTTATTGTGCACTTTGTTTCTATCATTGTTACATTGTAATATATAATGAAATAATTCTGCAACTCACCATAATGCTGACAGGGGGCGGCGCTCAGGCGGTGATGCGAGTGACGGTGAGCGGCTGTAAATACAGATGATCTTCACTCACTTGCTCGCCTGCCGCTCACCTCCTGCTGTGTGGCCTGGTTCCTAACAGGCTACGGACCGGTATTGGTCCGTGGTCCGGGGGTTGGGGACCGCTGGTTTAATGCATATGGTTCCAGACCTTTTAAATATATATATATATTTTTTTGCGGTACGCGGGCCTCTCACTGTTGTGGCGTCTCCCGTTGCGGAGCACAGGCTCCGGACGCGCAGGCTCAGCGGCCATGGCTCACGGGCTCGGCCGCTCCGCCGCATGTGGGATCTTCCCGGTCCCGGGCACGAACCCGTGTTCCCTGCATCGGCAGGCGGACTCTCAACCACTGCGCCACCAGGGAAGCCCCCCCCTTCTAAATATTTTAATGGCAGAGTTTTGACTTCTTAAATTTGATTTACAAAAGTTTTATTCCTTTTTTTGTGGAAGAAAAGGTTGAATCAGAGATGGACCCAATTTTCTGATTTTTCAAGTTTCTGGAGAAATTCCTTCAGACATTTCCTGTATTCCTTGCCTTTCTCTCACCTTTTCCCCTTCTGCCTTTCGGGGGACTGAACCCAGCCCTCATACATCTTTTATCTCACAGTCTACACTGCACACTGTACAAAATCTTCCATTCGTCTGAGCTCTCCACCTCCTTTCACAGACCTATTTCACTCTCTCCCTGAAATAGTCACAATACTGTTAAAATACCGAGCTTAGATGGACATTGTTGGATCGGAGATGAAGTTGAAATATGTGAAAGAGTGTAGTCTAGGGTCTGGCAAATAATAGGTATCAGTTACTCTTTCCCCAAATACCCAAATTCTTTTGGTTCTCAGACTAGTTGGGAAATTTTTCATGGGATCTAATTTCCTTCTTTGAGTCTTTTTTTTTTTTTTAACATCTTTATTGGAGTATAATTGCTTTACAATGGTGTGTTAGTTTCTGCTTTTTAACAAAGTGAATCAGTTATACATATGTTCCCATATCTCTTCCCTCTTGCGTCTCCCTCCCTCCCACCCTCCCTATCCCACCCCTCCAGGTGGTCACAAAGCACCGAGCTGATATCCCTGTGCTATGCAGCTGCTTCCCACTAGCTATCTACCTTACGTTTGGTAGTGTATATATGTCCATGCCTCTCTCTCGCTTTGTCACAGCTTCTCCTTCCCCTTCCCCATATCCTCAAGTCCATTCCCTCTTTGAGTCTTAACTTTCTTTTTTCCCTCCTCAAGTTTTGTAATTTGATTTCTTTTTTTATTGAGGCATAATTTACCTACAATAAAATGCACTGGTTTTTTGTTTTTTGGTCACACGGCATGTGGGATATTAGTTCCCCGACCAGGGATTGAACCCATGCCCCTTGTAGTGGAAGCATAGAGTCCCAACCACTGCACCGCCAGAGAATTCCCTAAAATGCACTGTTCTTAAGTGTTCTGTTCATTGAGTTTTGACAATCGTATGCTTACAGGTAACAAGCATCTTAAGCAAGATACAGAACACCAAAATCCCCCAAATTTCTCTAGGGTGCTTTTCCGGTCAATTCCATTCCTAATCTCTTTCTAGGCAACCATTTTCTATCTTCTAACTAGAAAACTAGTTTTCTAGCTTCCTTCCTGGCCTGCTAACCTACGCTACTTGCTTTCTTCAGTTTAGCTGATGAGGGTTAGAGAGGATCCTGGAAGTAAACTGAGCTGGCCCACTACATGACCACGCCCTCTGGCTTGATCATTGTTAAGAGAACATTCCTCTTTCTCCCTCATTGACTATATGGTTCATAATCTTGATAGGCTGTGCCAAGCCATTACCTTGCCCTTTAACATTCTCTTTCCCTTTCCTCATAGCTAACTATTTCAGCAGGTGAGGCTGCAGAGCTAGAGCTTACCAGCTCTATGTCTTTCCCCTGCCTTCTCTCTTTCCATGCTACATCAGACTCCTCTCTTTCACCATATTTTATCTACCGTAGGTTTGTGTTGACTGTGTCATCATATCTAGTACATTATGTTTTTTGTTGTTTATCTCTCTCAGTTGATTGTGGACTCCTCAAAGGAAGAAACTGGCTTTCATTTCCTCACCTCCAGTGCCTGGGATCTGAGTTCTCAGTAGGTGTTTGTTGAGCATAACTGGCCTCCCCACTTTCAGAATCTTCTAATGTCAGTCTTTCTGAAACATCGCTGCCTGCGCAATCTTAAAATAACATTTTAATCTTATCAGTCAGAGTTGATAATTTACAATAGGTCCTTGTTGCCTAGTGGCTCAAGCACACGTCCTGGCCTGGCATTTCGAGCAGTCTCTAGTCTGGGTCTGGCAACACCCTGCCTTTTCAAACATATCTTTCAGTGCCAGCTCCCATCAGGCTAGTTTCTTTAGTGGCCCCAAAGTAGACCCTACTCCTTTCTGACCCTGCCTTTACTCAACATTTACCCTGTTTGGGAAGCTGCCAGCCTCTTTTGTGCCACACTCAATTTCACAAAAATTAGAAGAATGTATTTGGCAGGATGCTTGCGGTCTTCATCTAGAGGGCTTGTAAACTGAAGGAAAAGGGAGAAAAATAACCAGATGAGATGGTATAACTGATCCATGAAGGACAGAAGAAACAGGAGAATGGTGGATAAGGCACACACCTCTATGTAGCACTTAACACACTGTATTATAAATTATGTCGTTCTTCCCCTTTGGACTGAACTCTTTAAGGGGAGGGACTGTTTATCTTATTTTTGTATGGCCAACAATGAAACCAGAACCTGGCATAAAGGAGGTACTCAATAGATGTTGAATTTTTATTGCGGTGTTTAATAATTCCCAGGGGGGAAAATGCAAGGGGAGAAAGTTGGGAATAATACTCACGAATGGTATCATGGCATGTTATTATGTAAAGAGCAAAGGCTATGAATCAGAGTTCTGAGTTCCAGTTCTGACTCAGCACTACTTAGTGGTCACTGCAAGTTACTTTTTAACTATTCCACTTTTCACTTTCCTTATCTATAAAATGGGGGTTAAAAGACTATCTCTTTGGATGGTTGTGAAAGTTTACTGGGATAACATATGTAAAGTGCCTGTCATTTAAAACATGTGGATTTAGAGATGTACATATGAGTAAACACAAGAAGATAAATAATAGATATCATTGAAACTTGATGGAAGGGAACTTATGACTGGTAGTGGAAAAGTGGTTTTTTAAAAATATTATTTATGTTAACTTACAAGGGGGTTGTTTTGTTTATTTATTAGGCCGCGTCAGGTCTTAGTTGCAGCATGTGGGCTCTTTCATGGTGGCATGCTGGCTCTTTGTTGCAGTGCACGGGCTTCTCTCTAGTTGTGGTGCACGGGCCCCAGAGAGCGTGGGTTCAGTAGTTGCGGCATGCAGGCTTAGTTGCCCTGTGGCATGTGGGAACTTAGTTCCCCTACCAGGGATCCAACCCGTGTCGCCTGCATTGGAAGGCGGATTCTTAACCACTGGACCACCAGGGAAGTCCCCAAAACTGTTTTTTTTTTTTTTTTTTTTTAAAGAAAATATATTTAATAGAACAGTCAGACAATATAAGTGTTCAGCTTGATGATTTTTTACACACTCATTTAAACACTGCTGTGGTCAGAAAACATACACTGTGATTTGAATCATTTAAACCACGTTGAGACTTGCTTTATAGCCAAGTGTATGGTCAATTTTTGTATATGTTCCATGAACACTTGAAAAGAGGGTATATTCTGTAGTTTTAGGGTGTAGTGTTCTATATATGTCAGTTTGGGCCAGTTTATTATTTTGTTCAAATCTATAGCTCTACTGACTTTTTTTGTCTGCTTATTCTATTAGCTACTTATAGAGGTATGTTTAAATCTTTCATCATGATTTGAATTTGTCTTTTCTGGCATTTTTACTTATATATGTGGAGACTATGTTATTACATGTTACAGATTTAGAATTGCTACGCTTCCTCCGGAGTGGATCCTTTTCTCACTATGTCCTTCTTTATTTCTGGCGATGCTTCCTACCTTAAACTCTATTTTGTTTGCTGTTATTACAACTACACCAGCTTCATTTAGGTTAGTGTTTACATGGTAATAACAGACCATGTCTCCTGGAATTCATATTAACCAAAGAAGAAAACACTAAGCACACTTAGACACAAGAAAAGCAGATTTTTTTAATTAAAAGAAAATATCAGTTAAGCTCATAGCCAGAGACTCTAAGGAGAATATGCGTCAACAGAGTTGAGAGTCTTCAGAACCTAGACTTGATAGTATTTCCCAGTAGGAAGCCCTTCCAGCTCATTTATTCCACTAGTTTTCCCCATCCTAATCATATTCCTTAACCTATCAAGTCCTCCAATTAATTGACCTTACCCAAATTTCACTATTATTTTCCTCATGATTTTATTTTCCTCCTAATCTAGTTGATTCCATGCATGGCTCGTCATTATCGTCATTCCTTTGCATAACTGGGACTAAACTTATCAAGAAAATTCAAAACCAATATGAAGAAAATGTTAAAACATGATGAAGAGACCTTAAAAGAAGACTTGCACAAAAGAAAAGACTTAAAACGTTCTTGGATAGGAAGACTCAGTTCCATAAATATATCAGTTTAGTTGAAATGAAGAATAGCCAGAAAAATCTAGAAAAAGAACATCAGTAAGGGGGAGCAAGCCCTACCAGCTATTAAAATATATTAGTTAGCAATTAGATGAGTTCCAAACCCCACACTGTATACCAAGATAAATTTCAAAGATTTAAAGTAAAAATGGAAACTATCAAGAAGAATTATTTTATTATCTAAAAGTGGGGGAGATATCTCTAACTTTAAGTCAAAATTCAGAAGCCATGAAAGAAAAGACGGAGAAAATACAAAACAAGCAAGCCTCTGTGTGGTAAAGACAAACATCACACAAGTCAAGTCAAAAGACAAACAGCAGGGGACTTCCCCGGTGGTCCAATGGTTAAGATTCCATGCAGGGGGCACAGGTTCAATCCCTGGTCGGGGAACTAAGATCCCACATGCTGCGGGGCCAAAAACAAAGAAAACAAAGACAAACAGCAAACTAGGGGAAAAATTCAACTCATAGCATACGCAAAGGGCTAATTCCTTGAATATAAAGAGCCCTTATAAATAGATAAGAAAAAGACAACTATCCCAATAAGAAAGTGAGCAAAACAAATGAAGAGACAGTTAACAGAATACACATGACTCTTAAACCTACAGGGATGCTCAGCTTACTCCTAAGAGATACAAATTAAAACTAAACTGAAGTTTCAATTTGCATTTATCATTTTAGCAAAAATTTAGATGTTTGATAAAACACTTTTAGCAAGACTGTGGGAAAATAGATATGCTAATAGATTATGTAAATATAAATTGGTACAACCTCTATGGAAGGCAATTTGTCAATATCAATAAAAATAATTGTAAGGTCGGATTTTAACAAACGGCACCGTGAAACAGAGGAAAGCTTCAAGTGAGCTTTATTAGGGAGCGCTCCCGGGCGAGGTTCACTGGTCCAAGAGAAAGGGGCCAGAGAAGTCGCACCCGGGCGAGGGTTGGACAAGATTTTATAGGGGAAGAAGGGAAAGGGGTGTGGTGAATCTGGGAGGGCGCAGGGTATCCCTTATTTGGTGGTCTTTTCAGGTATCCTGGGGGACCGTTTGTCCTGCCCCTCGAAAGGCGGGAAGGCTGGGCCGGGTTCAAAGTCCCCAGGTCAGTTCCTGGAACTGGGTGGTCCGGAGAATTTCGGTCTGATGCAACCTGTGAATCTGATTGTGTTCCCCTGCCTCGGGCCAGTTGGCCTTACAATAATAACCGCGGGCTTCCCTGGTGGCGCAGTGGTTGAGAGTCTGCCTGCTAATGCAGGGGACACGGGTTCGAGCCCTGGTCTGGGAGGATCCCACATGCCGCGGAGCAACTAGGCCCGTGAGCCACAACTACTGAGTCTGCGCATCTGGAGCCTGTGCTCCGCAACAAGAGAGGCCGAGATAGTGAGAGGCCCGCGCACCGCGATGAAGAGTGGCCCCCGCTTGCCACAGCTAGAGAAAGCCCTCGCACAGAAACGAAGCCCCGACACAGCAAAAGTAAATAAAAAATAAATTAATAAACTCCTACCCCCAACATCTTCTTAAAAAATAAAATAAACGCTGATTAATGACAATGACCTGAAAAAACATATTAAAAATAATAATAATAACCGCATATATCCTTGGACCCAGCATTCACACTTCTGGAGATTTATCGGACAAATAACCTTGCATCCGTGTGAAATGATATATGTATGTGTTTATTCATTACCTTATTTTTTTAATTAATTAATTTATTTTTTTGGCCGCAGCACACAGGGATCTTAGTTCCCGACCAGGGATCGAACCTCTGCCCCCTGCAGTTGAAGCACAGAATCTTAGCCACTGGACCACCAGGGAAGGCCCTCATTACCTTATTTATACTAGCAAAAGACTGGAAGCAATCCAGGTATCTATAAGTTAAAACTGGCTAAATAAACAACATTATAAGCGTACAATAGAATATTATGTAGCTGTAAAAAAGAATGAGGAAACAGTGCACTTGCGAAGGATCTCCAAGACATGTTTCAAGTGAAAAAAAAAATGTAGTGTAAAAAAAAAAGTACGATAATATGAATACGTGTTTATAATTGCTTATATTAGCAGAAAGAAACTCTGGAATGACATAGAGAGAATTAGTAAAATGCCACTCCCTTGAACACCTCGTTAACATCCCTGCTGCTTTCTCCATCCACTTATTAGGAAAATCCCAACTGTGGTCCCACCCAACTAACTACTTACACTTTTCCTGCAGTCAAACAGCTGGAGTAAAATTCATACCAGCTTGACTGGTCTCTCTTTAAATTTATGTCCAAAATATCTAGTAAGCACTTGATACTGCTCACCAGGCCTAATACACTTCCCTAGTATGTTCAGTTTCTGTCTCTGCTTCTCCCCACTCTTCAATCTCCTAAACTTCCTTTTTTCCTCTGTACTTTTAGCTGATGGCTTTACCTCACGCTCCAGAGAACAGAAGGCAGACCAAATTTTTATCATCCTCCCACCAACAAATATACCAACTGTACCATATACTTCCCTCTTGTCATGGTGGATGGTTGTCTCTGCTCCCTTTTGACCCTCAACTTGGGCTCTGGATCCCATCTCCTCTCTCCTCAAGAACTTGGTACCGCAACTAACCCCTCTTGTTTCATACAGCATTAATTTTTTCCTTTATACTGGGTCATTGTCATTAGCAAACAATCATTTCCATGTAAACCAAATACCTGCTCTACCTTCATCCAGCACCCTTCCAGCTGCCGCTCCTTTTTTCTGCTGCCGTTCTCAGCAAAATCTCTCTTGAAGTGTCTGTAGCCATAGTCTATATTTCTTCGATTTACATTCTCTCCTCAGCCTACTCCATACAGGTTTTATTGCTTACTCCACTATTCCCCTGACACTTCTTTCAAGGTGACCCATGAACAATTTACAGGGATTAGACATTAGATATATGTCTAATTCCTGTACATATCTAATCTCTTCCCCTGGGAAGGTGAGGGGGCATGTCTTTGGCCTAGGTGCCTCTCTTTGGTGGAGGCAATTCCCAAAGAGACCAACAGCTGGGGAAATTGTTCTTCATTTCTGAAAGGGAGTCTGGGTAGCACATCACAGCATTACTACAGTATGTTTGTATGTACAGAAAACCCTACGTTCCAAAAAGGAAAATAGAAAAAAAAAAGTCAGGGCTAAGGGAAGATTGAATAGCATAGTCAGGTGAAGTCAGGATAAAGTCAGGTGAAATGAATGCATGTCAAATTTGGGCTTGGTCTTCCTAGAGAGTAAAGCAAAATGACTAACCAGATTGATTATAAAATGTAAGGTATCCATATGACCAGCATATGACAGAAGCGCACCATCTCTCGACAGGAACCTCTGGAAATATCAATACCTAGAGTGCTATTAGTGTACTATGCCAGGTCGGAAAGAGGTCACTTAAGGATTCTGTTTTCAACTCTGTCCTTCTTCAATATTTTTATTAACTTATTGAATTGGGTCATAGATAGCATGTGTATGAAATTTGCATATAACACAGATTCCGGTGCAACTACTAATATACTGGATGACAGAATCAAGATTTATATTTAATAGTCCCTTCCAGAATTTTCTACGTTGCGGACAAACTCACCAGTCTGAAGTTTACAAAATCTGGCTTTCAAAAAAAGACTACAGAAAACAAATGTCAATGATAATGAAATTTTAAAATTTATTATTTATTTAATCAACTTTATGGGAAAAGGAACCTGGTGAATATCAAATTATTTGCATGCCCCAAAATTACTTTCATGCTTTGTAAATATTAATATATACATAAATGTTTTATATGGAAATAACTGGAATACATGTTATTTGTATTTACTTTAATCATTAATATTATTACATGTATAATTTTCTGTATATTAATTCATTTTCAAAACAAAAAATATGAAATTGAGTGGGTATAAATGCAAAATGTACTTTGGTTAAAAACAATAGTATAGGGACTTCCGTGGTGGCGCACTGGTTAAGACTCTGTGCTCCCAACGCAGGGGGCCCGGGTTCGCTCCCTGGTCAGGGAACTAGATCCCACATGCATGCTGCAACTAAGAGTTTGCACGCCATAACTAAGGACCCTGCCTGCCGCAACCAAGACCTTGTGCAACCAAATAAATAAGTAAATAAATATTAAAACAAAACAAAAAAACCCCCAGTAGTATAGATATAGTATGTGAGAGACCTGATTTAATAGTAGTCCAAGTGAAAATAAAAGGCTTATGGGTTTTGGTTTGCGGCAAATTGACTATAAATAACTTAGTAGTTATAATAATATTAATGTTATTAGTTATCTATAATATTAATAATCATATCTACAAAAGCATTAAAAAATTGAAGTATAGTTGATTTATAATATTATATTAATTTTAGATATACAGCATAGCGATTCAATATTTTTATAGATTATACTCCATTTAAAGTTATTACAAGATAAAGGCTATATTTCCTGGTGCCATACAATATATTTTTGTTGCTTGTCTATTTGATACATAATAGTTTGTATCTCTTAATCCCATACCCCTATCTTGTCCTCCTTCCCTCTCCCCACTAGTACCCACTAGTTTGTTTTCTATCTGTGAGTCTGTTTCGTTATATACATCTGTTTGTTTTATTTTTCAGATTCCACATATAATGATAACATACAATATTTGTCTTTCTCTGTCTGAGTTATTTCACTAAGCATAATACTCTCCATGTCCATCCAAGTTGTTGCAAATGGCAGAATTTCATTCTTTTTCATGGCTGAGTTGTATTCCATTGTGTGTGTGTGTGTGAGTGTGTGTATCAATCACATCCTCTTTATCCATTCACCTGCTGGTGGACACTTAGGTTGCTTACATATGTTGGCTATTGTAAATAATGCTGATATGAATATTGGGACGCATCATGTATATTTTCAAATTAGCATTTTTGTTTTCTTCGGCTATACACCCAGGAGTGGAATTGCTGGATCGTATGATAGTTCTAATTTTAGTTTTTTGAGGAACTTTCATACTGGCTGCACCAATTTACATTACCACCAATAGTCTACAAGGGTTCCCTTTTCTTCACATCCTTGCCAACATTTGTTATTTGTAGATGTTTTGATAATAACCATTCTGACAGGTGTGAGGTGATATCTCATTGTGCTTTTGATTTGCATTTCTCTAATAACTAGTGATGTCGGGCATCTTCTCATGGGCCTGTTAGCCATTTGTATGTCTTCATTGGAAAACTGTCTATCTGGGCTGTTTTAAAATTGGGGGTTTTTTTTGATATTAAGTTGTATGAGCTGTTTATATATTTTGGATATTAACACCTTATTGATCATATCATCTGCAAATAGTATTTTCTCCCATTCAGCAGATTGTCTTTTCCTTTTGTTGATGGTTTCCTTTGCTGTGCAAAAGCTTTTAAGTTTAGTTAAGTCCCATTTGTTTATTTTTACTTTTGTTTATTTTTACTTTTATTTCTTTTGCCTTAGGAGACAGATCCAAAAAAATATTGCTACGATTTATGTCAAAGAGCGTTCTGCCTATGTTCTCTTCTAGGTCTTTAATCCATTTTTTTTTTTTTTTTGCGGTACGTGGGCCTCTCACTGCTGTGGCCTCTCCCGCTGCAGAGCACAGGCTGCGGACGCGCAGGCTCGGCAGCCATGGCTCAGGGGCCCAGCCGCTCCGCGGCATGCGGGATCTTCCCGGACCGGGGCACGAACCCGTGTCCCCTGCATCGGCAGGCGGACCCCCAACCGCTGCGCCACCAGGGAAGGCTCCCATTTTGAGTTTTTAAAAAAAGTTTATTTATTTTATTTTATTTTTGGCTGCGTTGGGTCTTCGTTGCTGCACACAGGCTTTCTTTAGTTGTGGTGAGCGGGGGCCACTCGTCGTTGCGGTGCGTGGGCTTCTCATTGCGGTGGCTTCTCTTGTTGGGGAGCACGGACTCTAGGCACGCAGGCTCAGTAGTTGTGGCTCGCGGGCTCTAGAGCGCAGGCTGAATAGTTGTGGCGCATGGGCTTAGTTGCTCCACAGCATGTGGGATCTTCCCGGACCAGCTCGAACCCGTGTCCCCTGCATTGGCAGGTGGATTATTAACTACTGTGCCAACAGGGAAGCCCTTGAGTTTACTTTTGAATATGGTGTGAGGAAATGTTCTAATCTCATTCTTTTACGTGTAGCTGTCCAGTTTTCCCAACACCACTTATTGAAGAGGTTGTGTTCTCGCCACTGTAGATTCTTGCCTTCTTTGTCATAGATTAATTGACCATAAGTGTGTGGGTTGCAAATGCATTCTTAGACGGTAAATAATAAGAGTGATGGAAATAGCTACCATTTCAGTACTTAAAATGTACCAGGCCCTGTGCTAAGCATAGTACATCAATTATATTATTTAATTCTTATTTTGCCATAAGGTAAGTCATATTACCATCATCGTAACTACCTTCTGGTTGGAGAAAGTTTCAGACAGATGTGAGCTGGCCAAGGTAGCTAGATTGGGGAACTCAGTTTGAACTGAGACCTGTCCATCCCATAGAGATGGTTTCTCCAGTGCCTGGTTCAGTTCTTGGTACAGTAATAAACAAGGGGTTATCCAGAGGAGTGAGAGTAATTGGGGGGTGGCATGTAAATCTGTGCTATTTTGTAAGCAGATAAGTTAGGGGGTCCCAGGAGAAAGAGACCAGGAATGCCTTTCTTGACATAAGAGAAGCCATTTTGGCCTAAGCCATTTTGTGATCTAAGCCTGGCCACAATTCTTGCCCCTTGAACAGGTCTCAGTAATTAATGATATTAAGGGAACAAAGGAATGCGAATGCAAGAACAGAGAAAAGGCCGTCAAACAGTAGTGCAGTGATAAAGCGGAGTCCTAGTTCCTCCTCAAGGGATATACATAATAATATATCCTTGAGTTCTGTAAGAACTAAGGCCCCCAACCAGGTGGAGGATGGAATGATGATGTTGACCCTCCCGACTTCAATCAGCTAAAGCTTGGACTCTGTTGACCTTTGCCCCAGTTCTGTGCTGAGTTCTCTGCTCAAGCCCCTTTATGAATATGCGTGTACCCTTAGCTTAAAAGTTCCCCAGTTTTGCTGTTCAGGGAGATGCTGCTTTGGGAAAGATCCCCGCTGTTCTCCCTACTTGCTGCTAGTAATAATAAATTCTTGCTTTTCCCTATCTTTGGCTTGGTTGTGTCTGTTGGCTCGACACCCACCAAGAGGTGAAACCAGTTTTTGGGTAGCAATATGAAGACTATTTGAAGGATAGTTTAGCTTGGAGAAGGAAAGGAGGCTCATAATAAGAATCTTAAAATGCTTAAAGGAAGGGCTGTCATTGGTAAAGAATAATGATACATTTTGTGTAACTCCAGAGAGCAGTGTTTGGAAGCAGGAGACATATTCCAGTTTTGTTGAAAGAATATTTTTTTTTTTTTAAACTCAGTCTTTTTTTTTTTTTTTATTATTTATTTATTTATTTTATTTTTGGCTGTGTTGGGTCTTCGTTTCTGTGCGAGGGCTTTCTCTAGCTGTGGCAAGCGGGGGCCACTCTTCATCGCGGTGCGCGGGCCTCTCACTATCGCGGCCTCTCTTGTTGCGGAGCCCAGGCTCCAGACGCGCAAGCTCAGTAGTTGTGGCTCACGGGCCTAGTTGCTCCGCGGCATGTGGGATCTTCCCAGACCAGGGCTCGAACCCGTGTCCCCTGCATTAGCAGGCAGATTCTCAACCACTGCGCCACCAGGGAAGCCCTGAAAGAATATTTTAACAATTAAAGAAAAGGGAGTTTCCTGGTGGTCTAGTGGTTAGGATTTAGCACTTTCACTGCTGTGCCCCAGGTTCAATCCCTGATCAGGGAACTGAGATCCCGCAAGCGTGTGACATAGACAAAAAAAAAAAAAAAAAAAGAGAGAGAGAGAGAGTTATTCAAAGAGTTTAACCAGGGCTTCCCTGGTGGCGCAGTGGTTGACAGTCCGTCTGCCGATGCAGGGGACGTGGGTTCGTGCCCCGGTCCAGGAGGATCCCGCATGCCGCGGAGCGGCTGGGCCCCTGAGCCATGGCTGCCGAGCCTGCGCGTCCGGAGCCTGTGCTCCGCAACGGGAGAGGCCACAATAGTGAGAGGCCCGCGTACCGTAGGAAAAAAAAAAAAAAAGAGTTTAGCCAGAGGATGTTTAAACTCTTGGTGGTTGTATTGGCCTTTCTGTGAAGGGTGAGAGGATGACTTAAATGACCTCTAAGATGACCCTTCTACCCTTCTAAGACTGATCTCAGAGTTCTTTAAACCCCTGCTCAAGTTCCCCGGTCATAAAATTTTCTCTGACAATCACAGCCCAGAGTGACTCTCTAAGCTCTTCTCTCTGCTCCTCTTTACTCTCTGACTTAATTTCATGTATCTGTCTCTCTCTCCAAGAGTTTAAATTCCCTTGAGGGTAAAGAACAGAGCTTTCCAAGTGGCAGGCACCCAAATATTTGTTTCAATTTAGTAATACAAAGTTTCTCTTTTGGTTACATATTGTCCTGTTTCCTGTATTAGTCTTGGAAGTAGATTGTAAGCCATTTGAAGTCAGGGACTGCGGTTTATATTTATTTGTATTCCCCCACAGTACCCAATAGGTGCTTGATAAACATTGCTTTAAGTTGGGTGAAACCAGAAGTAGACTTTTGGCCCAAAGGAATGAGAACAAAGGTGAAAGAAGCAAAAGGTCAAAGAATACCACTGTTTTGGATACAAGTGTGGACCTCTTACTTGCAGTGAGATAAGACTCAGGAAGTTTTCCCACAGGCAACGTGGATATACTAAGATTACAAAATAAAATCATTATAACATAGAAACTAGAAATAGTAAAGGTGTTGAGCACGAGTTTCAATTAAAAATGATGTAACAGTATAAATATTAACAGAAAGCTTGAGTATCAACATAGCCTATAGAAAGAGGGTTTAGTCAGCACCCAACTGTTAGTGAGAAGATAAGTAATTCTGAAATGCAGAGCTCTGCTGACTGATTAAACAAATGTAAAGGACATATCCACAGTCACTCAGTGATGTTTATAGAGCGTCTGTAGGTCAGTTTGTATTATCTGGGTTTGTTTGGTAATGTGATTCTGCTTTTCCCACTATTGAATTGAGCGCTCCTTTTCCCTTTTCTCCTCTCAGCGCAGCCTTGAATGCTGCGAATGGAGTGGACAGAGGAAACACAGTTTGGGGGGTAGTGTCAACATATCATTCCCCACCTGTCTCCTGGTCTTCTCCCCCAACCCTTGCATATTAATACATGTGGTTTTCACTTGCCAAAGGACGGGACCAAGGTTTCTGCAGCACCCAGCAATTTACATTCGAACAAACAAACAAAAGAACTCAGGTCTGTCTCTCTCGAGTCCCACAGTACGACTACCTTCCCTACCACCTCCTTTAAAGTATTCCTCTAATCTTCCAGCTCCAACTCAAAACCTAGCCAGTCAGAAAGTCCCTACTTCAGGAACGCCGCCCAATCACAGTGTCCTCACCTGCAGAAGGTGAGGTCTGGGTCTCCTTACGCGACAGTGTCCTGGCCCAATCAGGGGCGGCTTGGTCTTGGAAAGGCGCCAGTCAGCCCTAGAGGGGAGTAGTGGGCGGAGTTGCACCTGGCGACGGTGAATCACTCAGTGGAGCGGCGGCTTCTTCCACCAATCGGAATGTGCAGAGGCGGGGCGTCGACCAATCGGGCGTGAAGGGAAGGGCTGGGCTGGGTTCAACCTGGCGGCTGGAGTTTAGTCCCCGCGCTCCTGTTGGGCGAAGCTGTGTCTGTTCCCGGGCTCCGGCGACTACTGTCGTATCGGGATCTTGATCATGTTGGGGACAAAGGCGAAAGTCGGGAGGAAACAGTTGCTTCTCTTCACATCGATGATCCTGTGTAAGTTCCTGGAGCTTTTGGAGGAATCTGTGGGTCTGGTCAGAGGTTGGAGGGAGGCGCTCCCCACACCTCTTGTCCGCGGGAGGGGAGGGGTTCAGAAACCAGTCCGCCTCACCCTCCTAGTCCTCTTTCCGCCCCTGGCTCGTCCCTCTTCTTTCCCGTCCCCCTTACCCTGGTGAGTGGCTGGCTCCCCTCCCCCACACTGGTGAATAATGACCCCTCCTCTTACATCCGGAGCTGCCTTTCCGCACGTTCACCAGAAATAACGGGGAGAGATTGGTCCCCCTTTCCTTCATCCTCACTTACTGGTGAGGGCCGGTGGGCGCGAGGGCCCTGCCCAGCCGGGATTACACACCTGGGAAGGGGGCCATCCTGCCCCTCCAACACGCATCCAACATCCGAGAACAACCCGAGAGAAGTCGGAAGCCTCTCGTACCCTGACTCCCTTGGCCCCTGGATGCTCTGCTACTTAAGGGTCCTCAGAGAAAATCTAATGGAGGTGGGGTGGGGCGGAAGTTTCTTTCCCTGGCTGTTGCTGAAGGGTTTCTTTAGCTTTCCCCGGATTTTGGGGTTGCCATTGTTGCTCTGGGAAAAGTGTCTAGGTGCAAAATCTGGAGAAAAAAAAAAGAAATAAAATTGAAACCTAAAATTTCTCAGAACACAGCATTCGAAGTTCCTTTCTAGAATAACTACTTCCAGAGTCCTTAATAAATGTTGTTGACTGAGTGACTATTCGCAGGGGGAGGTCCTGGCTTTTGGTTGGCTGGTTCCTTCTCAGAGCCAGAACTCTGCCCTCCCCCCTGGCCTTGTTTGAGAGTTTTTGTTTCCTTTGTAAACTCCCTTTCCTGTGGAACAATGAGACTCACTTGTTGGGGCAGGCCTCCGTCTATAGATATGCTTGTGCCCGGCCGAGTGTGTGGTTTGTGCCTTAGTCTACCTGTGTCAGCACCTGCACACTTATCTGTCTGATTCTTGAGTGTCTGTGTGTGTGCTTCTGTAGATAGTTGTGTCAGTAGGGGATCTGTAAGATTCTCCATTTCCCCCTCAACATCCATGTTTTAGGAAATAAAAGAAATGAACAATTATGATCAGTATTAGCAGTTATAAGGTAATTCACTTTGCTTAGTTTGAAGGGTGTCTTAAGGCAGATGAATTGACTACTCCTTTGTCCCTTATTACAAAAACATTAACATTTGGGGTGGACTGGACCAGTGACAAGTCGAATCCTCTCCCTATTGTACAGATAAGGAAACAGGTACAAAGAGGGGAAATGACTTTTCCAGATTGACAAAAGGACCTGGGACTGGAACCAAAGTCTCCTGACTGACTTCTCCTTTTCCCACTCCTGGCTCCAGCGTCTCAGGCACCCTGTGGCACAGGAACCAGGATATCAAAACATCAGTTTGGGATACTGCTCCAGAGTCCACTATCTTACCTACCTTTTTCAATTTTTCTTTCCCACTAGATTCTTTCTTTTCTCACTTCTCCCTTTCATTCTATTCCTCCATTTCCCCCTTTTCTTCAGTTTCCATTCTTTTCCTCCCCTTCTTCCCCATTTACTTGTGTCTGTATCTTAGAACTGCTAGTGACACCCATGGTCATTTTTTGGTTCTGTGTGGTAGTCAGTACTAAACACTTTGCCAACACTTGTGCTGTACCAGTACTCCCCACCCCCAACCTAGAAGTTTCTGAGTCAGTAACTATTTGTGACAGTATTTGTCAGGCTTATAAGCTTCCTAGAGCTGCATCCTTCTCCCCTTTCCTTTTTCTTTTCTCTCCCCCTCATTTTCTATAATAATCACATACTGACACTGAAAGAGTTGTGGTATCACCCTTCTGAGCTTGGGAGTGTCCTCTAGTCTGTTCAGGGAATCAAGAAACAGTGGTTTAGAGGGAGCTTGAGATGATGTTGTATTAGCTTGATAGGACAGTGGATCCTAGAAAGTAACAAGTCCAGGAGATGGAGGAACTGACCTTGTCACATGTAAATAGGGCTAGACCTGGGGGGAGCAATTTGGTTAGTACAATGAGGTTGGGGATAGCAGCCAGGTCATCCCACCTGGGTTCTGGCTTGGCTTTCTGCCTTATTTGTGATCTTAGGCTAGTAACTCAGTCTTTTCATCTGTAAAACGGGAGTAATAATACTTGTCCTAATCTTGTCCTGAGGATCAACTGGGATAATGGCTACATTACATATACATGAAATGATTATTGTCGGGCAGCTTTTATCCCCTTTGGATTTTGTGAGGATGAAAGGAGGCTGCCTATAGTAGAGCAGGTCAAAGGAAGCAGGGAGAGACCCTGCTAGATTCCAAAAGGCGAGAGTGAAAAAGTAGGGGCTTTCTTGGGCGTCTAGTCTGTCCTCTGCCCTTGGGATACTGGAAGCATATATAGGGTTCCTGCATGTTCTCCCTCCTCCCTCCAGGGTTGCTCCTCATGTGGGCTCTGCCATCTGGGAGGAAGAAGAAAGGATCAAGCAAAGGTCCAACCCCAGCCTGGGGAACCTAGTGGAGAGGAAGGCCTGAGCCTACTGAGACAGGGCTGGAGACTAAACACTGGGAGAACTGGGCCTGGGAAAAGTAAAACTGGTGACAGAGAGTACTAGTCTCCCTCCCCGTAGAGAGCCTGTGCTTAGAAAAGTTTCCAGCTATCTCCCAGGCAGGAAGAGGCATTTCTGCTTAGCAGGGTGGTGTGTGCATAGGATGACTTTTTGGTGTAACTGCAGACGAGAAAGAAGAAACCTAGGCTGGAATCCTGGTGTTTGCACGCACACCTCTTACTTCATGTAGTGTCCCCACTGAAACATTCCAGAAGGGAGGAACTGCTGCCCTGTGTCTGGGTCAGTCTGTGAGTCCCGGTGTTTCTTTTGTATTGATGTTTCTGCCTTTCTAGTTTTGCTGTTCAGGGTTAGATTTACCTCAAACTGTAGGTTGGTGAGTCACTCCTCCTTTCCCCTCTCTCTACTGGGGGGTTGAAATTACTCCCAGGAAAGAATCGTTCCCTCGAAACCAGAACCTAGAAACTAGTGACACAGCAAGTTGGAACTAGGAAGTGAGTGGTAGTGGAATTCCAGTGTCTTAGTCTTTCCCTCCTGGCTCTGGAACACTTTTCACTCTATGATATTTCTCTTCAGTTTCTTTGTGATCTGGGCTTGCCTGGAGTCTCCAACCTAGTTTTAGCTTAGGGTGGAGCTGCTGTAATTAAAAAAACAAAGTTTATTTATTTATTTTTTTTGCGGTATGCGGGCCTCTCACTGTCGTGGCCTCTCCCGTTGCGGAGCACAGGCTCAGCGGCCATCGCTCACCGGCCCAGCCGCTCCGCGGCATGTGGGATTCCCAGACCGGGGCACGAACCCATGTCCCCTGCATCGGCAGGCGGACTGTCAACCACTGCGCCACCAGGGAAGCCCCAAAGTTTATTTATTTAGAAGAGGTTAATGTGGTACGAGAATCAAAATGACATAAAAGAGTGGGGTTATCACTCCCACCCTGTTCCTGTTGACTCCATATCTCCCCTAGTTTCCTATACATCTTTCCAGTGTTTTGTTATACAAATATCAGTATATATAAATATATATTTCTTTCTTTTCCCTTTTCTTACACAAAAAGAGGCACACTATATTCATTGTATTCCATCCTGTATCTTGTTTATTTCATTTAATATACCCTGGAGATCTTTTCATATTGGTGGTGTGGCCTTGGCCATTAGAATATTCCACCCCTCCCCCGCCCTCCTCCCCAAGTCCTCTGGGTCAAGGGGCGTCTGTTCTGCCGACTCAGAAGTGGCAGACACTCCTGATTAAAGACAGATTTAAAAGCTATATACATTTTATGTGAGAGATTAGGAAACGAGGGGGCTTGTTTTTCACATCTGTTAGCATTGAGGAAAGACCTTGGGGAATCTCTAAACTCAGACCTGCTTCCTATAGAGGTTCAGGGAAGATCTGGATGCCACTTGTCAAACGTAATTGTGGAAGAGGTTTCAGTGCTGTCAGGGGGTTGTGAGAGGTAATGTGAGTGGATACATACTGGAGTTTTCCAGGCATTGAAAACTCAGAGTTCATCTGCCTGGGACTCCCTGATAAGCAGAGTTTCTGTCTAAAGTCTGCCTGGTGTCATTTGTTTTACAATGTGTAGGACAGGAGGAAGCAGCTGGTTGGCAGGAAGTTTGATGCCAGGCCCCCTGGAGTGAGCCCTGGGCAGGCAGGCAGAGCCTTCCTTTGTAATGGGGAGATGGGTGGGGGAGGAGAGCTGAGCAGGTAGAACTGGAAATTCTGCTGAGAGAGGGCAGGAGGGAGCAATGGTGTGAAAGCTCTCCTGTCCTACACTGCCATCACCACTTTCCACCATCCTCAGAGGGCCTTGCCAGTTGAACGACGTTACTGAAAGTACAGCCAAGCCTGGCTGTTTAGACCTAGCGCAGCCTGTTGTTGGGCTCACAGAGCCTTCCTCTTGCCCACGCATTCCTTATCTGTCCCACCCCAAACCCCAAGAGTGACTTCAGTCTCTACAGGGTGAGCGGTGGGAAGGAAAGTGCAAACCGGGGGTGGTAGCCCTGGGTCCGGGTTCTAATTGTATTACAATGTCAAATTCATTTGTTAATCCAATAAACATTGGTGTTTACTATGTTATGAGCACTGTGCTAGAGATTAGGGATAAAAAGTGAATAACATCTGCTATCAAGAAGCTCTGAGGGGAGTCAGGTATTGTAACAATTAGCCCACGTTGTGAACACACTGTAGCTGGGGGCTTTCTAAGGCTTTGGCTTATCTTCCCTATTCCGAGGCTCTAGCTCCCTTACAGTGGGAGTGTCCTATGAGGCTCATCTGCGTAGAGGGGAAATTTGGATGAATTCGTAGAGAAAACCAGAGACTAGCTTGGCTGGCTGGCTGGCTACCCTCCTTTTCCTTCCTTTGTTTGTTTGTTTTTAAATGGATCAAAACAAACTCATTGCACGAAAACAACTTAAGGAAAATTCTAATAATTAACAGGATGCATAGAGAAAACAAAGATTTCTTAGTAAAGCAGCAGAAGGAAGTAGCTTTTCTGTTGTGGGTTTGACCTGCGTGTACAAGGGAGGGTTGTTGGTGGGTTCTGTCAGATGTCTGGATGCCTCCACCCTCTGTGACCACCTTCTCATCACAGCATTGCTTCAAAGCGGCAAAACACAGTGCTAGGAACGGGGGAGGATACAAACATAATTTGGTTTCTCTGTTCTCAAGGAACTACAGACATATAATGACTAAGTAGAATACAGAGCACCGTGCGTCAGGGGCTGTCATCGAAGCACGAAATGTTTGGGGAGCATAGAAGGAAATAGTTACTTTTTAAAATGATAAATTTTTTATTAAGAAATAATAGATGTTCAATGTGGAATAATGGGAAAACAGAGGGATATAGAGAAAGTAAAATCACATGTCATCCTATTATCTAGAGATAAACACTGATTGCTGGTTTTATTCTAGTCTTTCCACTATGAATAAATGTGTGGTAGAGATGACCTGTGCAAAATATATCAGAAAAAATAAAATGGCCGTTTGGTGTCACTGACTTTTCCTTAAGTCTTGGCTCTGTGGGCAGAAAGGGTCACACCAGCTCAACAGAAATCCATAGACATCAATGTTTAAACCAAACCGTGTACTAATGCTACTTGGAGCTGTGGCCGGTTTGTCAGATTATGTAGGAATTACAGTGGGAAAAAACAAAACTGTGTTATAGATCCCTTCTCATTTAGATTATTAGTTAATGACTGAATACTAGTTTTAAATGAGGTAGGTGACTACGTTCTATGACAGAGAGGATAGGAACATCTATATGCCCTGGTATGGTGGTAACATGTCCTGACTGTATTTTTTTTTTTTTTTTGAGCAAAGTACACTTTAAACAAAATTCCTTCTGTAGTATTCTACTGTATGGCTATCCTGTAATTAACTGTTCACCTTTTGTTGAGGGTTTAGGGTTTTTTTTTCTTTGCTGTACGAAATACATTAAATTGTCCTTGAACATACATCTTTAAGCTTACCTTTAACTATTTTATTTTCTTAGGCTATATTCCTAGAAGTGGAGAGAGATTAATTTTGATTGGGGGAAGGCATTATGCATCAAGGCACACTGGAACAGGATCTTGAAGTATGAATGGTGTTTCCTTGCTGCTCTGCTGAAGATGCTGTGTAGTGCAGTAGTTTTGGAGACTCAGAGTTAGGCAGACTTGGGTTAAGATTCCCACCTTGTTGTTTGCAGCTGTGTGATTTGGGGCAACTGTGCTAAGCCTCAATGTTCTCATCTATAAAACGGGATGATAACAATAGTACTTGTCTTCCCAGGGTTTTTTTTTCTTTTCTTTTTTTTCCCTCCTCACAGGGTTTTTAATGAGACAATGCATGTGCTCTCATTTCTTCCTGCCTTTTTCTCTCCTTGAAATTTATCAGACTCACATACAGAATCTTGATAGTGTAATAGTCTATTTCTTACTCATCTGTTACTTCATTTCACCTTTAAAGTCTTATTTAATCGTTCTGTGCTTCCTGGTGTGTCAGTATTTGGGTATTTCCTGTTATTCTTTATCATCCTTCCTTTCTTTTTGCCTTTGTTTTTGCCTCTCCTTTCTTGCTTTGTTTTATTTTTCTTTGCCTCTTGTGATCTTTATTATTTTTTTCCCTTTTTATTCCCCTTCCCACTCTTTTTTCTTTAAATTAAAACATTTAATACATACTTGTTTATTACACAAATGTAGAACATAGAAGAGAAAAGCTGCCTGTATTCTCATCTCTCAGATAATATGCACTGTCCAGTGTTTGGAGTCTATTCTTCGAGATTCCTTTATGTGTATATTCGGGTTATTTTTATTATTTGTAAAAATAGGGTCATGTTCTACATATTGTTTTTACATTTTGGACATATTTCTATGCCTGAACAAATTGATTTACCTTGACCTTTGCGATGGCAATATGGTTATTTTTATTTGTTTTTGTTTTACATAGTTGTGTAATGTATCATACCATGGAGCCAGATTACCTGGGTTAGAATCCTAGCTCTACCTCCTACTAGCTTTGTGAACTTGAGCAAACTACTTCAGTTCTGTGCCCCGATTAACTCACATGTGAGATGGGAGCAATAATAATATTTATTTCATAGCATTATTACAAGGATTACATGAATTAAACCTGTAAAGGGCTCAGAAGAGTATCTGGTACATAGTATTCAAGAAATGTTAGCTGATGGGGCTTCCCTGGTGGCGCAGTGGTTGAGAGTCTGCCTGCCGATGCAGGAGACACGGGTTCGTGCCCCGGTCCGGGAGGATCCCACATGCCGCGGAGCGGCTGGGCCCGTGAGCCATGCATGGCCGCTGAGCCTGCGCGTTCAGAGCCTGTGGTCCGCAACGGGAGAGACCACAACAGTGAGAGGCCTGCGTACCGCAAAAAAAAAAAAAAAAAAGAAATGTTAGCTGCTATTATTTTATTCATTTGGTCATGCTCAGTAACATGTGTCTAGAATTTGGATATAATTAATTAAAAGTATAGGACAAACCTTGCAGAAGTCTTCAAGAATTCTGTTGATTTTTTAAAAAATTATTTTATTGAGGTATATTTTGCATACAACATTATTTTAGTTTCGTATACAACATAATAATATATATTTATAGTTATTGAAGAATGATCACCACAGTAAATGTACATCTATCACCATACATGATTACAGAATTTTTTTCCTTGTGATGAGAACTTTTTTTTTTTTTTTGTGATGAGAACTTTTAAGGTCTACTCTCTTAGCAACTTTTAAATATGCAATATATGCAATACAGTATTATTCACTATAGTCACCACGCTGCCCGTTATATCTCCATGACTTATCAATTTTTTGTTTTGTTTTGTTTTGTTTCTGCGGTACGCGGGCCTCTCACTGCTGTGGCCTCTCCCGTTGCAGAGCACAGGCTCCAGATGCACAGGCTCAGCGGCCATGGCTCATGGGCCCAGCGGCTCCGCGGCATGTGGGATCTTCCCGGACCGGGGCACGAACCCGTGTCCCCTGCATCGGCAGGCAGACTCTCAACCACTGCGCCACCAGGGAAGCCCCGACTTATCTATTTTATAACTGGAAGTTAGTACTTTTTGATCCTCTTCACCCATTTTGCCTCCCAACCCCCCACTCCTCACCTCTGGCAATCACCCAATCTGTTTTCTGTATCTGTAAGCTTGGGGTTTTTTTGTTTGTTTGTTTTTGATCCCACATATAAGTGAGATCCTGTGGTATTGGACTTCCTCTGTTTGACTTAATTCACTTAGCATAATGCCCTTAAGGTCCATCCCTGTTGTCACAAATGGCAAGATTTCATTCTTCTTTATGGCTGAATGATATTCCATCGTATATGTGTGTGTGTGTGTATATATATATATATATATACACCACATCTTTATCCATTCATCCATTGATGGACACTCAAGATATTTCCCTATTTTGGCTGTTGTAAGTAATACTGCAGTGAACAGGGGGCTGCATGTAGCATTTTGAGTTAGTGTTTTCATTTTCTTTGGATAAATATCACCCATAAGTGGAATTGCTGGATCATATGATAGTTCTATATTTAACTTTGTAAGGACCCTCCATACTGTTTTCTACAGTGGTTGTATCCATTTACATTCCCACCAACATGAGCTTTGCATGAGGGTTCCCTTTTCTCCACATCCTCACCAACAATTATTATTTCTTGTCTTTTTTTTTTTTGGCCGTGCTGCGCATCATGGGATCTTAGTTCTCTGACCAGGGATCGAAGCCGTGCCCCCTGCGGTGGAAGCATGGAGCGCTAACCATGGACCACCAGGGAATTCCCTATTTCTTGTCTTTTTGATAATAGCCATTCTAACAGGTGTGAGGTGATATCTCATTGTGGTTTTGATTTGCGTTTCCCTGATAATTAATGATGTTGAGCATCTTTTCATGTACCTATTGGCCATCTGTATGTCTTCTTTGGAAAAATGCCTATGCAGATCCTCTGACAATTTTTAAATCAGATTGTTTAGGTTTTTTTGCTATTGAATTGTATGAGTTCTTTACACATTTTGGATATTAACCCTTTGTCAGATAAGTTAGTTGCAAATATTTTTTCCTATTCTCTAGGTTACCTTTTCATTTTGTTGGTGATTTCCTTTTCTGTGCAGAATATTGATTCTTTCACTGTGCATACTTGAGTCAAGATTCAACCAGAATGTCCACAGCTGATGCCCAATTTAAACCTTTGTGTTGGTCTGCTTGGGATGCCATGACAAAATACCAAAGACTGGGTGGCTTGAACAACACTAATTTATTTTCTCACGGTTCTGGAGCCCAGAAGTCCAAGATCATGGTGCTGGAGGGATGGTTTCCTCTGAAGCCTCTCCTTGGCTTACAATGGCAGCCTGTTCACATGGTCATCCCCCCTATGCATGAGCACCCTTGGTGTCTCTTTGCTGCCTGTTCACATGGTCATCCCCCCTATGCATGAGCACCCTTGGTGTCTCTTTGTAGAAGGACACCAATCAGATTGGATTAGGACATGTCCTAAGGTCCTCACTGTAACTTAATTACATCATTAAAAGGCTTGTCTCCAAATGCAGTCTCTCTCAGAAGTACTGGGGGTTAGGGCTTTCATATATGAATTTTGAGGGAATACAATTCAATCTGTAAAAACCATGAACCATTTTGAAGATTCTGCAGAAAGAGCAGTGATCTAGCCAGGTGTCTCCTTGGGTTGCTCTTGTGATCATAAAAGAAATGGGGGTGTTGTAAATGGATTCACATCTTTTCCCCATTTCCCCCCTCCTCCCATTTTAGACCTTGCATTAGAAGGTCTCAAATGTGTGCAGACCTTGCATTGCATTGGCTCTGCACACTTCTACTGGTTGTGAGAAACCAGCCTCTACTGTTGTGCATGCAGACACCTACAGACACACTGCAGCCCAGGTGCAGAAATGAGGCCCTTTTGCAAAATGGCAGGTGGAAAGCACTCCTGTGCAGAGAACTTTAATTCTGTTTCATGACTATGAAGCAAATTAAAAACACTTAATTCTTAAATTGTGAAGCTAAATTAAAAGAAAGATTAATAGAACGCTCTTTTTTTTCTTCTGAGAACTAAACATTAAAAAAAAAACACTGTTGCTAGTATTAAAATTTTTTAAAGATTGGGTTTGAATCAAGTTTGTTTTTTCTTCTTTTTAAAAATATTTATTTATTTTGGTTGTGCCGAGGCTTAGTTGTGGCGTGCAGACTTCTTGCTTGTGGCGTGCAGACTTCTTAGTTGCAGCATGCAGACTCTCAGCAGCGGCATGCATGCAAGGTCTAGTTCCCCGACCAGGGATCGAACCCAGGCCCCCTGCATTGGGAGCGTGGAGTCTTACCCACTGGACCACCAGGGAAGTCCCAAGTTTATTTTTTCTTTATTTGGGTGTGCCCCATCTGCCAATTTGAAAAATGGGCTTATCTTTGTAGATAAACCTTAACAAGTAGATGTTATAGCGAATGGTCTGCTCTGACCTAATTTGTTAAGGTTCTATGTTGTTCAGTGTCAGTTTGTACCAGGCATTGTGCTAAGTGCTGAGAACTCAGAATGGTAGATTAACACATTATCCCTGCTCCTTTGGTTGTTTACTGCCTGATAAGGGAGAGATATAGGCGCATAGATGATGTCATTATAATGTGGGAAGTGCTTTGACAGTGTTTTGCATGGGGTAGTGGAAGCCAAGGAAAGAGACCTTAACTTGTCTGTGGTGAGGATTGGGGGTGGGGTAAGTCATTTCCCGCAAAGTAATGTGTTTGAATACCTGCTGACCAGGTGGAGAAAGAGGGGACAGGGTGTTCCGTATAACAGGAATAGCATAAGCAAAGGCAGAGGTTGTGAAACTGCACGTCTTTGCTGGGAATTGTAAGTAGTTTTGTATTGCTGGAGGGTAAATTGCAAGAATAGGGAGTGTGGTGAAGATGATAAACTTATCACCAGGTCGGTTGGTGCTAGAACTCTTGCCTGGCTGAAGAATTTGGATTTTATCTTACAGGTAATGTGGAATCGTTGGAAGCTTGAAGCAAGCGTTAGATTTGCACTTTTTAGAAGGCTGTATAGTGTAGCCCAGTCTCTGGAATTGGACTGCCTTGATTTGAAGCTGTACCACCACTTAACTGCTCTGGGCCTCAGTTTCCCCATGTAGAAAACAGAGGTGATAATAACAGTATCACCCAACTCCTAAGGTTGTTGTAGGAATTAAATCCATGTGATGTGCTTATAGCAGTGCCTGGCATATAATATAGTAAGTGCTCAATAAATGTCAACTCTTTCTCTAGCAGTGAGGTGGAGGAGGGATGTGAGTGGGTCAAAATTAAACAAGGCAGAGAAACCTATTGAGAGACCAAATGCAATTCTTCAGATGACGATGGTACTAAAAAGTGGCAGTGGGTCTGTGGAGAGGAGGGACCAAATTTGAGGGAGATTTGGGAGATGACATTGTAATGCTTGGTGTTGGACTAGAGTGAAGGAAAGATGGTGATGGCTTAAAAGGTTCTAGAGTGAGTGACCAAGTAAATGGTGATACCACCAACCTGGAGAGAGGAGGGGAAGCGAGAGGTAGTGGGAAATGATGAGCAGTGTGAGATTGCAGGAGGGGGTGTGTGAAGTGCAAGTAGAACTGTCAGAAGGCACAGCAATAGGAGTCTGCAGCTCAGGCAAGAGGTAGTATCTGGAGCTGGCCATACATTGGTGTAGAGGAATGTTGTGTATTTGAGATTTCCTAGAGAGAATATGGAGAGGAGAAAGGGCACAACATGGAATGCTGTTGATTACTAATATTAAGGGATGGACAGAGGAAGCAAAGTTCAAGAAGGCGAATAAGATAACCCTGAGGTGGGGGGAGAACCAGAAGGGCTGAACGCAGAAACCAAGGGGGTGGAGTGGCTTGAGGAGGCAAGTGGTTAGTATGGTCAAACATCTCACAAAGGCCACAGGAGGTAAATGAAAAAGCAAATACTGGATATCTTTAATTATAAGACTACTTTAATGTTTTGGAAATTGGGATGTGACTTACAGCCCATGTACATATTTAATAGGATGTTTCCCCAAGAAGCTATTATTAAATTGATGTTATATCTTATAATCAGGGTATCTTAGAATTGAGGAATACGATTGGTGACCTTAGTAAGATCCATTTTAATTTCAAAGTGAGAGCCAAAGACGTATTGCAGTAGGTTGAGCAGTGAATGTGTATGTTGGGCTGGAAACAGTGTGTGTAGACTACTTCTTTAAGAAGTTGAGAGAGAAAGGGAGGAAAGGATTGTCACTAGAGAGGGGTGTAAGATTGAGTGAAGGTTTTCTGTACATGAAAGGGCCAAAAAGTCTATTTTTTTTTGTCTTTGTGTACAGTCTTTATTTGTTGAAATACCATTAGATTTTTCCTCAGGACAAGAGCAAAGATCATCCCCTGCAGAAACTTTGGAACTATGTACAGAACTTTACAGAACAGAGGACAACACGTTAGCTGAAGCCTGCCTGCTGACCAGAGAAGGGTGTTCTGAGTGGACTCAGCAAAGAAAAGGAAATCAAGCAGGGAAAGCCCATCTGAATCAAACTTCAGCTGCCATCAGGGCAAGTCTTGTGATGGTCACAGATTGGAGGCTCTGTTTATGGAAGGTTCGAGTACAGCACAGGGGTTCCATGTATCTTTACGGCTACACCCCAGGCTGAGGTGCCATTAAGTCAATGTCACTCAAATTCCTGGCCAGCCAAACTCCGGCAGCAAAGAGTCCCAAATTAAGGATCAAGTTCCTCTGGAAGAGGCTTCCCTGGTGGCACAGTGGTTAAGAATCCGCCTGCCAATGCACGGGACACAGGTTCAAACCCTGGTCCAGGAAGATCCCACTTGCTGTGGAGCAACTAAGCCCGTGTGCCACAGCTACTGAGCCTGTGCTCTAGAGCCCACGAGCCACAACTACTGAGCCCACGTGCCACAACTACTGAAGCCTGTGCACCTGGAGCCCGTGCTCCACAACAAGAGAAGTCACCGCAGTAAGAAACCAGCACTCACCACAACTAGAGAAAGCCCATGTGCAGCAGCGAAAACCCAACACAGCCAAAAATAAAATAAATACATTAATTAATTAAAAAAAAAAAAAGTTCCTCCAGAAGTCATTTCTATCGGTGGCAAAGCGGTAGACTCCCCGAAGCCAGTCTCCCACGTTGTCTGGAATTTCAGGAGCTTCATTTGCCAAGCCCACAGTGGTCATGCCAGCCCCACTGGAAGCGATAGCAGCACCTTCGCGCTCCACAAGGCCTCTCACCACGCACCTTCCAAAAAATCTATTGATGCCTTTGACTTTGTAGTTTTTCTTGTTGTGAACATGGAGTAAATTAAACATCACAATGGAAAAGGTGAAATTTCCTTCTGTTTTGGTTTACCATGTTAACTAGTAGGACATTTGTATGTACAGTATGCCAAGTATAGGTCCAAGGTTAAGTGCAAAAGGGAGGTCGTGATGAGGTAAGGGAACATATAAAATAGATGAGGAGAATGGATGGGGAAATTGTGGGTGTTGTGAGAGAAAACCCTCAGCTCTGCTGCTCTATACATGATGGTTCTAGAAAAGAGTCTTTTTTTAAAAAATAAATTATTTATTTATGTATTTTGGCTGCATTGGGTCTTCGTTGCTGCACTCGGGCTTTCTTTAGTTGTGGCGAGAGGGGTCTACTCTTCCTTGCGGTGCGCAGGTGGCTTCTCTTGTTGCAGAGCACGGGCTCTAGAGCGCAGGCTCAGTAGTTGTGGCGCATGGGCTTAGTTTCTCTGCGGCATGTGGGATCTTCCCGGCGTAGAGCTCGAGCCCAGGTCGTCTGCATTAGCAGGCGGATTCTTTTTTTTTTTTTTTTTTTGCGGTACGCGGGCCTCTCACTGCCGCGGCCTCTCCCATTGCGGAGCACAGGCTCTGGACGCGCAGGCCCAGCGGCCGTGGCTCACGGGCCCAGCCGCTCCGCGGCACGTGGGATCTTCCCAGACCGGGGCACGAACCCGCGTACCCTGCATCGGCAGGCGGACTTTCAACCACTGCACCACCAGGGAAGCTCTAGAAAAGAGTTAGTCTTTCCAAGGCAATTACAGTGATAGAGGAGAGATGGTTTAGTGGGCTGGAATGTAAGCATTTTTCCGGCAGTATTTATATATATTTATATGTATTACTGAAGAAAACTTTGAAGTCAGAAAAAGAAGTATATACAGAAAGACCTATGGGCAGATGATGAGAATAATAACACATAATACTTATTTGGTGCTTCCTGTTGGTCAGACACTCTTGTAAGCACTTTATTTGTATTAGCTTGTTTAACTCTCAACAACAGCCCTTTGACATAGAAATTCTTATTATCCCCATTATACAAGTGGGCAAACTGAGGTTCAAAGTGACTAAGTGGCTTGCCTGGGTCACACAGATTATAAGTAACAGAGCTGGGATTTGAATGCAGGCAGTCTGGATCCAGAGGCTTGTTCAGGAACAAGAAGGGGAACGTGGATCAGGATGTCTGAGGTGTCCTGGGGTCACTAGGAAGGAAGGACATGGTGCAGAGGCTGAACTTAACTCATGGTGTGAGACGCAGCCACAGGAGAGTTTTGAGTATTGCAGTCAGGCCACAGGCAGACATCAACAGTCCTGCATCAGAGGAAGGTGAGAAGGCCCTGAGGTGAAGGGCCCTGTATTTTAAGCAAGAGGAGAGAAGCCTGGACTAGGTAATAGCAGTCAGAATTAATGAGAAGGGGAAGATGCCAGTTGCCCAATATGTTTGTGTATATATGTGGTGATGTCATTCCTGCACATGTTTTAGATCTGATAATCTGAGAGGACTCAAAAAAGAACTTCAGGGCTTCCGTGGTGGCGCAGTGGTTGAGAATCTGCCTGCCAATGCAGGGGACACGGGTTCGAGCCCTGGTCTGGGAAGGTCCCACATGCCACGGAGCAACTAGGCCCGTGAGCCACAACTACTGAGGCTGCGCGTCTGGAGCCTGTGCTCCACAACAAGAGAGCCCGCGATAGTGAGAGGCCCGCGCACCGCGATGAAGAGTGGCCCCCGCTTGCCACAGCTAGAGAAAGCCCCCGCACAGAAATGAAGACCCAACACAGCCAAAATAAATAAATTAATTAATAAACTCCTACCCCCGACATCTTCTTTAAAAAAAAAAAAAAAAAAAAGAACTTCAGCTGAAGTTAGAAGTGAGGCAGAAACAATCATCAAATTCATATGCTGTGATTTATTTATTTATTTTCTTTTGGGCAGCCCTTTATTTCAAAGGCTAGTTTTTAGTTTAATTACAAGCTGTTCTTCGTTTGGGTGGTGTCATAGGTTGGGTTCTTGGGAAACTGACTCTGAGATGTCAATTATTGTACCAAGACATTTATTAGGGAGTGTTCTTGGGATCCACACCTATGGAAGCAGGACCGGGCAGAGGGAAAAGTTGAGTTGCATTGTAGTCCCAACAAGGCCTCAGCTTACTGCACAGGGACCTTTGAAGCAGAAATAGCCCTTCAGTGTTGTCCCAAGGTGGGGAGTTGGGGAGATAGAGATGGGACTTTTTTTTTTTTTTTGAGATGGGACTTTATATGTGTCCTCCCTCCCTTTTTTCTTGTCCCACGTGGCACATTGGATCTTAGTTCCCCAACCAGGGATCGAACCCGAGCCCCCAGCAGTAGAAGCACGCATGGAGTCTTAACCACCGAACCACCAGGGAAGTTTCCAAAAGTCAGTTCTTGCTGGTTCCTTTTTTTTTTTTGGCCGTGGAACTTACTCAATCTCAGTTCCCTGGCCAGGTTTGAACCTTGGCCATGGCAATGAAAGCCCAGAATCCTAACCACTAGGTCACCAGGGAACGACCCCCCCTCTCATTGATCAGGCATTGGATGCCGGTGCCCTGACCCTGTTGCCGCCTGGTAGGAGGCATGGCCCTGGGCAAGGCAGTGTTCTGGGTATCCTCAGAGAGGGCTGATGGCTGCAGGCCTTCTTCTGGCATCAGTCCCAGCAGCTGAGACAAAAAGTCCTTCATTCCTGAAGAGAGATCTGGTTTGCACATCTCGGTGTACATCACAGGTAGCAAATTGTAAAATTCGAGAATCTTAAAAAAACAAAGTTCCCATCATCAAAGCAGAGAAAGTTGACTTGGGCAAAAAATCAAAGCATTTAATTGTCAGCATTCTTGATGAGACCTAGAGACTTCCATGTCCTCAGTTTTCAATTTAGTGAAGACTATTTGGGTTAATTTCTGTATCTGTTATTACATCTGATTATAGATTTGACTTTGAAATATAATGCCAAATATACAAAGTAATATGATTAGAAATAATTTCTAGATAAAATGGACCTGACTTTTAAAAGAATCATATTTTAGTACATAGTTTGCCTCCATTACACTAGTGGCTTTTCTGAAAAGCAGCATGGTGTATAAAAGTATGGTATAATAAGGGAAAAAAAGAGGTATAGGAGAGACCTGTATGCTAATCTCAGCTCTGCCATTTCCTAGCTATGAAAACTTGGATCAGCCACTTAATCTTTTATTTTTTCTATTTATTTATTTATGTATGTAAGTATGTATGTATGTACGGCTGTGTTGGGTCTTCACTGCTGCCTGCGGGCTTTTCTCTAATTGCAGCGAGCTGGGGCTGGTCTTTGTTGCGGTGCGGGGGCTTCTCTTCTTGCGGAGTACAGGCTGTAGGCGCACGGGCTTCAGTAGTTGTGGCACGCAGGCTCTAGAACGCAGGCTCAGTAGTTGTGGCTCGTGGGCTTAGTTGCTGCACGGCATGTGGGATCTTCGCACACCAGGGCTCAAACCCGTGTCCCCTGTATTGGCAGGTGGATTCTTAACCACTGCGCCACCAGGGAAGCCCCCCACTTAATCTTTCAGGTTTTAAAAAAAAAAAGAAAGAAAGAAAGAAAAGAAAGAAACAAGAAAAAGATAATGAACCTAAAGGATTTCAGAGAACATCTAGTTCAAACCCATCATGTTTCAGATAAGAAAAGGGAGGTTCAGGGTCAAGAGACCATATTCAGTTACTTGGGTAATTTAATAATGAAAAAGTACACTTGCATTTATCTAAAGAAGACAGGACTTTGACTTAAAGCTATGAATAAAGCAGCCTTCATGAGTTTGAGCTTTGAAAACATGAATGAGAGTAATTGTGTACGTGCAGGTTGGTAACTATATCACACCATCCTAGAATCCTCTGGCACTGGTGCTTATTTTGGGATGTGTGGGCCCCTCCTGTGAGCCCAGCTGCCTCTCTCCCACCATGTTATTTAATTAGCCTTGCCTCTCCTCACCTCCTCTCTCCACCTCCACCACACACCACATTTTCCTTCTCTTCTCCATTGGGCAGAAGGAGATTCTAATGAGATGATCTGAGCCCACTTCTGGTCCAGAACCCGCTGTGTGATCTTAGGCACATTTCTTTACTTTAGTTCCTCATGTAACACTGGGATGATAATGTTTGTCCTGCTGATCTGTCATGCTTGTTTCAAGGATCAAATGATATAATTGTATGTGAAAACACTTTAAAAAGCACAAAAGGCCCTACAAATGTATTATTATTATCCTATTATGGCTCCTCCCTTTCTTCCCTCCCTTGCCTCCAGCTTTGCTGGCTTCCTGCCAGGATTGTCTGACAAGTGACTGTAATTATTTGCTGAGAAGCTTTCTCTGAACCATGAAATGTCATTTAGAAAGCTGCTCTTGGACTAGGAGGAATCTGATTAGATTATTGGGAGTCACAGAGGGAAATTTTTTTTTTTTTTTTTTTTTGCGGTACGCGGGCCTCTCACTGTTGTGGCCTCTCCCGTTGCGGACCACAGGCTCCAGACGCGCAGGCTCAGCGGCCATGGCTCACGGGCCCAGCCGCTCCGCGGCTTGTGGGATCTTCCCGGACCAGGGCACGAACCCGCGTCCCCGGCATCGGCAGGCGGACTCTCACCCACTGCGCCACCAGGGAAGCCCAGGGAAAAATTTTTTTAAATAAAGAAATTGCATTAGAAGGAAATCTTTTATTTCCATTGATTAAAACAAGTATTAGCCTGCAATTGTAGCAAAAAACATTTTTAAAAGATATTTAGAATATTGGTGAGAAAGTGTGAGATCCGAGAGGCACGTGAACCTCTTGAATCCCTTGACCTTGGAATCTCAGCATGGAGAGTCCCAGCCCTAGATGCCCATCAGCTGGGACTGCTCTTCCCTCTCCACAGCATTCCTCTGTCCACTCCTGATGGACCCACCTCTCTTCTTCTTCTCAGGCTCACTGGCATTGGGCAGGGGTGCAGTGCAAACTTCTGAACCAGTAGTCCGAGTTGCTGAGAATAAACGTGAGTTGGGAGGGGCTGTGGAGGGTGGCGGGAGTTGGAGGGAAGGGAGGTGAGCAGGTGCAGACCCCTGGGGAACATCCAGCCCAGACTGTGGTTTGGGGCCATTTCCCCAGCTTCTCCATTTACTGCTGTTTCTTCCTCCCACTCACTTTGATCCTGTCTGTAGCTGCCAAGTTGTCCTGCTCCTACTCCGGCTTCTCCTCTCCCCGCGTGGAGTGGAAGTTTGCCCATGGCGACATCACCAGCCTCGTTTGCTATAACAACAAGATCACAGGTGAATCGCTCCACCTCCTTGCTGACTGCCTAGGTGGCAGGGGGCTCACCCTGGGGCTGAAGTCCCCAGGGCCTTCCTGTCGCCTTTCCTGGGGGAAGAAGAGAGCCCCCTGTGCCTTGGGTGCCACCGTCACCAGCTTCTCTTAGCTTTCCAGCTCACTCTGCCCCTGCTTCCTCTGTCCTGGTAGCTTCCTATGAGGACCGAGTTACTTTTTCGGACAGTGGCATCACCTTCCATTCTGTGACCCGGAAAGACACGGGGATGTACACTTGTATGGTCTCTGACGAAGGCGGCAACACCTATGGGGAAGTCACTGTCGAGCTCATTGTGCTTGGTACGTGCCACAGGTCTTCTGTGTGGGCTTGCAATCAATTGCTTCCCTAAACCCTTAGCAGGCTCTGCTAAGCTTTGGAGCTCGCTGATGGTGAAAATACTCGTGGCGGTGGGGCTGGGGAGGGGGGTGTTCAGAGTCCTGGTGCTGTCAGAGAAGAACGAGCCCCTGGTTAGGGGGAAACTAAGGGCATAGTAAGGAAGGAAGGCTAGAGCTGATGGATGGGAGTGTCATGCTACTTGGCCTTCAGGCAGCCGTCCTGCTCTTGTGACAAGTACCTTCTCTCCCTCCCCAGTGCCTCCATCCAAGCCTACAATCAGTGTCCCCGCCTCTGCTACCATCGGGACCCGAACAGTGCTGACCTGCTCAGAGACAGATGGTTCCCCACCTTCTGAATACTTTTGGTTCAAGGATGGGGTACTGATGCCTACGGAACCCAAGAACAACCGTGCTTTCAGCAACTCTTCCTATACCCTGAACCATAAGACAGGGGAGCTGGTACGGACGGGGTCAGGGTAAAAGATGTATATGAGGGGGTCGCAGGGTTATAGAACCCCCGAAAGTGGGGAAGAAGGGCGAGCAACAAGGTAACCTTGGCATTAGGATCAGGAGACATAAAAGACAGGTACTTGGCTTCTTCAAGCAGGAAGCCAATTCGTCTTCTGCCCTCCAGATCTTTGACCCCGTGTCGGCCTCTGATGCTGGAGATTACACTTGTGAGGCGCAGAATGGGTTCGGGCCACCCATGAAGTCAGACACTGTGCACATGGATGCTGGTGAGTGAGGGCGTGGCTGGGGCTTGGGCTCAGACCCCAGGGTGGGGTTTGGGGTCTGCTCTCCGTCCTGGCTTTGGCAATGTTGGCAATACCATGAACGAGCTTTCGGGTGCCTGACCTCTCATTTGTGTCCCATAGTGGAGCTGAATGTAGGGGGCATCGTGGCAGCTGTCCTTGTAACACTCATTCTCCTTGGAGTCTTGATTTTTGGCATCTGGTTCGCCTATAACCGAGGCTACTTTGACAGTAAGTATTTGACCTCAAAGGCTCTCCTTTGTATCATCCCCATTTCAGGGCCTGGTTCTTGGGTGCCACCTGAGTACTGACCTGATACTGAGCCCCGTGTGTGTTGGGGTTACCTCCCAGGGAGCACCGGTCACCCGTATCTCAGGGCCACACGCTAGGTCCCCCATCTTCCTGCGCCATGCTGTCTTCTACCCTGCTGACACTCATGGTCCCATTTCTTGTCTTTCAGGAGCAAAGAAAGGGTGAGTGAGCTGCTGTCCTAGAGCTCTCTAAGGTTGAGTACATGGATGTATACGGTTTGAAGCTGAGATGTTCCCCGGGGGAAGGGGTTGGAGGGGAAGGCAACGAGCCTGGTAGGGAAAAAACATCTGGATTTCTAGCCCTATCCACTATGGTCCTGTGCTTGTCCTTTCTCCCTGCACCCAAACCTCCCTACCGAGAACTCTGTGCTTCCGTTAAGTTCTCAGTCCCGGCCTCTAAAGTTAACAAGCAGAGGTTAAGGAGAGGGACTAGGGGACTGAGCGTCTCCATCTTCTGACTTGTCCGCAGGACCTCGAATAAGAAGGTGATTTACAGCCAGCCCACTGCTCGAAGAGATGTGAGTATGCCTGCCCTGGGATGGGGAGGTCCTCCTGGCTGGAGTGAGGGGTTTCCAGACTGTGTTTATATGTATTCAGGGGATTATCAGCTAAAGAAGACTGTAGAGAGTTGACGCGAATGTTTTATTTCTCCAGGGGGAATTCAGACAGACCTCATCATTCTTGGTGTGACCCTGGTCCAGCTCATCTCCCGTCCTCTGTGCTTGCCTTACTCAGGTGCTACCAGACTCTGGCCCCTGATGTCTGTAGTTTCACGGGATGCCTTATTTGTCTTCTAGCCCCCACAGGGGCCCTCACTTTTATCTTAGTTAGGATGTGTTTTTTAAATAATGTCTGCCATGTGCACCTTCTACCTTCCTGCCTCCCTTCCTTTCCCACCACTGCTGAGTGGCCTGGGACTTGTTTAACGCTCTTTCCCCCCATCCCCCGTCCCTACGAGGGATCAGACAGAGGTCCTGACTGATGCCTGCTGAGTTCCCTTCCAAGTAGACTGCAAGGGTGGCGGGGCACTCACTGCCCCCTGCGCGCAGCGGTCCTCACATAGGGAGGGATCTGGAGCTTGGTTCCTTGGTGCTTTCTTGCCGTACTGAGGACCGGTACCAGCTGTTCTAGAGTGGGGACTGGAGACTGGAGCAGCTGAAATGGTTGTGTGGTGACGACGTCAAGTCTCTTCTGCCTCTGCAGCCCACTTTCTTCTGTCTTCCCGCCGGAAGCGCCATGGGGTCCTCCTGCACCGTCCTCTTTCTGAACACAAGCAGACTGACAGCAACTATGTCTGTGGAGAAAACAAGAGCTTTGGTTGTGGAGATCATAGTAAGCTTTCAGGGCACACGGAGCAGAAGAGTTTTTAAACCACTGATCTACAGAAAAGAAAGCTGGAGCTGGTAGCTCAAGCCATCACCCTTCCCTTGGCTGGAACAACTGGACCCACACTTTTAAGACGTGTCTGCAGGGTTGTGGGAATTTGTGTAGTAGTCATCTCTGCTGAGCACGTGTGTGTGTCTGTGTGTGTGTGGTATCAATTCTATACTGAAATTGAGTGTGTGTTGGAGGGCTTCTTAGCTCTTTGGTGAGATTGTACTGTGGGAATGGGAGAAATGAAATACCTAGGCTCCTTCTTAGTACAAACAAGAAAATCCCCAAAGCCCTGCTTCCTAGCAACCTGGGCTGGTCCCTAGCTCACTGTCCTACCCCTTCCTGGTTCCTGCCTTCAAGGCAGACGTTGGACCCTCATTTCCAGAGTCCTCTTGTGGCAGGAGAAGGGCACCCCGGGTGAAGTGATGGTGTACTCTGGGTTCTACTTGGTCTGATCCACTCAGTGAGAGGAGAAATGCCCACCCTGCCACCTCTGTCAGCCAGATGCACTAATATACTTCCCTGAGGCTACAGGAAAAGCAGCTCCAGAGCCTGAGGCAGGATTTCTCAAATCATTCTCAGAATCACTCCTTTAGTAGTAGTTTAAAGTAGTCCTACTTCTCTATTTAGGGGGTAGGTGTAAGGAGAGCAGGAGCCAGCAGGGTAGTCCTGCCCACCATCTTGACCCTTCTTTGCCCTTACATCTGTTTCTCCCTCTACCCCAGCAGCCTCAGTCTATTTATTAACTAGCAAGAGGGCAAATAAGGGGTCTCCTAGGACTGATTTTGCTAATTTCTGTGGAGGATACTGAACACCACTTTGCCATGTTCTGTTCCCTCATCTGACAGTCCATCACAGAACTGAGTTTTCTTTTCATCAAGGATCCAGAAGGAAAAACAAAAACCAAATCGTATCGTCACGCACCAATAAAAAATAAGCTTTCCAGTTGGAAATAGAATCTAATTAGGCAATAAAAGTAGAGATTGCGAAACGGTTCAGTAAGAATGAGGTTTTTGAAGTACGTTTCAGTTTTGTATCATTGCTGGGGGACAGGGTGGGAGGGATGTAGAGAAAAGGCCACAGGGAAGCAGAGGTGAATCATTGTGCCTGCAAGCCTGAAGCAAATGGCTCTTCACTCCCTAGGTCACGACTTGTGAGGAGTATAAGTCAGTTATTTACCAGCCTTGGACTTTACCGCTCCAGCTTACAACAGTCCCTTGAGTTGGAAAACACCTCGTCTGCTTTCATTTTAGAATGTTACAACTAATTTTTGTAATAAATGTTTATTTTTCACATTGAGTTTAAGTCCTGAAGTTTTAGCTTAAAAGAATTGGGACCCCCAAAGTGACTTGAACATTCAAAAATCTTACCTGTAGTCTTTTTTTTTTTTTTTTCCCCCTGTAGTCTTTTTAAGAAAGAGATTAGGGATATCCTTCTAAATAGTCTGGTAGTTCGATTTCAGTTTAACTTACCACCATTGGCCTGTACTCGAATGGGAATGCTTCAAATGGACATTTCCTACATTAAAAGGAGACTTAGGGCTTGAGGAACAGGGTAATCCCTAGAGATTAGTGTTTTAGACATGAAGCCACCCTGATTAGGGATAAAATGATTGGACATGAAGGATGTATTTGTTGTCCCTGTCTCAACAGGATCTGCAGATCAAGGCCAGGGAAGGGGAAAGTGGGAAATGGGGTTGGTCCATTTCTGAATGACAGGACAGTATGTTCTATGGGGGCATGGGGACAGCTTAGTAAAGGAGATAAATGAAGAAAAAGTACAACTTGCACTTTAAGAAAAAAAAATCTCGAATTTTGTAGCTCTTCCAATTTATTATCCCTTCTTTGGTACTAGCTGTAAAAATCTAATATGAAATGGAACTATTTTTGACGGAAGTAATTTTTTTTTTTTCCTTTTGGCCGCGCTGCACAGCTTGTGGGATCTTAGTTTCCCAACCAGAGATTGGGCCCATGGCAGTGAAAACCCCGAGTCCTAACTACTGGACCACCAGGGAATTGCCCAGTAACTTGCTGAATAATTACTAGCATCCACTAACTTCCTTACTGGGTATTACTACTATCCCCATTTCACAGATGGGGAAAAGAGGCACAGAAATGCTCAGGAACCTGCCCATGTTCACACAACCAGTACTAGGCAAGTAGTAGATCTGGGATTCAAGACAGCTGGGGAGAGACTGGATAGCATATGTCCTGCTCACAGTGACCCTGCTGGAGGAGGAGCTGGAGATAGAAGTTAACTTTCCCTGTAGAGGTAGGTATGTGGGAATTAGGAGAGGACGTTGAAAGTAGTGATGTCCACCTGGGGTTTTCTCTGAACTGTGACTACCCCAACAGTATCTATAGGACAATGAGACAAGCAATTATGAAGCTTTTGGTAAAATGGAGGGCCTATGAGCGCCACCTTCTGGAATGAAGGATAACATCGCTGCATTTTTGCCAGTGACCTAAATGAAAAACAAGGCATGCATATTTGTGGATGGCAAGGAGATAGAACAACAACTTCATCAGCTTGCAAAATGAGAAGTCAAAAAGATCTCAGTAGGCAGGAATGATAAACTCCATTTAAGAAGGTGAAGTTCAGTGGTAATAAGTGTTAAGATTCTGCCTTTGGGCTCCCACAACCAATTCTTCATGTATAAATTTGGAAGGATGTAGAATGTCTAGAACCAGAGGGATACTCTTTGCTGATGGTACTAAACCCCTGTATCAAGATCTATTTTAGATGTCAAACTTTAAGATGATTATAGACAAACTAGAATATGTTCATAGAAAGTGATCTGGGTGGTGAAGGGACTTAAAACTAGAAGCCATCTAGAAGCTTAATAAAAGAATGTCAAGCCCAGAGAATCAAAGACTCAGACAAGATAAAATTAGATATTTGAAGATTACTGGGTGGATGGTCCCAAGGCAGAAAATTAGGACCAATGGATGATGTCTAAGAAGACTGGTTATAATTCAGAATGTGCCCTTCAGAGCTTCAAGGAGGAGGTGCTGTATGGAAGAAAGAATAGCAGTTTTGGAGTCAGGCAGACCTTGTTTGATTCCACCTTCTGCGATGTTGGCAAATTTTTCTCTCTGGGTCTCAGTTTTGTCATCTAAAAAATTGGTGATAATACCCACCCTATGAAATTTTTAGAATTAAATGAGACAAGATCTGTAAAGCACTTTACAGTACCTCACATTATAAGAGCTGTCCATAACTGCTTCCAAACTGGATATTCTAGGCCAGGAGTTGACAAACTTCAAATAAATGGCTAGATAATTTTTTTTTTTTTGACTTACAAATTTTTTTTTTTTTTTTTGGCTGTCTTGGGTCTTCGTGGCTGCACGTGGGCTTTCTCTAGTTGTGGCGAGCGGGGGCTACTCTTTGTTGTGGTGTGTGGGCTTCTCATTGCAGTGCCTTCTTGCGGAGCATGGGCTCTAGGCACGTGAGCTTCAGGAGTTGTGGTGCACAGGCTCAGTAGTTGTGGCTCGTGGGTTCTAGAGCACAGGCTCAGTAGTTGTGGCACACGGGCTTTGTTGCTCCATGGCATTTGGGATCTTCCCGGACCAGGGCTTGAACCCGTGTCCCCTGCATGGGCAGGCGGATTCTTAACCACTGCACCACCAGGGAAGTCCCCTACTAAGGTGTTTTTATTTTTTATTTATTTTTTTAAAGTTTTTTTTAAAAAATTATGTGTAACATAGACAAAGTTATTTGTCAATAAATTTTTAAGGAATTTCACATGGTCTGATTCTTTCCACTGCCAATCACCTTAGTTCCTCCAAACTCATAATCTTCACGATAAAATAGCCCTTTCAAAAAGAAGTTGTCATGTGAGTCAGCTCACAGTTCTTTTTGTTAGGCTTCTTTGATCTCCCGTGGAATATGGACACACTTCAAAATTCCCCACCTGTAATCTTTGGGATCCAATTTCCTCAAGCGATTTACTTTAGGACCATGTTTAGAGTCAGGAGATGGATCTGCCTGGTTCTGAATTTGACATCCTCTAAAAATGTATTGGTTTCAAATCATATTCACTCCTAAGCCATCACACCCTAGAATAGTACAGACCATTGGGATATGCCAACACCTAAGATTAAAAACGTTTGTTAGGTTTTTCATAGTTTACTTGGAAGCTCTGTCTTGTAGTTCTTTCCCACAGATCTAACAGGTAGTTCTATGAGTAAAGGAAACCACACCATTCCTCTATGAGGCGTTTCCAACGGTGTAGGTTTACAGAAAAAGCCCCGTCAGGATAGACCTCAACACGAAGGTGTTTTTAAAAAGAAAGTTTGATAAGAAAATATACACAACCCGATTTTTATATCAGGACAACAGTTGCTCTGGATAGGAGATGTGCAGAAGCCATTGATTCCTCTGGTGAACACAGCCTTTGGTTATAAATGCTGGAAGTCTTCTAACATGATGATACTATTCGTATTACCACCATTCTGGTATTTTTCTGTTGCCCGCTAGTTACCATCTCCACACATTCATCTACCACAGGGCTCATAAAGGGATCAGATCTCCACAGTATTCCTCGGACATGTCTGCCACAGTTTAATTTCAATGACAACTTCTTTTCTATAAATTTTTTTCTTTTTTTTTGGCCGTGCAGTGCGGCTTGCAGGATCTTAGTTCTCCTACCAGGGATTGAACCCCTGCCCCCTACAGTGGAAGCACAGAGCCCTAACCACTGGACCACCAGGGAATTCCCCATAAATTTTTTTTCAAATAGGGAGGGTGAGCTTGGCTCATGGTATCTGCCCAGCAGCTCAAAATTGCCTCTACAGGATAACTTTTTAGGTTTTGTGAGCCACACAGTCTCTACACAACTTTGCAGTTGTAGCAAGGAAGCATCCATAGACAATGAATGAGTGTGGCTGTGTTCAACTAAAACTCCATTTGTCGACACTGAAATGTGAATTTCACGATTTTCACATGTTGTGACACGAGTAACAGATCTTTTGTAAAGACTATACTCCATTTGGAAATGAGTCTGTACCAAACAATGGCCAGAGAAGAATCATCCACTCTATGCCTTCTCTTTTGTCTGGTTACTCAGAAATATGTTATCAGTTATAACTGTTGTTGCTTGTCACCTCACATTATTTTTATCCATGTATTCACCATAGTCTACTTTCCCTTCCACATAAATTCGAGACCACGTTTTCACATACTGATAGGGCCGTTGGTATTTTATTCATAGTTGAAGTAAAGAAAGCAACTAACCCCCTTTAAAAAAAATTTATTTATGGCCGTGTTGGGTCTTCGTTGCTGCGCGGGCTTTGTCTAGTTGCAGCGAGCTGGGGCTACTCTTTGTCGCAGTGTGCGGGCTTCTCACTGCGGTGGCTTCTCTTGTTGCAGAGCATGGGCTCTAGGTGCGTGGGCTTCAGTAGTTGTGGCACATGGGCTCTAGAGCGCAGGCTCAGTAGTTGTGGCACACGGGCTTAGTTGCTCCGCGACATGTGGGATCTTCTCGGACCAGGGCTCGAACCCGTGTCCCCTGCATTGGCAGGCGGATTCTTAACCACTGCGTCACCAGGGAAGTCCCCCCTCACTTGGTTTTGAATGCAGACTTTAAGATTTCTTTGGCCCGGGTCTGTAACATCCCTGAGGAGAAAGAAACTCAGACAACAGAGTGAGTGGGAACAGCTGGACAAGAATAAGAGCTAAATCATTGGAGCATGCAGGAGAGAAAGGAGTGAATGGAAAACCAATATGTCAATGAGAAGTGATGTGGGAGGAGGGTGTTTTAACTAGCAGGGAGACTCATCCCCACTATTTTAGAACGGCACTTAAATCCAGTTTCTGTTTCTAGTTGGTTCTTAAACTATGTGGAAATAATACTACAGTCACTTTCAGTAATAAATTATTATTTATAGCTCCTTGTTTGATGTCACCAACTTCCTTGAGGGCAGGGAGCTTGTCAGGGTACGTGCCCAGTGCCTGGCACATCATGCCAATCGATAAATGGTGAATGAATGAGTATCGTGTCCCCAGATCTAAATGAGTCAAGATAACTGAGGAGCTGCTATGTTGGCTGTCACCAGCATTATTATTATTATTATTTTTTTGCGGTACGCGGGCCTCTCAGTGTTGTGGCCTCTCCTGTTGCGGAGCACAGGCTCCGGACGCGCAGGCTCAGCGGCCATGGCTCACGGGCCCAGCCGCTCCACAGCATGTGGGATACTCCCAGACCAGGGCACGAACCCGTGTCCCCTGCATCGGCAGGCGGACTCTCAACCACTGCGCCACCAGGGAAGCCCTGTCAACAGCATTATTACCTCTTGTTTTTTTGTGTGGAATCCAAATGAAAATAAGCTGAATGGAGCTGGGGGACAGAGGACCCCGGGCCCTGAATTTTTAAACGTGCATTTTGTTCTTGGTGTATAGGCAGTGGAGACAGTGGAACAGGGTCCAGGGCCGAGAAGAGAACGAAGTGGCCTCATTCCCTCCCTCTGGTGTGCTGAGTCCTTCCAAGTGGGCTGGGCTCCTGGATTTTCAGAGCTGCTCTTCCTACCCCTGAGACCAGCTCACGGTTTAAGATGTTGAGGTGGCCAATAAGGAACACATTGAAACCTTCCTCAGGGAGACATCAACCCATATAGGAAAGGCTGAGTGCTGAGAATGAGGTCCCTTTATCCTGCTGTGAAAGGAGCCTGGCAAGAGCTGTGTGGCCAGAGGGATAAAGGAGGAGCAAGGACAACTAAAGCCTCAGCCCCCTCTCTCTCACCCTTTTCCACCAATGTTTTGGCAACATTCCTAAAAGGCTTGTGACTTCCAATTCTGTTTGCACTCAGAACACCTGAAGTCTATGCTGCAGGGGAAGGAAAACATATCTTTTTCCCACTACCCTCCTAGGTTCTCCAGTTGGGGCCCCGTCATTAGACTGACAAGACAGATTAACAAGAGACAAAGAAACAGACTTTATTAACGTGTGTCATGCATACACAGGGAGAACTCAGATGAGTAACTCAAAAGAGTGGTTAGAACTTGGGCATATACAGCAACATAACAAAAGAAAAATACATTTTTAAAGAAGTGACGAGACAAAAGGAAAAGGACTTTCTAGGCTGGCAAATTGTAGGAAAGTAAGTATATGGGAAAAACTAATGCGAGATAAGGGTTAGGTATGTTACGTGGATTTCTTCTGGTGCCATCTCTGGGCTAAAGACCTAGAGTTGTCTCTGGTGATTAACTTCTGTCCTTCCTGGTAGAGAAGGTAGGTGGGCACCTTTACAAATTTCTGTTCTGCTTTTAGGCAACTAGGGGAAGGGCAGAGGGCTTTTCTTGTATCCACTTCTCATTCCCTTCAGCTCGAAATGATCAATGTACCAAAGTGGCATATTTTGGGGTGGCATTTTCTGCTACCCTTCAATGTCTATATTTGGAGAGGAGTACTCCACAAAACACAGGTCGAAATCCTTAAAGATGTCCAGGCTGAAAAGAGATGTCATTGTTGGGTAAAGCCATCCCAGATTAAAAAAGATGTGAGAAACATGAGCATTCTTTAGAGCTCTAGATAAGCAGATTTAGGTGAAAAACAGCCTTGTATTTTCCCTCATGGGGCTACACATTTTGGAACCACAGAAGAGGTGAATTAGCTGAAGCTGTTCCCTAGGGCGCAGCAACCTGGTTGGAGGGCAGGAGCTGAAGCTGTATTTGTGTAGTGCTTTACATAATAATAGTTGGCCTGGAATGCTCATTAGTGCCAGGCACGGTTCTATTCCTTTCAATGTACTAACTCATTTAATCCTCACACCTAAAAGAAAGGTACTCTTATCATCCCCATTTTCAGATGAGGAATTGAGGCAGGAAGAAGTTAGTGCCTTGCCCAAGGTCATAGAGGGGTAAATCGTAGAGCCAGAATGCCAAACCAGACAGACAGGCTCCAAGAGCCCAAATTCTAAAGACTCACTATTCTGCCTCTACCAAGGTTACAGAAACATACTTATCTATATGGAAAAGAGCTATTGGAAAGCTTCCCTAAACCACCCCAGCACTGTCACTCAGTACACAACTCCAGAGGCTTTTTGGAAAATTCACGGGTAAGAGATGTCATGTTAGGAGGCATTGCAGGCCAAAGGTGTCACTCTCATAGAATTCAATGTGAGTGATACCAGGAGGACACAACTTGGGGCTCTTGCCTGTGGCTCCCTGTGGTACCTGCAGAATCCAGGGCTGGATCTGAAGTCTGTTTCAAGAAAGCATTTTTTACGGATGCAGGTAAAATTTCCTATTCACTGAAAACTTGTTTAGTCCTGAGATAGGGCCTTATAGTGTCACCTTTAGGCTTTGGGCATGTAGAAGAGAGAAGGAAAAAAAGAAAAGAAGAAATAAAAGGAAAATAGGTTGGGGGGAAAGAAGCTGGCTAGTGGGGGAAGCAGGTGCTGACAATCTCTAGTCTCCAACATTAGAAAAGAGCCTAAGGTCCAGGTGGTCTAAAGTTGCCCTCCGCTATGGTCTGAAGGTTTGTGCTCCACCCAAATTCATATGCTGAAAGCCAAACCCCCAAAGGTGATGGTATTAGGAGGTGGGGCCTTTAGCAGATGCTTAAGTCATGAGGGTGGAGCCTTCAAGAACGGGACACGTGCTCTTATAAAACAGGCTCCACAGCGCTCCCTGGCCCCTTCCACCATGCAGGATACAAGGAAAAGTCTGCAATGAGGAAGAGAGTCCTCGTTCAACCACACTGGCACCCTGATCTTGTAACAGGCAAGAGCAAAATCTGACTCCATGTTGGATATGTTTCTTTGACTCTAACCTTTGCTTTTCGTTGCTTTTGTTATTATAATCATACATAATGGCCTGCCTCAGGGAACCCTGCCCACCTGTGAATGGCTGCAGAAAAGAAGAAACTAACACATCCCCTCCCATATGCTGGCCAAGCCAGGCAAAACTAATGGCCTTTTTACTTTACTTCCTCACCTCCTCTCCCTCTCTGCTCTATAAAAGAAACTGACATTCAGACCCCGATAAGATGGTTCTCTGGGGACACTAGTCCGCCATCTTCTCAGTCTGCGGCTTTCCGAATAAAGTCACTATTCCTTGCCTCAACACCTCGTCTCCTGATTCATTGGCCTGTCGTGAGGTGAGCAGAGTGAGCTTGGACTCAGTAACAATCTCAGACTTCCAGCCTTTAGAACTGTGAGGAATAAATTACTGTTGTTCATAAGCTACCCAGTCTATGATATTTTGTTATAGCAGCCTAAATGGACCAAGGCACTCTCTAATATTTTAAAGAGTCTAATGGACAAAAGGACCAAACTACAGGTGTACTTGTGAAATGAGGTTGGTAAGAGGGTGAAGCCCAATGTCTGGCATGACAAAGGCCAATCCCTTACCTTTCCCCTGTCTGGAACTTGGTGATAAAGGTACTACTCTCTCTCTTAAGTTGAAAGCTGGCTCCCCTAAAATACTACAAAATAATCTGTTGGTAAGGCAAAACCGAGTTCCTTGCTTATTGGAGTAACAGAGAGAACGCCATTGATAAAGTCTTAGTAGAGTCTCAGAATGGGGGCGCAAAGGTAGGGTATTGATGGGAATTCTGGAGTCTGGTTTACAGGGGGTATTTCACTGTGGGGGGAGGCAGGGGTTGCTGATTGAGATTAGGCATACTCTGGGGCAAAATAATTTGGGATTGGTGGGAAATATTTGCTAGGGAAGGGTTTCCTAGCTACTCTTGTTTGATGAGTCATTTTACGCTAAGGACACTTTGTCGGGATGTCTTGTTCCTGGGCAAGAGTTTCCTGGGTTAGTAAGGTCTTGTTAATGCAGACCTTCACATAGTGAAGCCAGGTTAATGTAAACAGCAAACTGTGGGTGTGGATTATTTTAGTGGTCATTTAACTCACAAAGTTTGGCATATGGCACATGCTGTAGCCGATAGGAAAGGGGTTAGAACACAAGTTTTTTTCATTAGGGAAGAAGGGGCAGGAGATTTAAGAGGTAAGCAAATGTGCAAAGGCACAAATATCCCTGAAGTAAAGGTACAGTACTTTTCCTGCAACTAGATATGTAACCACCAGGTGGAGCTAGACCCTTCTGGCAAGGCTATTCTTCCAAACGTGATGCTATGTTACAGGCATGATTTCCTGGACATAGAGTTAAGTATGAGGAATTAAAAATAGTTAACTTGGGCTTCCCTGGTGGCGCAGTGGTTGAGAGTACGCCTGTCGGTGCAGGTGGACGCGGGTTCGTGCCCCGGTCCGAAAAGATCCCACATGCCACGGAGCATCTGGGCCCATGAGCCATGGCCGCTGAGCCTGTGCGTCCGGAGCCTGTGCTCCGCAACGGGAGAGGCCACAACAGTGAGAGGCCCGCGTACCGCAAAAAAATAAAATAAAATAAAATAACTAGTTAACTTCACTTATCAGATTGGCAAAATTTATTATTATTTTATTTATTTATTTATTATTGGCTGCGTTGGGTCTTCGTTGCGGTGCGTGGGCTTCTCACTGGTGGCTTCTCTTGTTGTGGAGCACGGGCTCTAGGTGCATGGGCTTGAGTAATTGTGGCACGCGGGCTTTAAAGTACAGTCTCAGTAGTTGTGGCGCACAGGCTTAGCTGCTCTGCACCATGTGGGATCTTCCCGGACCAGGGCTTGAACTGGTGTCCCGTGCACTGGCAGGCGGATTTTTAACCACTGCGTCAGCAGGGAAGCCCCGGAAAAATTTAAAAAGCTTGGGGGAGGAAAGAATACTTTACCTCTACCCTTCCAAGTTCGCGGTTGAGGAACCCCCCTCCCTCCAACATTAAAAAGATTAACAGGAGAAAGAACAGAAGTTTAATAACATATATACCTCCAGTACACATGGGGGAGTTCCAGGAAAACTCGCCAAAATGGCTGAAGCTCTCACCTTAAATACTATCTCTAGCTAAAGATACAAAATGTTGGGGGTGTTGGGGACGCAGAGCTTAGTTATGGGAGGTTTTCAGGCAAAACACAGTAAAAAGAGTAAGGTTTGTTATGCAGATTTAAGTCTGTGCTATCTCCATTGATAAGAGGTTTCTAGAGACTGGGTCATGCTCCTCTTCCTGGTACAGAAAGGGAGACACCCTTACAGATGGAGATTTCCCTTCAACATGCAAATTTCTCTTACAAAGAGAAATTCTACTTGGTTTTCAGAGTTTTCCTGTGTCTGCTGTTTTTAAAAAGTAAGCAACTCAAGATAATCCTTATGTCAATGTAGGGGAGCAGAATTTGCTGCTTTAAAATATGTCTCATTGGCATATTTATTGTTTGGAGCTGGTTATTTTCTGAGGAACAGCAGACATGGGAAGGGCTCTGAAAACCAAGTAGGAGTTGCCCTTTTGTAAGAAACATTTACATTTGTGAGGGAAATCTCCATTTGTAAGGGTGTATCTTCTCTGTACTTGGAACAGGAAGAGGATCAAATCTCTGGAAACTCTTAGCAATGGAGAAGGCAATGACTTAAATCTGCATCACAATCACCCTTGTTTACTGTGCTGTTCCCGGTAGCTTCCCATAACCGACAGCCCCTATCCTAAACGTTCTCTTTTGACTTTAGCTGAGGATGGTATTTAAGGTGAGGGCTTTGGCCATTTTGGTGAGTTACTCAGTTTTCCTGTGTCCCTGCCCTGTATACATGTTATTAATTAAATTTGTTTGATTTGCTCCTGTTAATCTGCCTCATGTCAATTTATTTCTTAGACCAGCCAGAAAAACCTAGTTGGGTAGAGGAAAATTTCTTCCTCCTCAATACCAAAAAGGCATATTTTGGGGTGGCATTTTCTTCTCCCCTTCACTTGATAATACACTTGGTCATCAAGGCTGTGGGGGAAACAGACACTCGTATGTTGTTGGTGTGAATACAAAAGGGAGGTGGGACTTCCCTGGTGGTCCAGTGGTTAAGAATCCACCTTCCAATGCAGGGAACACAGTTCGATCCCTAATCGGGGAACTAAGATCCCACATGCCTCAGGGCACCCACGCACTGCAACTACTGAGCTGACGCAGCCAAATAAATATTTTAAAACACACAGACACACACCCACACAAACCAAAAGGTAGGGCGATTTGTCAATATCGTAACAAAAGTACATATACATTTAAAATTTGACCTGGCCATCATGTTACCAAACCAAACTCAGGTCCACTCACCTGCCATGCAGCAAAAGCCAATCTACTGATATCAGGTTGTGGTGGAGCAAAGTACAGCATTTATTGCAGGGCACCAAGCAAGGAGAATGGGCAGCCTGTGGTCAAAAGACCTGAACTCCCGATGTCTTTCAGGAAAGGGTTTTTAAAGGCAACATTTGGGGTGAGGATTGCAGCTCATGGAATTTCTTCTGACTGGTTGGTGGTGAGGTAACAGGGTGATGTTTCAGGAATCTTTTTTTTTTTTCCCACTCTATGTGGCTTGCAGGATCCTAGTTCCCTGACCAGGGAATGGAACCTGTGTCCCCTGCAGTGGAAGCGCAGAGTCCTAACTCCTGGCCTGCCAGGGAATTCCTGATGTTTCAGGAATCTTAATTACCAACCTTCTGGTTCCAACCAGTCTGGGGTCTATGTGCTCGTAGTCAACATGTAGTCACCATCCTATACCTGGGGGCGCGGGGTGGGGGGTGGGGTGTCCTAGTTTCAACAGAACAACTCAAAGATATGCATCAGATTGTTATCTACTCCCTTGAGGAGGAAATAGAACACTGTTCTGTGGCTGAAATATTGTTAAGCAATCATTACTTTTCTTGCTTGACTGCTTTTCCTTTTTTCTGCATCCCCTCACTTCCCTAATAAGTAACTGTTTGAGTCTGCTCTTTGGAACTCAGAGAAAGCCTAAGGGACGAAATCCTTTTTCTACAAACAAGAAACAGGGGACAAGGAGGACTTTTTGTACCTGGGAATTCCCTGCAGGGTCCTGCTCATTTTTCAATCTCCTCCTTTTCTTTGATACTTCTCAATCCTGAGGGGAACAGGGATGGGACAAGAAAGTGAATAAAGTTTTGGATTGAGAGGTTAATCATAAACTGAGCAGCAGAATTCAGTTTTAGGGGAACTCGGTTTCAATCCCATTCAAATTCAATCTACGAATTTACCCTGAAGATATACCTCTAACAGTATGAAAATAAATGTAGGGACTTCCTGGGTGGCGCAGTGGTTAAGAATCTGCCTGCCAATGCAGGGGACACGGGTTCGAGCCCTTGTCCGGGAAGATCCCACATGCTTTGGAGCAACTAAGCCCGTGCACTACCACTACTGAGCCTGTGCTCTAGAGCCCGTGAACCACAACTACTGAAGCCCGCACGCCTAAAGCCCGTGCTCCGCAACAAGAGAAGCCACTGCAATGAGAAGCCCGAGCACCGCAATGAAGAGTAGCCCCCGCTCACTGTAACTAGAGGAAGCTCGTGCAGCAACAAAGACCCAACACAGGCAAAAATAAATTAATTAATTAAATTAAAACAAAAAACAAAGAGCATTTGTGGGATAGAGATCTATATAGTAGTCAGGAAGGGCCTTCTGGAATAAATCAACTAACTTAGAAATAAGTTGGGCAGTAAAACTTTGGTGTAGTCTTCAATCATTTGTGTTTTCATTATTTTTTTTTTGTGGTACTTGGGCCTCTCACTGTTGTGGCCTCTCCCGTTGCGGAGCACAGGCTCCGCGGCCATGGCTCACGGGCCCAGCCGCTCCGCGGCATGTGGGATCTTCCCGGACCGGGGCACGAACCTGTGTCCCCTGCATCGGCAGGCAGCCTCCCAACCACTGCGCCACCAGGGGAGCCCCCATTTGTGTTTTTACAAGGCAAAAATTGACAAGTTAATGTGTAACTTCAGAATTTAGGCCCTAATTAATTGCAACTAGTAAATGAAAGGTTTGTACCTTACAGCAGCACTGTCCAATAGAAGCATAATGCAAGCTGCATATGTAATTTAAAATTTTCTTTTAACCCTATATAAAAAGTAAAAAAAAAAAAAAAAGTGAAATTAACTTTAATATATGTGTGTGTGTGTGTGTGGCCAAAATATTATTATTTCAATATGTAGTCAATGTAAAAAATTTCTTTTCTTGCTTAGTCTTCAAAATCCAGTGTGTATTTAACACTTACATACAGCTCAGCTCAATTTGTATACTATATATTCATCAGAATTGTTGATGTTGCGTTTAGATTTCATAAAATTTATAGTGAAATAGTTGTTCCAAACATAATTAAAAATATACTGTGAATTCTCTGGCAGTCCAGTGGTTAAAACTGCCGAGGGCCTGGATTTGATCCCTGGCCGGGGAACTAAGATTCTGCAAGCCATGTGGCGTGGCCAAAAGAAACAAACACCCCCCCCAAAAACCCACCCAAGATGCAAATAAAGACAAAGACTTAAATTAATATATAGTGTATATATATACATATATTTAAAAGTTGCTCCAGATGTATCATCGGTTCTGCAACCAAGAAGGTCTCGTGTTGAAATTACTGTGAGCTGCTCCATGGATGACAAATATTTTGCAGTCACCCAGACCTGCAGGTGACTGCATTAGCAAGCAATATACCTCTGTTGTGCTAAGCCACTGAGTTTGGAAGCTGTTTGTTAGGGAAATATAACGGAGCCCATCCTGATTAAAACATATGGCTTATGTCCTTACCTCACCCCTAAACCCAATACTGATGCTGCTGCAGCTCTGACTTCCGGCTGCCTGCCTCATCGACTGAACCTGCTTTTGTGCTGTTGTTTCTGACTTCTCTGGGTAAACTTGCCTAATATAGCTTGACTCTGGGACCTCCCACCCTTAGTGGCTGGTATACCTGGATTGACCTTGGATGCCCCCTGGGACCTGTTGTAGGGTCATGGAGAAAAGAGGGAGTTTCAGCAAGGTAATTGAAGGTCCTCGTGGCTTCAGCTTAGACTTAACTGCAAAAACCAAAAAACTATAGGCAAAGGGGAGCTGTCAAGAAGTTTTTAATCTGAAGAGTGAGTTGGGGAAAAAAAAGATTTGAAGAATTATTTGCTGATGAGAGCAGCGTATATGTCTGTGATATTGTGACTTGTAATAAAAAAATATATATATATATTTGGTCTTCACCTCCATTTCTGGCACAGAGTTCTAAAACCCTTGGAATTTCCTGAATGATGAGGACAATAAAGATGTCTTTTGTTATGTGAATGAGGTGAAATTTGGACCCCACCTAGGGTTAGGGGCTGGTTGGCTGGAGAACCAACTCTGTGATTAGAGGGTTGGAACTTTCAGTCCCACCTCCCTTTACCCTTAGGGAGGGGAGAGGAGTTGGAGGGTGAATCAACCAATGGCCAACGATTTAGTCAATCAAGGCTATGTGATGAAGCCTCCATAAAAACCCAATAGGAGAGGGTTCAGAGATTCTGGGTTGGTGAACAAGTGGAGATTCGAGGAGAGTGGTGTGCTCAGAGAAGGCATAGAAACTCCGTGCCCTTTCCCCGTACTTGCCCTATATATTTCTTCTATCTGGCTGTTCCTGAGTTATATCCTTTCATAATAAACAGGTAATCTAGTAAGTAAAATGTTTCTCTGAGTTCTGTGAGCTGCTCTAGCAAATTAATTGACTCCAAGGACTGGGTCATTGGAACCTCTCATCTATAGCCAGTAGGTCAGAAGCACAGGTGACAATCTGGACTTGCAACTGGTGTCTGAAGGGGGGCGGAGGGGGCAGTCTGGTGAGACTGAGTCATTAACCTCCTGGTAGATAGCATCAGAATTGTGTTGAATTGTAGGACACCAGCTAGTGTCGAAGAATTGCTTGGCAGTGTGGGAAAAATCCCGCCTCCCCCACTAGAATTGGGTCAGAACTATTTTTTTAAAAAATATTTTTCTATTTATTTACTTATTTTTGGTTGCGTTGGGTCTTCATTGCTGTGCACAGGCTTTCTCTAGTTGTGGAGAGGAGGGCTAGTCTTTGTTGAGCTGCGTGGGCTTCTCATTGTGGTGGTTTCCCTTGTTGCGGAGCACGGGCTCTAGCTACGCGGGCTTCAGTAGTTGTGGCATGTGGGCCCTAGAGCGCAGGCTCAGTAGTTGTGGTGCACGGGCTTAGTTGCTCTGCAGCATGTGGGATGTTCCCAGACCAGGGGTCGAACCCGTGTCCCTTGCATTGGCAGGCGGATTCTTAACCACTGCGCCACCAGGGAAGCCCCTGTGTTGTCATATTATTCATGTTCCCCACAGTGGGGGTCCTGGTGCTCAGTCAGAGCCCAGGCAGCAAGGATGGTGGAGCATTTTAAGGAGCTAGATTTAAAATGGCTGCAGAAGAGCCCATTCCTTTAATTTTCAGATACTTTGACTTCTTGGGGCCTTACTTGCCCTGGAGGGACTACCCCTTTTAGGGTTAGCTAATTCCTAGGGGTAGCAACTTGTTTGTAAGCATTCCTGCCTTGTGCAAATGAACCAAACCAGAGCCCATACCCTCAGCCACCTGTTTATTATGCTCTTTCACTCTGGGCCACTATCCACCTGCCCTAATCACGCAGGGTCAGGTACCAGGCAACTAGGGACAGCCCCTGTGCCCCAGAGCCCGCTGAAATTATTCAAACTAGCCAATCCTAAACCTGCTTATGCTGCCTTGCCTCTTCCTTCTTGTGGAAACCACAATAAAGGCTCTTGTATAAGTTTTCCCCTCACTCCCTCTGCCTCCTGACTGACCCTGGTTCTTCCCTGTGTGGGCCCCCCACCCTTGTGGTATGGCATCCCCCCCCCCCTTGGGAACTGTGAGTATAACTATCTCTTTTTTTCTTCCAGTGTTTTTGAGATATAGTTGACATACAGCTCTGTATAAGTTTAAGGTGTACAGCACAATGATTTGATTCACATACATCCTGAAATGATTATCACAATGATTTTAGTGAGCATCTGTCATCTAATACAGGTACAAAATTAAATAGAAAAAAAGAATAAAAATATTTTTTTTCTTGTACTGAGAACTCTTAGGATTTACCCTCTTAACAACTTTCATAACATACAGCAGTGTTAATTATATTTATCATGTGCATTACATCCCTAGCACTTCTTTTTTTTTTAATTTAAGAAATTATTTTATAAGTCCTTTTCACTCAAAATCTGAAAGATATATTTTTTTAATTGACAAGTATGATGATATAAAAAGAACTTTCCATGAAACCTTTAGGCAATGGAATCACCACCTCAAGCAAAGCCAAAGCCAGATATCCAACAGGAGAAAATGTTCACCGCTTCCATTCCAAAGGGCCAGTCCCCTGAATGTGTAAATTGCAGATCCAGGCCCTTAGGATAAAGCCCAACCGAGAACCCTGGAAGAAAAGGGCCGAAGACCCCCAACAAGGACTTACTTCACAGAGAGGAAATAAAGGCGACTCTGAAACAGGAGAGGTCACTCAACCTTATTTACCCAAGATTAGAAAACTGCAAATCCAAACTACGCTGAGGTACCATTTTCACCTATGAGATCGACCCCTCCCCCTTTCCCCACCCTGCACCAAAAAAGCATTCCCAAATTTGATGCCACGTGGGGTTGTTGGCGAGGCTGGGGAAAGAGGCGCTGCCAGAGAACGCCTGCCCTGCTCTTCCGGTTACCGTCCCTGATCTCCCGAGCTTCAAGGCTCCGTTGCAGTCAGGGTGGCTGGCACCGCGACGGCCCTGCACCACCGTGAGGGCACAAGGGCACCCGACCGGCCTCCGCAGAGCGCCGTGCACGGGAGCCAGGCGCCATTCGCAGGCCCTTCAGTCCGTGCACGTCGATTTGAGCAAATTCCGCGGGAGTGAATCACGCTGAGTAAACGGAGATGCTAAAGTATTGATTTGCGACGGGCAGTGTTGCGTTCCAACGACTGTCACCCAGGACTTCCCTTCTCAGGACGACCCCACCCCCCACCCCAGGGGAGCCGAACTGTTGGGCAGAAGATGGGCGGGAGAACACCGACGCGAGCTGAGCGGCCCCGAGCAATGAGGGGCTAGGGGGTGTGGTGGTGGCTGAAGAGCCGCCGTAATCATGGCTTGTGCCGGGAACTGGCTAAGCGTGTAGGAGGCACTCCTACTCATTGAACGGTTGTTGAATGTGCAGTGCGTGCGGGGGGAAGAGTGGTGGACAAAAGCAAGTTCTTGATTTCTGGGACTCGAACCGTGAGAGCTGCTACCGTATCACCGCTCCCTTCGCATTCTCCGGCTGCCGCCCCTGTCCCTGGTCTGCGGCATGAAGTGCACCGGCCAGGAGGCCAGGAGGCTGGCTCCCGGTCGGGCCTGGGCTCCGGGCGCGAGGAGGCGATCCGGAGGGTGGAGTCCGCTCGCGGTAGCCGCGCCTCCTCGGGGGACAGAAGGCGGAGCATGCAGATTGGAAATGGCTGTTCGGCGCGGGAATGACGGAGCGAACAGAAAGTCTGCACAGGAGTCCATGGTAGCACTGTTGACGACGCAAAGGGAATCAGACAAGGAGTGAGGATTAGGGTGCTCACCATACCTGTATAGGGATGAAGGAAGGACCGCAACGGCCGGAGGCGATGAGCTGGTGTCCCCTCTCGGCGTTTTCGTTAAAATCAAATGTAGTAGTTGTTTGTATCAATTTAGCCTGTGGTAAGTTTTGTGTCGGAAAATAACACCTTAAATGAGTTTTTAAAACCGAGAGTCAGAACGGAGAGTCGTTTTCGTTTGTTCTGCGCACCGGGTTTTTCTTGCACTGTTGTTGCAGACAGTGCATTTCCATATGAGGGTTGATTCAGTTGTATGAAGATTAACACTTGTGGTGTTGTCTACTAATCGCCTTTTTTCCCACGGGGCTCTTGACAATGGTTTGTCCTGTTTTTCTGTAAACAGTGGAGTAAAGAGAAAGGCTGGTAGGAGTAGTTGCCCTAAAACTACTTGTTCATTGAGTAGAAGCGTGGCAGCTTTCGACGGACCGTAAGGCGGGAATGTTTTCGTCTTTTTCTAGGTATGTGTTCAGTGACTCTCATTCTGTAGAACTTAAGTTCCTTTGCCCGCTTCTCGTTTTGTGAGTTTCACAGCCGGTAAACTCTTCTATCTTTTCTGTCTTTTTTTCCTGAAGGAGAGACTTCAGATGGAGCCCTATGAAAATGTTACAGCATTCTGCCATGGGGGAGAGCTGAAATCGGCACGCAGCTTTACTGGTTACTCACAGCCTGAACGAGAAGGACGTGGTTGCCGAACAAGGAACTCCGGGCACGGAACTCGGGAGACGGAGAAGCTTTTCCACCAAGAAGGCGCTGCAGGGTCCTGCTCCATTTTATGGTTGTGAACTTTCACGTTAGCATTCTGTACATCTGTGAAATACTAGTTGCGAAGTTTTTTTTTTTTTTTTGGTAGAAAACTGTAAGATTCTTACATATAGTTTTACTTTCTCCATGAAAGAAAGCCTGTGTTCAGTAATTTATATTTTTAATATCCTTATTTTGGAAAGATCCAGTTAGTTAATGTATCTCCATCAAAAATCTTTTTTTTCTTGAATTTTACTTTATTTTTTCATACAGCAGGTTCTTATTAGTTATCTACTTTATACATATTAGTGTATATATGTCAATCCCAATCTCCCAATTCATCCCACCATTAAGTTATACTTAACCTAGAGTATAACTATCTCTTCAATGACAGTTGTCTCCTCATCTATTGGCCTTGCCATACCTAAATAGTAATAAAACATATATTTTAAAACAGGGGCTGGTGTTTCATGTTGGCTTCTCTGGTTGTAGACACTGAAAGGGAGTTTGAAGTACAAGACGGTCTTTGGAATCTATACCTGTGAAGGAAAAAAAGGGCGGTGATAGTAGGGAATGGAGACAGGCAAGGTTTAAGACTTTTTTTTTTTTTTTTTTGCGGTATGCGGGCCTCTGACTGTCGTGGCCTCTCCCGTTGCGGAGCACAGGCTCCGGACGCGCAGGCTCAGTGGCCATGGCTCACGGGCCCAGCCGCTCCGCAGCATGTGGGATCTTCCCAGACCGGGGCACGAACCCGTGTCCCCTGCATCGGCAGGCGGACTCTCAACCACTGCGCCACCAGGGAAGCCCCCAAGGTTTAAGACTTTTAAAAAAAAAAAATTTTTTTTCTTTGTTCGGCTGCTTCGGCTCTTAGTTGCAGCTCGTCGGATCTATCTTTAGTTGCAACATGTGAACTCTTAGTTGCGGCGTGTGAGACCTAGTTCCCTGACCAGGGATCGAACTTGGGCCCCCTGCACTGGGAGTGTGGAGTCTTAGCCACTGGACCACCAGGGAAGTCCCAGTTTGACTTTTAAGTGATATTTAAAAGGCAGAATCAGCAGGATTTGAGCCAAGTCTTCCAACTCAGCTTGAATGGGTGGTTAGTACTGTCCTTAGTCCCAGACAAGTGGTCTCCTGCTCAGGATGCTTCAGAAGGCACCACGCTAGTCTCCGTGGCAGTGCCCATCTGCACAGGGTGAGGAGTCCACAGATCCATTTTCCCTACCAAAGGAGACAGCCTGTCTGCAGAAGTAAAGAAAGAGTAAAAGAAGCAAAAAGAAGATGAAGAGAGTAGCTGAGGACCTCACCTGAGCCTGTACTTACCCCATCATGCCCCTGACTCCACCTCTGGATCTCCTGGTCACATAGCTGATAAATTCTACTTTATTTGCTTATGGTGGTTTTTGAGGTAGATTTATATCACTTGGAATTGAAAGATTTCTGACTGCTATTAACAGCACAATATGTTGAAGCAGAGGATGGAAATGTACTTCATTTTAATGTAGGCAGACAGCTGGATCATGGGAACTAAATGTTGAGATTAAGAACAAACAACTGATCTTCTTTTTTTTTTTTTTTTTTTTTCCGTACGCGGGCCTCTCACTGTTGTGGCCTCTCCCGTTGTGGAGCACAGGCTCCGGACATGCAGGCTCAGCGGCCATGGCTCACGGGCCCAGCCGCTCCGCGGCATGTGGGATCTTCCCGGACCGGGGCACGAACCCGTGTCCCCTGCATCAGCAGGCGGACTCTCAACCACTGCGCCACCAGGGAAGCCCAACCAAACTTCTTTAACATAGAAACCATATATATATATATTTTTGGCTGAGCCACACGGCTTGTGGTATCTTAGTTCCCCGACCAGGGACTGAATCTGGGCCCTCGGCAGTGAAAGTGCAGCATCCTAACCACTGGACCGTCAGGGAATTCCCTAGAAACCATATTTTTTTCATCTTTATATCCTGGCATCTATTAGGACACCTAGGTCATAGAAGATAGTATATGCTCTTATACAGAGCACGGCCTAGAAGGAGAGATGCAAACTCTTGGGTTAGGAAAAACATCTGAATACACAAGTTTTGCTGTGAAAACCTAGCCTAGACAGGAGATGATGCAACAAAGAAGAGTTAGGCTTCCCCGTAGAAGACAACATTGGGAAGTTGGCAATTGGTTGATGTGGGAGGCTAGGGAGAGACTGTTATAGGTCTGGGAGCCAGAGGCGGGGTCACTCTTCTGAGGGGGAAATTCAGCCAGTAGGAAGTTCCTTGTTGCAGGGATGCTGAGAAACATGAGAGCAGAGATACCTAATTCCCATTTTTATTTATTTTTTGGGCTATGAGGTAATTCCTCTGTTATCCAAAACCTTCGGTAGCAATCTACACAACTGTCTTGGATTGGTGATGTTTTGCAGATTGAAGAGGGGGCTCCATACTTGGTCCTACATACAGTGGAGAGAAGAAGACAGCGTGGGAGGAGAGATGTGAGAGAATTCAGCTAGAACAGGAAATCAAAGCCAGAGGTGACCATGAGGAGCCCCTGGGAACCCCCTGAAATCTCAGAGAGGGTGCTGGGTTTTTCCATAGTATGTAAGGCAGGAAATTGAGCCAATGGATTTTTTTTTTTTTTTCAGTTTTAGAGGGAAGAGTGTCCAATGAAGGTTGGAAGACTTGGACTTGGGGACATCCTGACTGGAATGTCTTACATATTCATTTGGCTTACACATTCATTTATTTTTTATTAAAAAAATTTCTTTTTAATTTTTGAATTTTATTTTTTTTTCTACAGCAGGTTCTTATTAGTCATCAATTTTATACACATCAGTGTATACATGTCAATCCCAATCACCCAATTCAGCAGCCCCCTGTCACCCTCCCCACGGCTTTCCCCCCTTGGTGCCCATACGTTTGTTCTCTACATCTGTGTCTCTATTTCTGCCCTGAAAACTGGTTCATCTGTACCATTTTTCTAGGTTCCATATATATGCATGAATATACATTGTTTTTCTCTTTCTGACTTACTTCACTCTGTATGACAGTCTCTAGATCCATCCACGTCTCAACAAATGACCCAATTTTGTTCCTTTTTAGGGCTGAGTAATATTCCATTGTGTATATGTACCATATCTTCTTTATCCATTCATCTGTCGATGGGCATTTAGGTTGCTTCCATGACCTGGCTATTGTAAATAGTGCTGCAATGAACATAGGGGTGCATGTGTCTTTTATTTTTTTGTGGTACGCGGGCCTCTCACTGTTGTGGCCTCTTCCGTTGCAGAGCACAGGCTCCGGACATGCAGGCTCAGCGGCCATGGCTCACAGGCCTAGCCGCTCCGCGACATGTGGGATCTTCCCGGACCAGGGCACGAACCCGTGTCCCCTGCATCGGCAGGCGGACTCTCAACCACTGCGCCACCAGGGAAGCCTGCATGTGTCTTTTTGAATTATGGTTTTCTCTGGGTATATGCCCAGTAGTGGGCTTGCTGGAGCATATGGTAATTCTATTTTTAGTTTTTTAAGGAACCTCTGTACTGTTCTCCATAGTGGCTATATCAATTTACATTCCCACCAACAGTGCAAGAGGGTTCCCTTTTCTCCACACCCTCACCAGCATTTGTTGTTTATATATATTCTGATGATGCCCATTCTAACTGGTGTGAGGTGATACCTCATTGTAGTTTTGATTTGCATTTCTCAAATAATTAGTGATGTGGAGCAGCTTTTCATGTGCTTCTTGTCCATCTGTATGTCCATCTTCTTTGGAGGAATGTCTATTTAGGACTTCTGCCCATTTTTGGATTGGGTTGTTTGTTTTTTTGTTATTGAGCTGCATGAGCTGTTTATATATTTTGGAGATTAATTCTTTGTCCGTTGATTCGTTTGCAAATATTTTCTCCCATTCTGAGTGTTGTCTTTTCCTCTTGTTTATGGTTTCCTTTGCTGTGCAAAAGTTTTGAAGTTTCATTAGGTCCTATTTGTTTATTGTTGTTTTTATTTCCATTACTCTAGGAGGTGGATCAAGAAAGATCTTGCTGTGATTTATGTCAAAGAGTGTTCTCCCTATGTTTTCCTCAAGGAGTTTTATAGTGTCCGGCCTTACATTTAGGTCTCTAATCTATTTTGAGCTTATTTTTGTGTATGGTGTTAGGGAGTGTTCTAATTTCATTCTTTTACATGTAGTTGTCCAGTTTTCTCAGCACCACTTATTGAAGAGACTGTCTTTTCTCCATTGTATATCCTTGCCTCCTTTGTCATAGATTAGTTGACCATAGGTGCGTGGGTTTATCTTTGGGCTTTCTATCTTGTTCCATTGATCTGTTTCTGTTTTTGTGCAAGTACCATATTGTCTTGTTTACTGTAGCTTTGTAGTATAGTCTGAAGTCAGGGAGCCTGATTCCTCCAGCTCTGTTTTTTCCCCTCAAGACTGGTTTGGCTATTCGGAGTCTTTTGTGTCTCCATACAAATTTTAAGATTTTTTGTTTTAGTTCCATAGAAACTGCCATTGGTAATTTGATAGGGATTGCATTGAATCTGTAGATTGCTTTGGGTAGTATAGTCAATTTCACAATATTGATTCATCCAATCCAAGAACATGGTATATCGCTACATCTGTTGGTATCATCTTTAATTTCTTTCATCAGTGTCTTATAGTTTTCTGCTTACAGGTCTTTTTTCTCCCTAGGTAGGTTTATTCCTAGGTATTTTATTCTTTTTGTTGCAATGGTAAATGGGAGTGTTTCCTTAATTTCTCTTTCAGATTTTTCATCATTAGTGTATAGGAATGCAAAAGATTTCTGTGCATTAATTTTGTATCCTGCAACTTAACAAATTCATTGATTAGCTCTAGTAGTTTTCTGGTAACATCTTTAGGATTCTCTATGTATAGTATCATGTCATCTGCAAACAGTCACAGTTTTACCTCTTCTTTTCCAATTTATATTCCTTTTAGTTCTTTTTCTTCTCTGATTGCCATGGCTAGGACTTCCAAAACTATGTTGAATAATAGTGGCGAGAGTGGACATCCTTGTCTTGTTCCTGATCTTAGAGGAAATGCTTTCAGTTTTTCACCATTGAGAATGATGTTTGCTGTGGGTTTGTCATATATGGCCTTTATTATGTTGAGGTAGGTTCCCTCTATGCCCACTTTCTGGCGAGTTTTTATCATAAATTGTTGTTGAATTTTGTCAAAAGCTTTTTCTGTATCTATTGAGATGCTCATAGGGTTTTTATTCTTCAATTTGTTAATATGGTGTATCACATTGATTGATTTGTGTATATTGAAGAATCCTTGCATCCCTGGGATAAATCCCACTTGATCATGGTGTATGATCCTTTTAATGTGTTGTTGGATTCTCTTTGCTAGTATTTTGTTGAGGATTTTTGCATCTATATTCATCAGTGATATTGGTCTGTAATTTTCTCTTTTTGTAGTATCTTTGTCTGATTTTGGTATCAGGGTGATGGTGGCCTCACAGAATGAGTTTGGGAGTATTCCTTCCTCTGTAATTTTTTGGAAGAGTTTGAGAAGGATGCATGTTAGTTCTTCTCTAAATGTTTGATAGAATTCACCTGTGAAGCCATCTTGTCCTGAACTTTTGTTTGTTGGAAGATTTTAACATTTATTTATTTATTTATTTATTTTTGGCTGTGTTGGGTCTTCGTTTCTGTGCGAGGGCTTTCTCCAGTTGCGGTAAGCAGGGGTCAGTCTTCATCACGGTGCACAGGCCTCTCACTATCGCGGCCTCTCATTGCGGAGCACAGGCTCCAGATGCGCAGGCTCAGTAGTTGTGGCTCACGGACCCAGTTGCTCCGCAGCATGTGGGATCCTCCCAGACCAGGGCTCAAAACTGTCGAAGTCCCCTGCATTGGCAGGCAGACTCTCAACCACTGCGCCACCAGGGAAGCCCCTGTTGGAAGACTTTTAATCACAGTTTAAATTTCATTACTTGTGATTGGTCTGTTCATATTTTCTATTTCTTCCTGGTTCTGTCTTGGAAGGTTATACCTTTTCTAAGAATTTGTCCATTTCTTCCAGGTTGTCCATTTTATTGGCATATAGTTGCTTGTAGTAGTCTCTTAGGATGCTTTGTATTTCTGCGGTGTCTATTGTAACTTCTCCTTTTTCATTTCTAATTTTATTAATTTGAGTCCTCTACCTCTTTTTCTTGATGAGTCTGCCTAATGGTTTATCAATTTTGTTTATCTTCTCAAAGAACCAGCTTTTAGTTTATTGACCTTTGCTATTATTTTCTGTGTTTCTATTTCATTTATTTGTGCTCTGATCTTTATGATTTCTTTCCTTCTGCTAACTTTGGGTTTTGTTTGTTCTTCTTTCTCTAGTTCCTTTAGGTGTAAGGTTAGATTGTTTATTTGAGATGTTTCTTTTTTCTTGAGGTAGGCTTGTATATCTATAAACTTCCCTCTTAGAACTGCTTTTGCTGCATCCCATAGGTTTTGGATCGTCGTGTTTTCATTGTCATTTTTCTCTAGGTATTTTTTGATTTCCTCTTTGATTTCTTCAGTGAGCTCTTGGTTATTTAGTAATGTATTGTTTAGTCTCCATGTGTTTGTGTTTTTCACGTTTTTTTTCCCCTGTAATTCATTTTTAATCTCATGGCATTGTGGTCAGAAAAGATACTTGGTATGATTTCAATTGTCTTAAATTTACTGAGGTTTGATTTGTGACCCAAGATGTGATCTATCCTGGAGAATGTTCTGTGTGCACTTGAGAAGAAATTGTATCCTGCTCTTTTTGTATGGAATGTCCTATAAATATCAATTAAATCTATATGGTCTATTGTGTCATTTAAAGCTTCTGTTTCCTTCTTTATTTTCATTTTAGATGGTCTGTCCATTGGTGTAGGTGAGGTGTTAAAGTCCTCCACTATTACTGTGTTACTGTCGATTTCCTCTTTTATAGCTGTTAGCAATTGCCTTATGTATTGAGGTGCTCCTATGTTGGGTGTATATGTATTTATAATTGTTACATGTTCTTCTTGGATTGATCCCTTGATCATTATGTAGTGTCCTTCCTTGTCTCTTGTAACATTCTTTATTTTAAAGTCTATTTTATCTGCTATGAGTATTGATACTCCAGCTTTCTTTTGATTTCCATTTGTATGGAATATCTTTTTCCATCCCCTCACTTTCAGTCTGAATGTGTCCCTAGTTCTGAAGTGGGTCTCTTGTAGACAGCATAAATATGGGTCTTGTTTCTGTATCCATTCAGCAAGCCTATGTCTTTTGGTTGGAGCATTTAATCCATTCATGTTTAAGATAATTATCATTATGTATGTTCCTATGACCATTTTCTTAATTGTTTTGGGCTTGTTTCTGTAGGTCCTTTTCTTCTCTTGTGTTTCCCACTTAGAGAAGTTCCTTTAGCATTTGTTGTAGAGCTGGTTGGGTGGTGCTGAATTCTCTTAGCTTTTGCTTGTCTGTAAAGCTTTTGATTTCTCCATCGAATCTGAATGAGATCCTTTCTGGGTAGAGTAATCTTGGTTGGAGGTTCTTCCCTTTCATCTCTTTAAGTTTATCATGCCACTCCCTTCTGGCTTGTAGAGTTTCTGCTGAGAAATCAGCTCTTAACCTTCTGGGAGTTCCCTTGTATATTATTTGTCATTTTTCCCTTGCTGCTTTTAATAATTTTTCTTTGTCTTTAATTTTTGCCCAGTTGATTACTATGTGTCTTGGTGTGTTTCTCCTTGGGTTTATCCTGTATGGGACTCGCTGTGCTTCCTGGACTTGGGTGGCTATTTCCTTTCCCATGTTAGGGAAGTTTTCGACTATAATCTCTTCAAATATTTTCTCAGGTCCTTTCTCTCTCTCTTCTCCTTCTGCGACCCCTGTAATGTGAATGTTGTTGTGTTTAATGTTGTCCCAGAGGTCTCTTAGACTGTCTTCATTTCTTTTCATTCTTTTTTCTTTATTCTGTTCTGCAGCAGTGAATTCCACCATCTGTCTTCCAGGTCACTTATACGTTCTTCTGCCTCAGTTATTCTGCTATTGATTCCTTCTAGAGTAGTTTTCATTTCAGTTATTGTATTGTTCATCTCTGTTTGTTTATTCTTTAATTCTTCTAGGTCTTTGTTAAACATTTCTTGCATCTTCTTGATCTTTGCCTCCATTCTTTTTCCGAGGTCCTCGATCATCTTCACTATCATTCTGAATTCTTTTTCTGGAAGGTTGCCTACCTCCACTTCATTTAGTTATTTTTCTGGGGTTTTATCTTGTTCCTTCATCTGGTACATAACCCTCTGCCTTTTCATCTTGTCTCTCTTTCTGTTAATGTGGTTTTTGTTCCACAGGCTGCAGGATTGTAGTTCTTTTTGCTTCTGCTGTCTGCCCTCTCACACATTCATTTATTAAAGCATGGATTTAATAATTTTTTGAACACCTACTACCTGGTAGGCACTGAGGATAGACTAGTGAGTAAAAACAGATGTGGTCTCAGCTACCTGAGAGAGTTCTCTTCATGACTATATAGAGACGTCAAAGGGATCTCTCCAATGACACTGCCTGAAATATCACCCTTGAGAGAGAACAATGGTTTGAGAATCAGATTTATAGACAATGAGCCATTAAAGAAAAGGGGTTGTAAATAAAATAAATGGAGAGACAAAGTTTCATGATAGAATAAGCATTTAAAAATGACCATTGTTTCTAAATTATTTTCTAGGTTTAGTACAACTAAGATCAGGATTCCAAAAAGTTACCATTGTTCAACTTCATTAATAATCAAAGAAATGTAGATGAGAAGTTTGCTTTTAAAAAAAATTAAAAATTGATAAAAACATGATAAATCATAGCTTCTAATGGTGGACTCAGCTCATGACTCCAATCCCATTTTTTCCCCTTGTTTTTTTAATGTCAGTAGCAAAATATTCAAATTCTCAGCCTCCTTACTATCTAGAAATTGCCATGTAACAAATGTTAGTGAACAGAAGTCTAATTGCTCTTTGTGCATTATTTTTTCTTCTTTCTCCCTGGAATACAGATATGATGATTGGAGAGACAGTAACCATTCTGTGTTCATGAGGCTGAAAAAAATATATATACAAAGGATGGTGAAGCAGGAACATCAAAGAAGTCAAGTACCCTCTTGAGACCGTTGTGTCTCACATCAGTCCTCCATTGCCTACCCCTGGAAATTTTGTTTTGTGATAAATAACCCCCTGAACAATTTAAGCTGCTATAAGTTTTTCTATTATTTGTAGCCAAATATAATCCTTGACTAGGGGTTCAAGAAACGGACTCTTTTAGGACAGATTAGTGGTTGCCAGAGGGGAGGGGGCTTGGGGGAGCAAAGTAGGTGAAGAAGATTAAGTACAAATTTCCAGTTATAAAAAAAACAAGGGCTTCCCTGGTGGCGCAGTGGTTGAGAGTCCGCCTGCCGATGCAGGGGACATGGGTTTGTGCCCCAGTCCGGGAAGATCCCACATGCTGCGGAGCGGCTGGGTCCGTGAGCCATGACCACTGAGCCTGTGCGTCCGGAGACTGTGCTCCGCAACGGGAGAGGCCACAACATTGAGAGGCCCGTGTACCGCAAAAAAACAAAAAACAAAAAAAAAACAAGTCATGGGGTTGTAATGTATCGCATGGGTTATATAGTCAATAATATTATATTAACTTTGTAAGGTAACAGATGGTAATTAGACTTATTGTGGTGACCATTTTGCAATGTACATAAGTGCTGAATCAATATGTTGTACCCCTAAAAGTAATATAATATTGTATGTCAGTTACACCTCAATAAAAGAAAAAGAAAGAAATGGACCCTTTAAATCTCTACTGGTAGAAATAAAAATTGACACAAAGTTATCAGACAGACAATATAGATAACTTCAAAAATGTTTATAGATGTCTTTAGTCTAAATCTTGACTCCCTAAATTCACCTGGTCCTTGGAAAGTTACCCATATATCTGAGTCTCAGTTTCTTTAAGTGAATACAGATCATACACATAATAATAAAATACAGATAATAATGGTAAAGTCCTCACATATTGTTTTTTAAAAATTCAATGGAATAACATTACACCCCTTATAAGAGTGCCCGGCTTATGCTAACTGCTTGATACATACTAGCTATTATTATATTTTATTCTTGAGAGTTTTGAAAAGTCTACTTCAATTTCACTCACTCATTAAAAAGACATTTTTGGGCCTTTCTGCTGCTGAAGAATCACTGTGCCATGCATTGTGGTAAACTCTGAAACAGAGTTAAGTTATAACATCAGAGTCACACATTCCTTCTCAGTGCCAGGGCTCAAGGCCCGGGGACCTTCAAGGGAAGGACTCCCGAGGGAGGGACCTGCAGCCTGAAATGAGCAGGGCTCAGCAGGGCCCTCGTGGTTTGCTCTCCCTATAAAGGCTCAGCACTTCACCCACCTCAGGACTCTCTGCAAAGGCGGTAGCTCTGAGTCTCCACTTGGCTGGGAACTCTCAGCTCCTGGCATCTGTGAGGAAGGAAGGAGGGAGCTCTCCGTGCTGTGAGGAAGGTTTTTCTGAGTCTGAGACAAGATCCGAGTGTGTGGGGAGCCATGATGCCAGCTCAGGTCTGGTCTTGGTCTCAGAGATGGGAAGTTTCAGAGAAAGGGGCCCATGGCCTCTTAAGGATTTGTAGCATTGGATAGAGGTGGGGGCTATTCCAGGAGGTTCCAGAATGTTCATAAGCCCATCACTTTCCATTTGAGGTTTCCTTACTCAGAAAGTTCATAGAGCAAGGATGGAAGGAAAAGATGGACAAGCCAGTGACCTTGTGCCTCTCCTTTCCCCTTAGGGGCCGGGGGGCCAGATTCTGTCTCCTGCTGTTCCTCTCTTTGGCCAGCAGAGGGCCGAGTGCAGGTCAGTCACTCAGGAGCTGCAGTTTCTTCAGCTCACCTGAGGTGTGCAGTGGAGCAGAAGGAGTAGAGCTGGGCTGGATGCTGAGGTCCTGGGCCAGAGGGGAGTTATGTAGATGCAGAGAAGCCACACTTTGCAGCCGACTTGAGATGCGGCCTGGGTGCTGACTGCTGGCCTCTCTGGTCTGAAGCTAAGGCACGTCTTGGGGCTGCACTCTGTGCCTCTGTGTAGCTTAGGAGGCTCAGGGAGCCGTGATAAAGACTGTGCTCCCTTCTAGCTACTCCTACTGCTATGGCCTTGGCCCAGGGATTCCCAGAGGGAGCTGGGTGGTCAGAGCTGTGCCCAGGGAATATCCTTCTTTAGTCCCCATCCTCACAATCCCATCCTCACAGTAGGTGTAATGATAGTTTTCACTTTTAATTAATTGAGCAGAAGAATGCAAGTGTTAAGCCTGTACTAGACTGTGGGTCAGCTAGTCATAGCAGAGGTTCCTGACCTCTGGGGCCTCATAGCACAGTGCTGAACTGGTGAAGTGGGCAGGGGCTGGGATCTGATGGCTGCTGTCAGCTGTACCAGACTATTAATGAGAATTATCTTCACATCCTCTAGCAGCGACCCATTCTCCTGAGACATTTTGGGAGAGCAAAACCTGCGCTTCTTTCCTCTTTCCTGCCTAGAAGCGTCAAGGAGATCAGAGAAAGTTGTGGTGAAGCAAATGGTGAGTTATAAACCAACCCAGCGTCCTCTCATCTGAGTCACTTTTAAGCTAAATGGACCCCAGTCATGGACAGCAAGAGGAGTGTGCCCATCACTCTTGACTGCTCTGACTCCAGCTACAGCCAAGGAGATTTCCAGTGAGAACTTTGAGGCTTTTCGGTCCCACCCAGGCACAGCAGACATGATCTTCTGAACACAGAGAGAATGTAGTGCTCCTGGTGACTCTTAAGGTGGTGGCCAGAGCAGTGATGAGTCTAAGATTTTCCCCTTCTTGTAAGCTGAAGAGTTAGCCTGCCACAGTTTCATAGATGCTGGCAGAAAATATGAAACTCCTGACAGTGAGACAAAGAAATGTATTATTCACATTCATAGCAGTAGCCAGAGTACCAGCATTTTCTTGTGCTGCTTCCCTGAGTCCCATCCCCACAGGGTGATGTGAAGAGGGCCAGGAAAACATCTGCAGATTTAGTCTGTTTGCCAAGCAGCTCGTAAATTGGGCTCGTCAAGCAACTACAAACCTTTTCAGAGAGTATAGTTTATTCTCTTTGGGGCTGAGTATGAGGAGGAACTCTGCGCTTAGAGAATCTGAATCTTATATAAGGGCTGAGACCATGCCTGCCCTTTACTCTTAGTTCCAGAGGCTACATCCTGATGTAGACGTGAGATGTGGTTGGGTGCTGATTTCTGGCCTCTCCAGGCCAAGAGGAAGCACAATCCATTGAGAGTTAATATCTCTGTCTTCTAAGGATGTTAGTGCTACAAAGTCTTTGAATATGTAGCATGGAACAAAGGCTGTCAGTGTCCCTGTTCACAGATGACCCATAGAGAATTTCTCGCCACTTTGCAAGTTGTTCTCACCTGTGAACATTAGCCTAGTTTTTACTATTTTAAGAGCCATACAGGGTATTGGTTAAGAAGCCTGGGTTTATATCCTACAAATTGGAGAGGATAGTAATTTTAACTTCATAGTGTTATAATGATGATTAAATGACACATGTCAAGTTCCTAGAAAAGAGTTTGGCACATTGTACGTGTTCAACAAATGCTAACAATTGTTCATTGTTGTTATTTACACTTTCCCCAAGAGTGCAGGGAAGGATGGATGACGGGGCTTTGGAAACAGATACTCATGCTGACCAACTGGTGAGGAGTAAGATGCAGTTTTCTCAGCATCACCAAAGTCATAGACCAGAGGAATAGCTGGGCCATTGTCAGTCTGACAGCTCCCTGATCCGTACTTCACTGGGTATTTCTGCAGGGACCCAAGATACAGGCTGTGTGAGGACAGTAGAGAAGCTGCCACATTGGGAATTGGGGGATTTAGAGCCTTCAGGTGTCAATATGCAGAAATCAGTCTAAATAATAGTGACTCCTTCCCACTCCCCCCACCCCATAGCTAGGTTCCTAACTAGCTTCAAGCCCTTTGTCCCTCTCCCTCTCTACCCCCTCTCTCCTCCTCCATAGGCCTCATCCCATGCTCAGCTCCGATTCCTGAGAGAGGTAGCACATGAGTTCACCTGACCCACAGGTGGAAGAAACAACCAAGCACAAGCACCTGCTAGTGACACGGAACCCAGAGCAGACTTACTTTTCACCCCAGACACTTGGCTCTCTGTTCACCAAAAGAAGTGTGAACAGCCTGCAGCCCCATACACCCGGTAGAGTCCAAACAGCTTGTGTCCCAGATTCGGGAAGAAGCTAGTGTTGGTGCGGTACCTCAGCAGGGAGCTGTTCCTCCAGTGCTGCAGGGGGCGCTTGTTGGGCACATGCCACATGCCCAGGTCCTGGGCCTGGATGTCATAGTAACCAGGATTCTGCAGAGCAACACACACACTGATCCTGAACAGCCCAGGAGGTCCCACTAACCAAAGACCCACACATGCAGTTCTCAGTTGAGCTGAGAGCTCTGGGCTCCAGGGGGGCAGGTGGCAGCAACGCTCAGACACCTGCCATCGCCAGCAGATGATAAGGCCCCACCGCCCAAAAAGACCCGGTGGGAGAAAGTCGTGATTCAAGACATGGACTTTTTTCCTTCTTCTTCTCCAGCCCTACCTCCTCATCCCCATCTCCCACCCTCCCTTCCACACACTCTGCTCCAGCCACACTCAGCTCTCCACCCTTTCCCAGCTGGGTGGTCAGTGCCACCAACCTTGTATCACTGGTGGACGCCTCTACAGACCCAAACGTGTTGGCCCAGTTGCCATCCCCCTCTGGGCAGTCTGCCGTGCTGCCCTGCTGACTCGACCAGCGATCACCTACCGTGCATTTCCCAGGAATGTGGTTCTCGTGCACACTGGCCACTAGGGTTCAGCCGCCATCCCCAGAGGTCATGTCACAGAAGGTCTGGTAGATGACGCCATTCTCAGTGTAGAGGAAATACAGGCCATCTGTGGACGGAACCAGCCTAGAGAGCCCGTGTCTGTGAGTACAGGGTCCATTTCAGGCTCCAAAACCAGAAACACCCTGGGAAGTCAGAAATGTATCCTAGAGGCTCCCGCACATATCCATTTGTTGGTGTAGGGAATCCCTGTGCTGGTGAAAGGGAAGCTGTTTCCAGTTCTTCCTTTGAATACTTGACCCTTCTCTGCCTCTTCTTTTCCAGGGGAATTTGTTGCAGGATTTGTCCAGTTCAGGGTGTTTAATAATGAGAGAGCAGCCCAATGCCCTGTGTGCTGGGATGAGAGTCACTGGCTGCAACACTGAGCACGTGAGTTTATTTATTTATTTATTGGCTGCGTTGGGTCATCGTTGCTGCAGGCAGGGGCTTTCTCTAGTTGCGGCGAGCAGGGGCTACTCTTTGTGGCGGTGTGTGGGCTTCTCATTTCGGTGGCTTCTCTTTGTTTTGGAGCACAGGCTCTAGGTGCGCGGGCTTCAGTAGTTGTGGCACGTGGGCTCAGCAGCTGTGGCTCGCGGGCTCTAGAGCGCACGCTCAGTAGTTGTGGTGCACGGGCTTAGTTGCTTCGCGGCATGTGGGATCTTCCCGGGCCAGGGCTCAAACCTGTGTCCCCTGCATTGGCAGGCGGATTCTTAACCACTGCGCCACCAGGGAAGTCCCAAGCATGTGATTTTTGAGACGATATACGGCCTGGTGTGTTTGTGTGTGTGTATGTGTGTGTGTGCACACCCACTCTATGGAGTATGTTGATGTGTTTCTCCATGGCTTGCATTTTTACTTTTTTGCTGGTATTTTGTAGACATAATTTTTAAATTGTTACTATTATTTTTTAATTGAGATGTAATCGACATATAACATTATATAAGTTCCAGGTGTATAACATAATGATTCTATATTTTTATATATTGTGAAATGATCACCATAATAAGTCTCGTCAGCACCCACCACCACACATAGTTACAAATTCTTTTTTCTTGTGATGAGAACTTTTTTTTTTTTTTTTTTTTATGGTACGCGGGTCGCTCACTGTTGTGGCCTCTCCCGTTGCGGAGCACAGGCTCCGGACGCGCAGGTTCAGCGGCCATGGCTCACGGGCCCAGCCGCTCCGCGGCATGTGGGATCTTCCCGGACCGGGGCACGAACCGGCGTCCTCTGCATCGGCAGGCGGACTCTCAACCACTGCGCCACCAGGGAAGCCCGATGAGAACTTTTAATATCTACTCTCTTAGTAACTTTTCAATGTACAATACAGTATTGTTAACTATAGTCACCAGTCTGTACTTTATATCCACAGGACTAATTTTATAACTGAATGTTTGTACCTTTTGACCACTGGACATAATTTCCTGTATTGAAGTGCAATTTATCTGTATCCTCATGTATGATTAGTACTTTTATGTTGTGTTTAAAAAGTATTTCCAGGGCTTCCCTGGTGGCGCAGTGGTTGAGAATCCGCCTGCTGATGCAGGGGACACGGGTTCGTGCCCTGGTCCGGGAAGATCCCACATGCCGCGGAGCAACTGGGTCCGTGTGCCATGGCCGCTGAGCCTGTGCGTCCGGTGCCTGTGCTCCGCAACGGGAGAGGCCACAACAGTGAGAGGCCCGCCCCGCGTACCGCAAAAAAAAAAAAAAAAAAAAATATGGGCATAGGACTTGAGTAGACATTTTTCTAAAGAAGATATAGAACCAGCCAACAAGCACATGAAAAGATGTCCCACACCACTAATCACTAGGGAAATGCTAATCAAAACTATGAGATACCACTTTACACCCTTAGGATGGCCTTTATAAAAAAAAATAATAAACAGAAAATAACAAGTGAGGAAGACCCAAGAATTTGCATTTCTATCAAGCTCCTAGGTGATTCTGATTTTTAGGAATTCTTTATATGCTCTAGATACAGCCTTTTATTCATTATGTGTGTTACAAATTCTTTTCCCATTCTGGGCCTTGCCTTTTCACTTTATGGGTTTTTGATAAACAGAGGTTCTTAATTGTAATGAATTGCAATTTACTGTTCCTGTTCCTTTTGTGTCTTATTTAATAAATTTTTCCTTATTCCCAGGTCATGAAGATACTTGTGGGGTATATTCACAGGTATCTTTACCTGTGTAATATTCTAAAAGCACTGTTGTTTTATGTTTCACATAAAAATCTACAGTTGAGCTGTAATTGACTTTTTTCTTTATTGAGAGGTAGGAGTTGCTTAATTTTCTTTTCCATTTTGATTTCAAACTGTCCCAGCACCCCTGTGATTGATTTACTGTTATTTTCCCCACTTCTTTGCACTTTCCCGATGGGTGGTTTGGTGCCCACTTGCTTTCTCCACTTATTTTCTCTCCACATCTTCATGTCCTTAGAGTGTCCTATCCATGGAAATCCAGGCTGGAAGTAAGGGAATTTCACAAAACTGGGTTCTCCTTTGGGCTGGCAGGAAGACCATTTAAAATGGGTAAGAAAAAGAGACTCCCGCAAAGGCCCAGAAATCATCTCCCCAGTTTTGGAGTCTGCAGTGTGCTGAAGGTTCTCTGCAGCTCAGAGACATCCACTCTGATGCAAGGTAGACCCTGCTTGTAGATGTATCACCAGAATTCTGCCTTCAACTTCACGTGATGTGTCTGTCTCTGTGTCCAAATATTACTTTTTCATAAGGACATAGGACTAATATTTTCTATTTTGAGAACATCTTAGCACAGCTCTGTTACCTCCACTCCATTGAACCACTAACTTGAAGGAATTATTGTTCCTAAGAAAGTAACTCGTGGACACTGACCCCTCTCCTGGCAATGAAGAAAACAACAGAAAAGAGATTCTGGTCATTGCCATTGAAAAAATATAACCAAGGTGCAGAAAGTGTCCTAGTGATCACTTTTATTTCCCTTTCTCTTTTCTAGGCGTGAAATCCCAAAGGGAAAGGGATGGGAGACTTAATGATCAACCAAGAACAGCCCATGAATTTTCCTTCCAAGGGGTGGAGGAGCGTTCTCTTACTCTCTCCCTTCTTCCACCAGCTGCTTGGAATGCAGATTTTCCTGCTAAATTGGGATGCTGTGGTTGTCTTGCAGACCCTCTGGGGATTGCTGCTGTGTCCTTTAGGTGGAAAACCCGTGTTGCTTCTGCCCACATACTTTGCCCAATGGAGACGAGGATTTTGGTTTTCTCAGGCTAAGCAGAGAATCACAGACTTAGAACTTGTCATAAAGTTCATTTACTTCAATGGGAAAAATATAATGTTTACAAAATTTAAAAATTTGCTAATTAAAGATTAAAAAGCAAACATTTAACATTATTATTATTTACTATAAATATATAATATGTTAAATATTTAGAGCACATATTTGTAGAGCACATTTTACTAATATAAAAGTCAAAAACAGGGCTTCCCTGGTGGCGCAGTGATTGAGAGTCCGCCTGCCGATGCAGGGGACACGGGTTCGTGCCCCGGTCCGGGAAGATCCCACATGCCGCGGAGTGGCTGGGCCCGAGAGCCATGGCCACTGAGCCTGTGCGTCTGGAGCCTGTGCTCCGCAACGGAAGAGGCCACAACAGTGAGAGGCCCGCGTACCGCAAAAACAAAAACAAAAACAAAAGTCAAAAGCATCAATAAAAAAGGAAAAATTTCAGGCTTTGACACTTCAGGAAGCTTTGAAGACAATAGTCTCCCAGATATTTAAAAACAAAACCAAACCAAACCTCAAGAGCAGCTTCTGTGAGAAAGATATAAAGTAATCTTTGGTCCAGAAATGGGTGGACTTCAGCACTTTACTTGAAGGATTTACTTGGAGCCCTACATGCATCTCCAACAGAACCCACACTAAGCCTGCAAAGCTCTTGTTTCTCAGGAACAATAAGTGAAGCAAATACAGTATGAGTTCTATGACAATTCAGGCAGCGCATAAAAAAAACCAAACGTGATGTCCCTTCCTGCAAGATATCAAGGTCTCCGCTTCATCTCAAACAGCTGATGCCAGGGGCAGAATCTGGTTTACCTAGATGCAAGAGGCCACTGATACAAGACAAAGTGTGTTTTCTAAATGACTTCACAGTAAGAAAAAAAAAAATCCAGGATTTTCAAGGTGGGGAAAAGTTATGAGACTCCCTCCACATTGACTAAATATCTGAGGTAAGAGCAATCAGAACTAATCGCTATCCCTTCTCCCAACGTCAGGGAGCTGTAGAAAAGGCTGCCTTGTTGCTCAACAGAGAAGGAAAGAGAAAAAAAAAATACATATATATATATGAGAAGATTAGTCTCAACATAGATTTATACCCCATTCACTGGATCAAAACAAATTATAAAACCATCATACTTATTTCCACAATATGCTCAAAAGTATGTACAGGCAACCAGAAACTATAAGTCTACATAGAAAGTTTGAAGAAAAATAAATGAATTGCTAGAAAAGATATAGTTTTAAAAATTCAATTAACATCTATTATTAATATCATTTTACATGAAAGATATTTTAATAACAACAAAATAGAAAGGACATAATCACAGAGTAAATATAGTTCTTTACCTTGAATACATCTAATTGCATGGAAGATCCACATTTTTGTTCTTATATTTTTTATGATGTATGCCAACTCCTGGAAACTGTCATGACCTGCCACCATCTTTAGAGGGCAACTTGTGAATCTCTGATTTAGTAAAAACTCCTCTCATGATCAAAACTTTTGACATCATTCATACCCCAGATCAATGAGTTCTCTGAGAAAATATATTTACCTCCCTTTCTCAGTGACAGAATCAACCACTTCTTCCTATGTATTTTCATAATTCTGAGACAAGCTTTTATTATGTAACTGATAACATTGCATTCAAATATTTATTTGCCTCTTTTAGCAATTATTAAGAGAGATGGTGATTTCCCATGTTTGCTAAGCTAATATTTTCTATTTTGAGAACATCAAGGAAATGAATTACTCAAAGGGTTCAGATGAATTAAAGCAAGAAATGAGTTCTCAGATGTCTAGCGTTACAAAGTTTTAAAAAAACAACAACAAAAAATTGCAGGAATAGACTATAACCAGGCCTAAAACCGGTGTCTGCCACCAGGGTGTTGTGACTACAAAACAAGCTTTCAGTACTCCTGTACACTGTGATATCCTGTAAGATTGAAATGTTAGTGTACTAACTGGGGTAAAACCAGGATGGGTTTTTAAGCAAGGAATGGATATGGTGACATTTTTTAAGAGGAATGTAGTTTTATTCAATTTGAAAATTTAATGCAAAGTGTTCCTCAAGATATATATTAAGATACACATTCAGATTTCATATTTTTGAAAAACACTAAAATATTTTATTATACCCCAAATACTGGGATTTTGGAACTTAAAAGCTCTGTATTTCAGAATGTCAGCATATGCCAAACCTGTACTGTAATCACAAACTCCCCACTAGGCCCAGGTTTTCAGGCTGCTTGAGGTCTTACCCAGCAGTTACACACTTTTCTGGTAGGTCACTGAATACACATTTGTCCTCATATTCTCAATAGTCCTTTGTTAGAAACAGTATTCAGCAGAGAATAAACCCATATGTTGATGATCAAAGAATGAACATCTGGAAGATTACTAAATCCAAACGTAATTAAAAATGTATTGTTTTACTCCCCCAAATTTTACTAAGCAAATTTTAGAAGTTTTATATATCATGTAGAAACAATATTGCTCAGCTCCCTCAGCTGCTAGGTTGGGTCTGTGTCACTAGTTACTATATTGCACATGAGATACCACATAGCAAATACATGCTCTTGACTGAGGTGGATGGAGACAAAGATTTTGGGAGTGGTATTTTTGTGTGTGTGTATATATATATATATATATAGTGCCTGCATATGTGTCTGTGTGTCTGTGTGTGTCCTGACTGAAGATGATTTATCAAGGAAATTTTTCCATACTGTTTGCCTGTTGAAGACCCAGAATCAGTTATTCCTTTTGCTCCTGCTTGCAAAACAGACCACCTTTTCTCTCTGAGGTCCTGTCCTTTGTAATATAGAACCAAGGCAGCTGACATGCAGTGCTCACATTGTTTCCCAGAGGTCTTCCCTTAAAGCTCCAGTGCAGTAGGTACATCACATACCTCCTGAGATACCACAGGCAACACATGTAACATTTTCCCTACAACAGAACACAGAACTCCATCCTTTAACCTCCAAGATTAGTTTCTTCATCAGCTATAAGCATGCCACCAAGCCAGGGCTACATATTTGAGTTATTTCCTGAGGCTGGGAAAAGGGCAATGTTGACTTGTGCCCTGCCTGGTAAAGGCTTCAGCCTGAAAATAACCTTTTCTGCTTACATTCCTTGGCTAGAACAAGTCCATGGCCCTTTTTAACTTCACAGATAAGAGGTGCAGTCTTCCATGTGCCTCTAAAAAGAAGTGGATTGAATCAGAGTGAACAACACTAATGATTACCTGAAAGTTTTCCTGATGAAGTGACATTAGTGGTCATTTACTTATGGCTGTAAGAAACAGCAGAGATGCATGGGAGACAGTTCGGTCCTCTTTCTGTATCTCCTTCCCTCTCTCTTCTTCCTTTCCTCCACCCCTCCCTCCCCCTTTCCTTTTTTTTCATAATGACTTAGACACTTATAAACCACTACCCAACTCCAAAACTGGAATGTTATTAATAACCTATACCTACCCATGTGCTCCTCTACATTGCCGTTGTCTGAATTTGTGTTTACCATTCTGTTGTGTAGACTTGCTTGGGCCAAGATTGTGGCCTGAGCTCTACTTCCTTTCATAGGCACAACAAAATTAAAACAGAGTAACTATTGATGAGAAAGATTGGAATCTAACAGAAAAGATCTTCTACAACTAAAGATATAGAGAAGGAATCTCAAGGAGTTAGGTAGGAGGGGTGGAGTCTTGATATATCAAGACCCATACCCTTGGGTGGATGACCCATAAATGGGAACATAATTACAATTGCAGAAGCTCTTCCTGAGGAGTGAGTGCTCTGAGCCCCACATCAGGCTCTCCAGACTGGGGGCCCTGCACTGGGACGATGAGCTCCCAGAACGTTTGACTTTGAAGGTCGGCAGGGCTTACTTTTGGGAGAGCCAGAGGGCCGTGGGAAACAGAGACTCCTCTCTTAAAGGGGGCACACAGGATCTCACACACTCCAGGACCCAGGGCAGAAACAGTAATCTGAAAGGAGCTTATAGCTCATAGCCACCTGCCTATCTTGGGAAGCCTCATGGAGAGGTAGGAGGTAACTGGAGCTCACCCTGGTGACATAGACATTGGTAGCAGCCATTTTTGGGAACTTGTCCTACTACCTGGGCACTGGTGCTGGCAAGCACCATTTTGTAATCCTCTATCTAGCTTATTAGCACTGGAACCTGCCCCACCCACCAATACTGTGATGTCTCAGGCCGTGCAACTGATTGGTGGGGACACAGTCTCACCCACCAGTAGGCAGGCTGCCTTAAGACTCCCTGAATTGACACCTTCCTTATGACATGGCCTGTCCACCAGAGGGTCCAGGACCCTGCCCCCCACACCAGGGCATAGGCAGTAACCCTAGAACCCCCAGAGCCCTGCAGCCAGAAATTCCAGGATCTGGCTCTGCCTGCCAGTGGGCTGGTAGGCCAAACGACCAGTAAGACAGAAATACAGCCCCACCCTTTAAAAAAAAAAAAAAGGAACAGCAAAAAATATGTTACAATGAAGGAGCAAGGTAAAAACCTACAAGACCAAATAAGTGAAGATGAAATAGGCAGCCTACCTGAAAAAGAATTCAGAGTAATGATAGTAAAGATGATCCAAAATCTCAGAAACAGAACAGAGAAAATACAAGAAACGTTTAACAAGGATCTAGAAGAACTAAAGAGCAAACAGTGATGAACAGCACAATAACTGAAATTAAAAATACTCTAGAAGGAATCAATAGCAGAATAACTGAGGCAGAAGAAAGGATAAGTGACCTGGAAGATAAAATGATGGAAATAACTGCTGTGGAGCAGAATAAAGATAAAAGAATGAAAGAATTGAGGTCTCAAAGACCTCTGGGACAACATTAAGTGCACCAACATTCGTATTATAGGGGTCCAGGAGAAGAACAGAAAGAGAAAGCATCTGAGAAAATATTGGAAGAGATTAGAGTTGAAAACTTCCCTAACATGGGAAAGGAAATAGTCAATCAAGTCCAGAAAACACAGAGAGTCCCATACAGTATAAACCCAAAGAGAAACACACAGAGACACATATTAATCAAACTTTCAAATATTAAATACAAAGGAAAAAATATTAAAAGCAGCAAGGGAAAGCAACAAATAACATACAAGGGAATCCCCATAAGTTAACAACTGATCTTTCAGCAGAAACTCTGTGAGCCAGAAAGGAGGGGCAGGACATATTTAAAGTGATGAAAGGGAAAAACCTACAACCAAGATTACTCTACCCAGAAAATATCTCATTCAGATTTGATGGAGAAGTCAAAAGATTTGCAGACAAGTAAAAGCTACAAGAATTCAGCACCAACAAACCACGTTTACAACAAATGCTGAAGGAACTTCCCTAAGTGGGAAACACAAGAGAAGAAAAAGACCCACAAAAACAAACCCAAATCAATTGAGAAAATGGTAATAGGAACATACATATCGATTATCACCTTGAATGTAAAACGATTAAATGCTCCAACCAAAAGACAAAGACTGGCTGAATGGATACAAAAACAAGACTCTTATATATACTGTCTACAAGAGACCCACTTCTGACTTAGGGACACATACAGACAGAAAGTGAGAGGACAGAAAAAGATATTCCATGCAAATGGAAATCACAAGAAAGCTGGAGCAGCAATACTCATATCAGATAAAATAGACTTTAAAATAAAGACTGTTACAAGAGATAAGGAAGGACACTACATAATGATCAAGAGATCAATTCAAGAAGAAAACATAACAATTATAAATATTTATGCACCCAACATAGGAGCACCTCAATACATAAGGCAAGTGCTAACAGCCATAAAAGGAGAAATCAACAGTAACACAATAATAGTGGGGGACTTTAACACCCCAATTACACAAATAGACAGATCATCCAGAGAGAAAATAAATAAGGAAACACAGGCTTTAAATGACAAAATAGACCAGATAGACTTAATTGGTATTTTTAGGACATTCCACCCAAAAGCAGAAGAATACACTTTCTTCTCAAGTGCTTACGGAATGTTCTCCAGAATAGATCACATCTTGGGTCACAAATCAAGCCTTGGAAAATTTAAGAAAACTGAAATCATATCAAGCATCTTTTCTGACCAAAAAGCTATGAAATTAGAAACCAATTAGAGGAAAAAAACAGTAAAAAACACAAATACATGGAGGCTAAACAGTGCACTGCTAAATGACTAAGAGATCACTGAAGAAATCAAAGAAGAAATAAAAAAATACCTAGAAACAAATGACAATGAAAACACAATGATCCAAAACCTATGGGACACAGCAAAAGCAGTTCTAAGAGGGAAGTTCATAGCAATTCACGCTCACCTCAAGAAACAAGAAAAATCTCCAAAAAACAATCTAACTTTACACCTGAAGCAACTAGAAAATGAAGAACAAAGAAAACCCAAAGTTAGTAGAAGGAAAGAAATCATAAAGATCAGAGCAGAGATAAATGAAATAGAAACAAAGAAAACAATAGCAAAGATCAATAAAACTAAAAGTTTGTTCTTTGAGAAGATAAACAAAAGCAATAAACCTTTAGCCAGACTCATCAAGAAAAAAAGGGAGAGGACTAAACTCAATAAAATTAGAAATGAAAAAGGAGAAATTACAATTGACCCTGCAGAAATACAAAAGATCATAAGAGACTACTATAAGCAACTTTATGCCAATAAATTGGACAACCTGGAAGAAATGGACAAATTCTTGGAAAAGTACAACTTTCCAAGATTGAACCAGGAAGAATTAGAAAATATAAACAGACCAAGAACAAGTAATGAAGTTGAAACTGTAATTAAAAACCTTCCAACAAACAAATGTCCAGTTCCAGATGGTTTCACAGGTGAATTCTATCAAACATTTAGAGAAGAGTTAACACCTATCCTTCTCAAACTCTTCCAAAGAATTGTGGAGGGAGGAACACTCCCAAACTCATTCTACGAGGCTACCATCACCCTGATAGCAAAACCAGACAAAGATATCACAAAAAAAGAAAATTATAGACCAATATCCCTGATGAACATAGACGCAAAAATCCTCAACAAAATACTAGCAAACAGAATCCAACAACGCATTAAAAGGATCATATGCTATGATCAAGTGGGATTTATCCCAGGGATGCAAGGATTTTTCAGTATATGCAAATCAATCAATGTGATACACCATATTAACAAATTGAAGAATAAAAACCCTACGAGCATCTCAATAGATACAGAAAAAGCTTTTGACAAAATTCAACAACAATTTATGATAAAAACTCGCCAGGAAGTGGGCATAGAGGGAACCGACCTCAACATAATAACAGCCATATATGACAAACCCACAGCAAACATCATTCTCAATGGTGAAAAACTGAAAGCATTTCCTCTAAGATCACAACAAGACAAGGATGTCCACTCTCACCACTATTATTCAGCATAGTATTGGAAGTCCTAGCCACAGCAATCAGAGTATAAAAAGAAAAAAAGGAATACAAATTGGAAAAGAAGAAGTAAAACTGTCACCGTTTGCCGATGACATAATACTATACATAGAAAATCCTAAAGATGCTAGGATTCTAGAAACAAATGCAACCAGAAAACTACTAGAATTAGTCAGTGAATTTGGTAAGGTTGCAGGATACAAAATTAATGCACAGAAATCTCTTGCATTCCTATACACTAACAACGAAAGATTTTTTGTGGTCTAATATGTGGGTATGTGGACATGTGTAACCTGTGTAGTAGATGTAACCGCACATGGAATCAGAAAACCTGTCAGCACTGATATGGATTATACATGACAGACAAACAACAATGTGGAGAAAAGAAAATCCTCCAGAATAGAGTTTGCCATGTCAAGAAAATTTCATTTATGGTTTATTGCGAATGTTCATATCATTAAAAAAACAAGATAATTTGGTTTTAAGTTCCTAACTGCAGTATGAAACTTTGATCACATGTGCTTGTTTTCAGAGGTGCCAGTGTACCACAACTCAAAAAATTAAAGGGAACATTGGCTTGCACAAATTACCTTATCATTCAGACCTCAATTTTGATCTTCTAAATTTATAATTCACAAAGTAGGTGCAATTCACAAACTAGGTGGCAGGGCACCTAGAGTCATTATGTTTTCTTTTCCATTTTGCAAAACACTCAAATGTAACAATTTAGGTATAAAATTGGATGCTAAATCAGATTCTGATTTATACTATACAGTTGACCCTTGAAAAATGAACAATGTGGAGGTTACGGGTGCTGATCCCGCCCCTACCAAAGTCTAAAATTTGAGTATAACTTTATAGTTGGCCCTCCATACAGGCGGTTCTGCATCCGTGGATTCAACCAGCCACAGGTCGTGCAGTACTGCAGAACATATTGAGTGACCAAAAAAAAAAAAGGTTTACTCTCCCTCAAGTAAGAGAAAATTCTCCCGCCTGATGACCTTCCAACTGAGACCTTGGCTCTGCAGATTTTGGATTTGCCAGCCTCCATAATTTCATGAGCCAGTTCTCTATAATAAATCTCTTTATCTCCATCTCCATTTCCATCTCTATCTCTCTATCTATGTCTATATATCTCCTATTGGTTCTGCTTCTCTGGAAAGCCTCACTAATACGTTGATCTTATGTTATGTAGTTGAAAACCTGGGAACTTGGAGAACTGGTATTTTAAATCATCGCACATGTAATATAGTTATTGTAAAAAGTTCTGGACAGGAAGTATATGTGGAATAAAAAGTAAAAGTCACTCACTCACCTCTACTCAAAATTCTATTTC
>NW_020838034.1:5737514-5880885 GCF_003676395.1 Aethalodelphis obliquidens | reverse complement strand
TTTTGACTGTGCTGGGTCTTTGTTGCTGCGCGCGGGCTTTCTTTAGTTGTAGAGAACGGGGGTTACTCTTTGTTGCTGTGCGCGGGCTTCTCATTGCGGTGCCTTCTCTTGTTGTGGAGTATGGGCTCTCTAGGTGTGTGGGCTTCAGTAGTTGTGGCACCCGGGCTCAGTAGTTGTGGCTCATGGGCTTAGTTGCTCTGCGGCATGTGAGATCTTCCTGGACCAGGGCTCGAACCCATGTCCCCTGCATTGGCAGGCGGATTCCCAACCACTGTGCCACCAGGGAAGTCCCCAACATGAATATTTTTCCCCAGGCATGTTTCTTTGCATTTACAACCATTCAGAGAACATAAATACATACACATTAGTTTGTCCACCTAAACAGAACTATATTATGCAGATGGTTTTGTGAATGTCTTAAGCTTCTTTTCATGTGAGTATGTAGACATTTACTTTACTCTTTTAAAAGTCTTCTTAATATACTGTAGTATAGAATGAATACACCATATTTGTTAAACTGTTCCCCACTGATTAACTTTAGGTTATTTAGGATTTTTTACTTAACAATTCTATAAGGAAGAATCTTGCTTATCTTTGGGCATTTGTGAAAGTATTAGTGAGAGTATTTCTGTGGGTAAATTCAAAGAGGGATATTGCTAGGTGAAAGGGCATATGTATTTAACATGTTAATGATTACTATTAAATTGCCTTCTAGTAAATTATCAAAGTTGAAGGTGGTCTTAGGGACCCCAAATTTAAAATTAGTCTCAGAAGTGGGTGGATTGTTTCAGACATTACATGAAATTTCTAAAAATATTATATGTTCTGGTATAATGTTATAAGTCATAATTCTAGTTATTACTTTAAAATGTATATCTCAGAAACAACTAAATTTCCTTGTCAATTGCATTATTATGAACTTTCATCAAATCCTTAACCATGGTCATTTTTAAGTCTTTTGTCATTTACAGACAGTTCTGGGTGTACTCTGAGGCTTTTGCAAAAATGTTCCTATAAAAGGGTTTCATCTTCACGGAATCTATGGAAAAGACTGACAAGTACAGGTTTCTGGTAACTGGCTATACTCCTGAACTGAATGAATAAGCATTTTCAGAACTCTAATGGAAAACTGATGAATTCATAAAAGTGCTAACAAAAGATGAAAAATCAAATTAATCACATGGGACTGAGTGAACTGATGAGGATGATTATAATTTTTGTGACTTTCTGTTTGAATAAAAAAAGAAAATCCCACAAGGACTCAGAGGCAAAAAATATACAAATCAATTTTCACTGCAAAGTAAAGGAGCTGTTACAGTGGAGGATTCCTGGACTGAATGTCAATATTATGACATAGTATGAGTGTGTTTCGTAATTGCAATCATTGTTGCTTTTGTTGTGGTCATCCAAAAAAAAAAAAAAAAAGAAGTGAGTGGATTTGGGGACTCATCAGTGTTGTAGCTGGGATATACTAGAATGAACCTGACTCCTTGAAACATGGTGAAAGTGTGATTTGAGAAAAAGAAGGATGAGTGGGTGGGGGTTGATGGAACATTAATTCTTGGATGGTCACTGACTGTTACATGTCCAAGACTTACAAAGACCTGGGGAATATGCATGGGAAATGGGAATACAGGAGTTTCTGAGTTTATGTGGACTTTGTAGCATCTTGGGTCTTCATACTAAAGTGGCTGGATTACACAGAATGGCTCTTTGTACAAGGATCCTGCAGGGCAAGATATAAATTCCATGAAGGCAGGGACCATGGTGACTTAGTTTACCAGTGTATCTCAGAGGGAAGGGAAATGCTTTCTCTAGGGAACTCATTCATTCCTTCAGCACTCAACAGTCTATAACCAACTATTAAGAGCCAGGCACTGGGCCAGGCTCTGGAAACACTAAACTAAGGAGAGAAAAGACTTCATGTAGAAGAGCTCAAGGTCAGGCAGGGCAGTGTGTAGAACAAGTAGCAGTTATCATGGGGTAGAGTATGGTAAGGGCCACAAGACACAAAGTGGTACATCTGCTTCCAGTTCAGTTTCCAGGGGACGGTAGGTCATCCATGTGACTGGTGGGAAGAAGATGGAGCTGGTGCTGGGGTCAGGAGTGGCGAACCAGATTCCTAATTAATGTTGTCCATTAGTTGCTTTGAACAGATGGACCTTGTCCTCCATCTTTAATGGGAGGAAATTTACTCTTCCTTATTTTATCATGCCTTGAGCACCAGTTCTTAAGGTCAAGGGCATGGCCAGATCAACTCTGAGGAAATTTCCCAGGACTGAGGACTGCCCCTTGGGAGGAGAAAAATGAGAGAAGAGCTGATAACCATTAGATTAGCTGGAAAAATCTGTGTCGGTCTCCGTTTAAGAAAACAAACAAAACCTTACTGTTGTCCAGAGTTTTTTACACGCATCCTCTCAGGTACAGTTTTTAATTTGATTCTGAAACTACCTTGTAAGGGATGGGAGCCAAGTATTGTTGAGCCCACAGGCTCAGAAAATAATTTGGTCAGGATCACACAGGCTGTGTGTTGCTGAAATGGAACTCAAGTCTACATCTTTGACTCCAAATCCAGTGCTCCATCTGGAATATCACTGCTGCCTTTGTTGGCGGGCAAGGCTTTCAGTCTGCCTCCCCTCAGCCCAGCTTCAGACAGGGTGACTGGAAATGGATCAAAAGATTGAAAAGGAGAAGAAAGACTGACCTGAAGTGAACTGAAAGTATTTTCTGCTAAGGGGAAAGCAGAAGAAAGAGAAAGGCATAGAACTCTGGGGTGTGGTCTCAAAGCAATTGCATTCTGAGAAAGATGGGATGCCTCCACCTCTCCCTGGCGGGGTGAAGAGGATCAGATGCTACCTGGCCTTTCTGGAGGGTGGAATCAAAGTGCGTGCTTGGGGGAAGCAAACATGGGTCTACATCCTGTCTGGGTGAGAGAAGCTGAGAGAAGGAATAAAGAACTATTACGGGAAAGTAGAAAAAGAAGAAGGGAGGGAATTTAGAAGTACAGATAGGAAACTAGGGCAAAAGCACATTCTTAAGAAAAAAATTTAATTTGCATATGCTTAAACTTTGGTATCAACTTGCAGAGATTCCCCAGGCCTGTTAGATTTTTCTAGTGCCCCTTACTTGTCTTCTTCAACATTTCACCCACTTATCTAGGGTTCCACTTCTCCGTCCACATCCTTCCCAAACCCTCTCCCCTCCACCTTCACAATGTCTGTTGGGATGGGACAGGCTCTGATGATGGCTGTTTGGCCCCCATGTAGGTTCCTCCATATTGCCAGTAGGATGCAGAGAATTGGAAAATTTCTTGGGCATCTGTCCTTTAAACAAAGCAGCTGGGCTGGGGCAGAGCTTGGGACAAGATATTGAAGCTGGTTTTGTGAGTCACTGTGAACTCTGAACACCCGCCCACTCGAGGCAGACTTTGCAAGTTTAGCTTGCGGGAACTATCAGACCAGGTCCAGGGACTGGGGCTTCCTCAAAGGCCTTGTTAGTGTTCAGCTAATGAGAACAGCCTCAAGTTGAGGAAACTGTGGCTGGAGCGAGGCCGTTCTGCTCTCCGTCAGCCTCCTGCTGATGGGTGGCTGCTGAGCCTGTGCAGGGCAGAGCATCTGGTGGGAGAGGACCCGACCTGACCCCTCTGTCTTGTGGGGATGTTGGGGCAAGCACTTACCCTCACACTCTTTCTGCTCATCAAGGGGCATCGGGGCCAAGGTAAGGAGGCTTAGCCTGGCAGGGGTGGGGCTGGCATGGACTAGGGGCCGTGGCCTTCAGGGAGATCAGTGTCCAGAGCCTCTGGGTTGTGCTGCTTACATTGGTGACCTGGAACTGTGACTCTGAACAGTTCCCCGCAGCTCTGGACAGGCTGGGTCAGAGAGCAAAGGCTGGCAGTGGGTTGGGAGGTCCTTGAGAAGCACCTCTGGCCAAGCAATCCAGGCCACCTCAGGCAAGGTAAGTCTTTTCCACTGGCTTCAGTTTTCCTTTCTGTCTAGTGGGCAGAAAGTATCCTCTCTGCTGGCTGTAAGAAGGACAAGGAAATATCCTCTAATTTGGTGCGATTACCAGCAGAGAGGAGAAGTGGCCATGAGCTTGGGTTTCTCCAAGGAAGTAGGGGTACTGGAGCTCAGAGACTGATAGATTATTCTCTGAGGCAGGAGAGCTGAGCCCTGGCAAGGGAGAGGGGAGAGGGGAAGGGTGAGGCCAAGGCCAGAACAGAGGCTTTACCAGCATGGCCTGGTCCCTCATCCCTCAGCTCTCCCAGCAGCCCAGAGGCCACGGGAGCCTGAGAATTATTAGGGAAATGTTGTCTGGGGGCAGGGTGAGGGGAAGGGAAGAGAAGGAGACAGTATAAGGAAGCTCCATAGCAAACTGGTAACTGTCAGCTGGGCCCTGAGCCAACTAATGTTTGTGCGTGTGGGAAGCAGGTTCCCCTTCTTTTTCCAACCCTAAGTCTAGGATGCTCTGAGACTCGGAGGCTGCATTTTAGATCAGTGACTCTTTGAGGGACATCATGAGTGGGGGGTGCGGTGAGAGGAGGGCACACTTTTGTGCAAAGGGAAGAAACAGAGGCACAAGGAAGTATTTGTGCAGGGCCTGTTAGAAGCCATCCCTGGGTACTCAGTTCAATCACTGAGCCCCTGAGCACTTTGGTATCCTTCAAGAAGACACATTCCAGGCTCCGGCTTTTGTAACGAGTACAGGCGGAGTAGGGCAGGGTAATAAGGAATAGGGAGCAGAGAGAGAAGTCTGGAGACTGGGGCTCATGCGTGTGGGCTGGGGGGACCCAAAGACGCAGGATCCTAGGTAAGAGAGCTAGGTTGGAACCTGGGCTAAGTAGCCTTGAAAGCTGAGGTAGGACCCACATGCTTTGATGCCTGGCTCTGGGGGTGGGAGGGACAGAACGTTGAGGCTGACTCAGATCATGAGCGCAAGTGGCAGGAAGACGCTGCTCCCTCCATCCCCATTCCCAGGGCTGTGGTGCTCTCTTTGGGTGTGGCTATGACAAGACCCATTGGTGGGAGGTAGTGGGGAGCCTGGCGAGTGATTCTTTGAGCACAGGGAGGGATGGACTTTGGTCTTAGGGAACTTCTCTCTCTTCTTGCTATGCCCTGTGTCTGTGGGGCTGACCTCATGTAAGCCGACTGAAACTGCTTTGTTTATCTAGTTCAATTTTTAAACTTCTTAATTGAAAATGATTTTTAAGTTTCAGGGAATAGCCCAAAGAATTTTTGTATTTCCTTCACCTAGATTCACCAGTTGTTAACATTTTATCACATTTGCCTTATTTCTCTTTCTCTCCAAATATAGGTATGTGTGTATAGCTGTATAATAATAATTACTTTTGTGGAATATTCAAGAGTAAGTTGCAGACATCATGCCCCTTTACTCTTAACTACTTTAGCACACATCTTCTAAGGACAAGGATGTTCCCATATCATATCACATATCAGCACAGTTACCAAATTTAGTAAATTTAACATAGATACAATCAAACATACAGTCCATATTTAAGTATTACCAGCTGTCCCCCAAATGTGCTATATGACATCTTTTTTCCCCAACCAGAATCCAATCAGGATCACGTATTGCATTCAGTTGTTATATCTTTTTCGTCATCTTCAATCTACAATTATTCCTTTCTTTGTCTTTTATGAATTTGACATTTGTCGAATACAAGTCAGTTGTTTTCTAGAGGGTTCCACAATCTGAGTTTGTCTAATGTTTTGTCATAAGACTTAGGTCATGCACTTTTGGCAGGAATACCATGAAAGTGATGGCATGTCTTTTTCAGTGCATCCCATCAGGTGGTACAATGACAGTGAAACATTTTTTCTAAGACTTGGTTTACTGAAGAATGTAATATGCATCACATATGTGTAAGAGGCTCATAGCACTCTTGAGCATTGCAAAAGTCTTCCAAAGGCTTCTCACTTCACGTAGAGTAAAAGCCATACATTTTACAATGGCCCACGTGATCTGGCCTCCCTGACCACTGCCCCTTCTTCTCTGGTCTTCTCACTGCATTTCAGCCACGCTGGCCTGCTGGTCCTCACGCATGTTCCACTTGGGGGCTTTGCACTGTTTTCTCCACTTAGAATGCTGCGTTTCCCTCATTTGCCATGAGGCTTCCTTCCTCATTCTGCTCAAATACCACTTCTGCAGTGATACCTTTCCCACTAAAAATGTCAACCCCTTCATCCTGTAACTTCTTCTCTCCCTCTTCGTTTATTTTTCTCTGTAATGCTCGTCTCCATTTTACATACTATATGTTTACTTATTTGTCTTATTTTCTATCTCCTAGGCTCTTCTTTACCTCATTAGAATGTAAGATCCTTGAGGCCAGGGCTTTTGTGTGTTTTGTTCACTGCTGTATCTTCAGCATCTAGAACAGTATCTGGCACAAGTAGACCCTCACTATGTATTTATTGAATGAATGAGTACTTTAAATAATCCATGGAATAAAGTGAGTTTATCTGCCTACCAGAAAGCTTCATTGGGAAAACTGTTTTAGATTTTAAAGCATGTAAATACTAACTACCTCTGTGGCCTTGAGGAAGTTAACTAACTTCTTGTTTCTCAATTTTTCATTCATAACATGAAGTTAACAGCGGTGCCTGCTTCCTGGGAGATGTGTGAGGATTAGATGAGATATAGTATATAAAGTGTTTAGAGAAATGCTGAGTTATAACAAGTCCTCCAAAATGAATGCTCATGTTAGTCGACTCTTTGGAGGCAGGGCATATATTTTACTTAGTTTTGTAGTCAGAGTAAAGAGGAGAGACTATTCAGTAATCTTTTGTTGACTTTAATTAATTGAATAGAAAGTGAGTTAGAGAATCTTCAGATAAGATGATAAAGTTTTAATGTGTGACCCTTTTCTGAGGGTTTCTCATTATCATAACCAGGATCTTAGGGAGACTTCAACATTTTTAACTTAAAGAAACATGTATTCAAGACATTTAATCACATGATTACATCGTAATGTAAAGCAGTCTGTTTTCACAATAGCACCTCCCTCTCTATTCCCATTCCTTCCCTGGATATGTTTTGAGTAGCTCTGCACCAGGTGCTGGACAAGATATTTAGGATTCAGTAGTGATTAAGTACACGGCCCCTTTGTTTATGGAGCCTACACCATTTTTACCCATCAGTACATAATTACAGCTGTGATTAGTGCCCAACGAAGTGCCCAACACAGTAAGTGCTCAAAACATGTTAGTTGAGTGAATAAATGAATTGTTTTCAGGCATCTTAGAGGAAGATAGGGATAATTTTGGTGTCAGATGGTTTGGGGACAAGGGACCTTCAAATCACTGCCCATAAGAGTGGACTTGGGCCCTAAAGTTCATTTTGGGCCCTAAATTCAGATTTTGGCTATACATTCTGAAGAAACTACAAAGGACACACCAGAGGCTATAAATGCCCAGGGGCCACAAGGTCTGGGGTGAGACGTGCTGGACCAAAAAAAAGGGGCAGGGGCAGCATCTCACAGATTAGCTCTGAAGGCCGCAGGCTGTTCCCACAGGTTGTGTTGAAACTTTCACTTCTCAGGAAGGAGTCACTGATCGCAACTGCTCTGGCTGGGATCCAGACAAGTTCTAAAAAGGCTGGATTTATTTTTGTCCATTTTTTCCTTATTGTACTCCCCCTCAGACAAAGTGTGAATAGTGAAGTATCTGTCCACAGGAGAGAGATCAGGACTCAGAGAACTCAGGGCTGCAGCACCACTGGAGGGAACCATTTCTATAGAAATCCCTCCAGAGATAGCTGGGCCATTGTCTTCATGATACGTGTGCAGAAAAGTGTGCAAAATGGGGCTTCCCTGGTGGCGCAGTGGTTGAGAATCTGCCTGCTAATGCAGGGGACGCGGGTTCGAGCCCTGGTCTGGGAGGATCCCACATGCCGCGGAGCAACTAGGCCCGTGAGCCACAACTACTGAGCCTGCGCGTCTGGAGCCTGTGCTCCGCAACAAGAGAGGCTGTGACAGTGAGAGGCCCGCGCACCGCGATGGAGAGTGCCCCCCGCCCCCCCGCCGCCTTGCTGCAACTAGAGAAAGCCCTCGCACAGAAACAAAGACGCAACACAACAAAAATAAATAAATTAATTAATAAACTCCTACCCCCAATATCTACAAAAAAAAAAAAAAAAAAAATGGTTGAAAAAAAAAAATGCTTTGGTACAGGCATGGCTAATTATTAAAAAAAAAAAAAGAAAAGTGTACAAAATTATAAATGTACAACTCAATGAGTTATTGTTAAGTGAAAACACCTGTGTGTTTACCACATGTTCCCTCCTTTCCTTACCTCCACCCTCTTCCACAAATACAACCACTCTTCTGACTTCTAACATCATTGGTTAGCTTTGCCTATATATAAATGGAATCATAAAGTATATACTCTTGTATTGGCTTCTTTTGCTCAACATCTGATGAGATTTATTTGTGCTATCACTTGCAGCTGGTCGTTTTCATGGCTGTATTTCATTGTATGACTGTATAATAGTTTATTAATCTATTCTACCACTGATGAACCTTTGGGTTGTTTCAAGGTTTTTTTTTCCCTATTATAATCACGCTGCTAAGAGTCTTTAGGCCGAGCTGCTCAGCATGCGGGATCTTGGTTCCTAACCAGGGATGGAGCTCGCGCCCCCTGCAGTGGAAGCTCAGAATTTAAACCACTGGACCACCAGGGAAGTCCTCTATGAGCCTTTTAGTGCATGTATGTCTGTTGGGGGTAGAAGCACTGGGTATGTAGATATACCTCTAGTAGTTGCTGCTAAACTGTTTTCCAAAGTGGTTGAACCAAGCAGTGCGTGAGAGTTCCAAGTTTCAGGGCCACCAGCTTGTTCTGAGGACCTGCAAATGGGAAATGAAAGTGCAGGGGTGTGGAGCCTGAAAGGTGAAAGTCAAAGCCAAGAGAACCATGTCTGTTCTGGCTTCCCTGGTATACTGCACGAAATTCCTACATGAGAGTCATTTCTGGGAGCTGAATTTAATTAATTAATCAACTGAACACTTCATTAAACCCTTACTATGTTCCAAGAACCATGCAAGATTTTGTGGAGGAAACAAAGATGAAACACACATTGGTTCCATCCTTAAGAATCTTTCAGATAGTTAGAGGAAAAGAGACCTGTACAATATCAACTCTAAGGGAAGACAGCAAATGCTAAATGCTAAGTGTCTCCGACAGGCAAGATATATTTAGAGCACAAAGGGTGCAAAGAAGATGGAGAGTCCTTCTAGGTAGGGACACTGGGGAAGTGGCCTTGAAGGACAAATAAGAGTTCAGGAGATAGGGGTAAGGTAGAAGGACAAGCTAAGCAGAGGGAACAGCCTAAACAGAAGTAGGGAAAACAGGTTTGAACGATGAGACGTGAGAAGCAGATGCACTTGTCATCTTGGAGAAAGACAGTATTACAAATGGGATGATTCAGTTAACTGATACAAAGAGTGGGACATAGCCTAGGTAAGTTGACAGAGGTAAGGGGTTGCATCGCCTGAGAAATGGAGTCAGTATAGCCAGGAGGAAGCCCCCAGGGTGGGGCTAGGTGAAGAAGAAGAGAGGTGATGAATTGGGTTGTGGACCTGAGGGGATTTTATCTACTTTATAATTTTGCCTTGACTAGGGCCAGCCCTGCCCCAGCACTTTTGGGATCTCACTGAGCTTTATCCACCCAGATCCCATCAGGAACCCCTTCTGTTGCCTTCACTCCAAGCCTGGTGGCATAACCCTGAGCTGAGAAAACCTCAACATCCTTTGTTGGCTAGGGGAAGTTACACTTTTCTGAAGGTTTTCTTTTCTCTCCCCTGTCCCCTCTCCCAGGCTCTCAGGCCTCAACCTTCTTCCCATCTCACCCTTCCTCCGACCAGCAGGTCAAGGTCAGAGGAAGCTGAGCTGACGGTGGACACTGTGGGACTCTGGAGGCTGCAGCTTCTGCACCCAGCTCTGGGGCTGAGCGGGACTCACTGCTGGGTCAGATCGTCTCCTTGACCGTCCTCTGTGCTGGCTTCCCTCTTCTTCCTGAGGAGGTGATGGAGTTAATCACTTGACCTCTGCCCTCCCTCTGCAGAGTTGTTTCACCCCATTCTTTCCTAACCACCAGAAGAGAGGCCCCAAAGCTGCTGAGTGGTAACAATAGAGGTAGCAGCAGCCCTGGGGCCTGCTCTGACCACCGGAATCTGCTGTGGCCTCTCCGCTCTGAGCAATCTGCCGCGTGTCGGGGCCTCCTCCACTTCTCACTAAGCATGTGAGAATTTGTGTTGAAGTTATCTTTTCATACTGCCATTTCTTGTCTCTCCATTTGGCATATGTGCCCCTCTGGGACAGGGACAGAGGTCTTTCTGCCTCAGTCACAATACCCAGTACATAGTACCTTGCCCACTCATCTTTCTGCTGTATCCTCCCACTCCAACCTCACCCCACCGCCATCCCTGTCTAGCCCTGCCTCACCCTGAATATCTTCCTTTTCCCCACACTGGGCTGTTGAGGGCTGCAGAAGAAAATTCAACAACAAAGAGCAACTGCAGATTGAGAGTCTTCAATTTCAGCTGGGTCCCCACTGTCCTGGGAATCCTTGTTTCTGATCCACAGCTTTCCCCTTTCTCCAAAGGGCTGATTCCAAACCTTCACCATCTCTTCAGGATCCCGTTCCATCATCATAGCTTTTATCAGCCTACACTCTCCTTCTCCAAGTAAATGGAGGCCCCAATTAGGGATTCTGCCGACCTCACCAACAATCCCTCAACATCAACTGACCTCATCTGTGCCCGTAAATGACCACATTCACCTCTGCTCTGCGTTAGGGAGCTCTCCTCCTTTCCTTGGTCTGTGCTTCCCCGTGTGCTCTGGACATCACGGCTTCATCTGGTAGGTCATCCAGGACCTGCCCAGTTCACGATATCTCTGATCTTTCTTCAACTACTCCTTTTCTGTTGGCTTTCCACTCTTAGTTCATTATCCTCCCATTTCAAAATCTATGTAGGAATACCATCCAGTTTTTCCCTAGTGTGTCTTTCTTTCCCATGTGTCTCTTTTACTACTCATACAGAACACTTCGCTTCTGATACCTCTGGTCTCCAAATGTGTGTGTGGTTCTTTCCCCGCACCAAGCAACTCTCTGTGGCCCCAGCTGGGTGTCTTACAATTTGACTCAATTCTGACACCATCTGCCCGGAGATAGTGTTAGATTTCACAGATTAAGGGCTCGTTCCCACAAGATTACCTCCCTCTGCCATTTCAGACACCAGTCTCAAGCCCAGGTTGTAGATCAGAGGTTCCAGTGATCCCCTCTTCTGATTCAATTAATTTGTTGGAGTAGCTCACAGAAGAGTGGGAAACACTTACTTACATTTACCAGTTTATTAAAGGATATGATAAGGGATACAGATGAACAGCCAGATGAAGAGATAAATAGGGCAAGGTCTAGAAGACAGCTTCTGTTCCCTTGGAGTTGGGGTTCACCAACTCGTGCTATTGGGATTTTATAGGGGCTTCCTCATGTAGATGTGATCAGTTATTAACTATTAACTCCATTTCCAGCCTCTATCCCTCCTCCGAAGGGTGGGGAATGGGGCTGAAAATTCCAAGCTTTTAATCATGGCTTGGCCTTTTTTGTGATCAGCCCCTCCCACCCAGGAGTCCATCCAGAGTCATCTTAATAGAATAAAAGATGCTCCTGGTGCTCTTGTTACTTAGGAATTTACAAAGGTTTTAGGAGCCCCATGTCAGGGATGGGGTCAAAGACTAAATACTAAAGCAAGAGATGCTTTTACCACTGAGAAATTATAAGGATTTCAGGAACTCTGTGCCAGGAACTGGGGGGAGAGAATAATGTATATATTTCCATTATCTCACAAAAACCAAACCAGCAAACCAAAATAACAGCTGGTGTTCTTCCTGCGGTAGCTTCTTTCCTAGCTCCTTTTTAGTTGGAGACAAACCCTTCTTAAGTGCATAAACTAATACAATTTACATGAAAATATAATAGAATAGTATAATTAAAAAATGACTACAATGGCAGTATAGCATCAGGAGTGTAGATCACACATTTGATTCCTTAATAATTTAATAGTTTAGTTCATAACTTAATCACTCCTTGTATACTCTATATTCAGTTTTTAATTAATTAATTAATTAATTAATTAATTAAATGGCTGTTTTGGGTCTTCATTGCTGCTCGCCGTCTTTCTCTAGTTGTGGTGAGTAGTGGCTACTCTTCATTGTGGTGCGTGGGCTTCTCATTGTGGTGGTTTCTCTTGTTGCGGAGCATGGGGTCTAGGCGCGTGGGCTTCAGTAGTTGTGGCACGTGGGCTTCAGTAGTTGAGGCACGCAGGCTCAGTAGTTGTGGCGCACGGGCTTAGTTGCTCTGCGGCATGTGGGATCTTCCGGGCCAGGGCTCGAACCCGTGTCCTCTGCATTGGCAGGCAGATTCTTAATCACTGTGCCACCAGGGAAGTCCTATATTCAGTTTTGTCATGATGAAGGAGAACCAGAATGAAGGCTCTGTGTTTTGATCTGATGGTGGTTATTCAGGAGTTTACTTTATAATTACTCATTATACTATGCATTTATATTTTAGGCACTCTTTAATATTTGTGCTACCTCTCAATTTTATAAAAGTTAAAAATAAAATAAAACCATCACAACCCCCTAAAAATTAAACTCATTTTCTATCACCCCAGTCTTCAGACCTGCTGGAGAGAGCTTTATTACCATCCTTAGCAGACCCATAAGCCAGAAGTATGGGTGTCTGTAACAATGCTGCTGTTCTGTCTGTGATGCCCTCTTCCATACTCCTTTCTCAATCCGCCTGGCAGGCCTGGGTGACCCAGGCAGCACCTAGCTCACCTCCTCTGGGAAGTCACTCCTAATGCCCCAGGGAAGAGTAGAGCATGCTTTCCTTATGCTTGTGTCACACCTTGGGCATACCCCCATGGCACATTTCACATCAAGTCTTAGTTGGCTGTTTTAGGTTTATCTTCCTCTAGACTGTAAGCACAGTAAAACAGAGATTGTAACTTTTCCTTTACGTCTTTGCCCAGTGCCCTTAATAGTCCCCTTCTCCAAAATAGGAGTGATATTACAAATATCTACTTACAGATATGATATGAGCAACAGCAATCATAACAGATGCCAACTCTGAGCAACCTGGAAAGCTTTGTTTGGTGTATTGGCTGAACTTCTTCCCTGCCTTTGGGCCAGTAAGATGCACCCGTGCGTGCACCAGTAACCTGGGCTGTTCACTGCTCCCATATTACACTTATATGCTTCTGTTTTGGTCCTGTTCTCTTCTTATGATTTGGCTTTCCTTCCTTATTTAAAATCCTGCCCAGCACTATAGATTTTGGTTTGGTGACAAGCATTTCTGTCATCCATCCTGGAGCCCTTAAACTTGGCATTTCGTGTCGCTCTTGGAGTTGGCTCCTGTGGGATACTCCAGATCCATCTGTAGTCTCAGCCCTTTTGCTGCCTTAGGTGGGGTGGAGTTTTAGATAGCCATTACTTAGCCCAGTGCCTGGTCAATGAAATATGTATCCATTGGTGTGGCTCCCTCTCTACTGAGCCTTACCCTTGACCCTTCATATGACTGACACTGCTATTGCCAGTTACCCAGTCTTGGGAGTTCCATATCTTCCTTTAGCACTTGCTTGTTACGTTTGGGGGGCATTTCTATCTTTCTGTGTACCATTCTATTTGCAACTCTCCCCAACTCTACTTGCCTGGGTTAATCTCTTGAATGTAATTTGGTTGTTTTATCATCTCCCATTTCTATAGTCTGTGAAGGTGATGTCCTGTTTCTAGGAAATTAAGACTTACCATATGCATGTATTTCTTTGCAAATGCTGCCAACCACTAAGACCATCTTGCTTAGTTCTTCTATCTCTAATATTCTGCCTAAGGGCTGCACCTTCTGCTTGATTCCCTGTCCCCAGAGGAGCTGTGAAGTTGCAGTTCCCCCTACCCAGAATGTTTTTTCTGTAGCTCTTCACCTGGCTGGATCCTTCATATCTATCATTTCTTAGCTCAGATGTCACCTCCTCAGAGAGGTCTTCTCTGGCCATGAATCTACCAGTCACTCTGTTAACTCACCTTTTAAAACTACCTTCATGGCACTTATGCTTCTCTGAAAGGATCTTGTCTCATTTTTCACTTATTTATGGTGCGTACCCCAACTGGAGTGTAAGCTTCATGGGAGCAGGGACCTTGTATCTCTTGCTCACCCCTCTAGTCCAATGCCCTTGAGCAGTGGTTCTCAAGTGGGGACAAGTTTGCCCCCCAGGGGACATTTGGAAATGTCTAAAAACTTTTTTGTTTGTCATGAATGGGGCAGGGGTGCAGGCATCTAGCGGGTAGAGGCCAGGGATGATGTTACACATCTTTACAATGCACAGGACGGCTCCCGCTTCCTCTGCAACAGAGAATTAACAGGCTCCAAATGTCAAGTGTTGAGATTAAGATATCCTCCCTAGAGCAATACCTGACACACAGAGAGTATTCAATAAATAATTGTTGAATATAGGAGTGAATAGTCTTCCCATTGCCTCAAAGGGGCTCACTGATTCTTATAGATGTACCTGGAACCTGGGTTTAGAACATCTTTGTCAATCTGTAAATTTGCCCAACCTATTTTCTAGTCTATTTTACCTGTGAGAATTTCTGACCCACTGATTTCTGGTTGTCATTTGAGTAAGTATCAGGAAGAATTTTCTAATATTTCGCCAAAAGATGAGTGCAGAAATCTCCTGTTTTTCCACTCTTGCTGTGGTAACGTTTCCACAGTGGCAACATCTTACTTTGCTCTTATCAAAGTACATTTTACTTAGTTTAATGATCAGAACAGCTCTCTGAGAGGTGGTAATTACTCCTTTTTTACATTTTGTATTTTTATCAAGATATAACTTACAGTAATGTACAAAAAGTTTAAGTGAATAGCTTGATGAACTTTTATATATGTATGTACATGTAACCGCCACCCATCTCAAGATGTAAAACATTTCTAGCACCCCAATAGTGTTCTTTGTGTCCCCTCCTACTTGATAATTTCCTCAGAGTTAACCAATATTCTAACCTTTTACCATAGATTTGTTTTTTTTGGATTTTGAATTTTGTATAAGTAGAATCATTCACTGTATACCTTTTGGTGTCTGGCTCCTTTATTAATAACCAAGTCGATAAGATCCATTCACATTTTTGCTTGTAGAAGTAGTCTATTCTTCTTTTTTTTTAAAAAATTAATTTATTTTTGGCTGCGTTGGATCTTCGTTGCTGCGTGCGGGCTTTCTCTAGTTGGGCGAGCGGGGACTGCTCTTCATTGCGGTGCATGGGCTTCTCATTGTGGTGGCTTCTCTTGTTGCGGAGCACCGACTCTAGGTGTGCAGGCTTCAGTAGTTGTGGCATGTGGGCTCTAGAGCACAGACTCCATAGTTGTGGCACAGGGGCTTAGTTACTCTGCGTCATGTGGGATCTTCCCAGACCACGGATCAAACCCATGTCCCCTGCATTGGCAGGCGGATTCTTAACCACTGCGCCATCAGGGAAGTCCCAGTTTATTCTTTTTCATTGCTAGGTAACAGTCCATTATATGAATATAACATGATTTATTTATTCATCTAATGATGACTGATATTTGAGTTGTTTCCCATTTTGAATTATTATGAATAAAGCCAATATGAACGTTCTTGTATATATTTTCTTGAGTATGTACAAATTCTCCTGGGTTATAGGGCATATGTAACTTTAGTTTTAAAAGATATTGTCAGTTTTCCAAAGTGGCTGTACCAATTTACACTCCCATTAGCAATGAATCAGAGTCTCAGTTGTGCCTCATCCCTGTCAATACTTGGAATTTTCAGTCTTTTAAATGTTAGCCATTTTGGTGGGGATATAGTCGAGTCTCATTGTTTTCTGATATCCAACAATGTTGGGGACCTTTTTGCTGCTTGTTGGTTAACTGGGTATCATTTATTTGCCAAGTGCCTGTCCTAGTCTTCTGCCTTTTTTTTTTTTTTTTTTTTGGGTTGTCCGTTTATTTCTTACTGATTTTTAGGAATTCTTTATAGACAGGCATACCTCGTTTTATTGAGCCTCACTTTATTGCACTTTGCAGATACTGAGTTTTGACAAATTGAAGGGTTGTGGCAACCCTGTGTCACACAAGTCTATTAGCTCCATTTTTCCAACAGCATTTGCTCACTTTGTGTCTCTTTGTCACATTTTGGTAATTCTCTCAATATTTCAAACTTTTTCATTATTATTATATTTGTTATGATGATCTGTGATCAGTGATCTTTGATGTCACTATTGCAATTGTTTTGGGGTGCCACAAACTGCACCCATATAAGATGGTGAACTTAATCAATTGTTAAAATGACAACAAAGGATTCAGAATATTACATAAACTTAGTTGATGAAGCAGCAGCAGGGCTTGAAAGGATTGACTCCAATTTTGAAAGAAGTTCTACTGTGGTCAAAATGCTGTCAAACATCATTGCCTGTTACAGAGAAATCATTTGTTAAAGGAAGAGTCAATCCATGTGGCAGAGGAGGCTCAAGTAAAGGGCGGAGCCTGACTTTCCTTCTCCAACCCACTACTCCCCATCTGGGCAGAGACTACTTCAATGTGCATGGTGTGAGGGTGTGCTCTAACTTCATTGATTTACATGTAGTTGTCCAACTTTCCCAGCACCACTTGCTGAAGAGACTGTCTTTTTCCCATTTTATATTCTTGCTTCCTTTGTTGATGATTAATTGACTGTAGTTGTGTGGGTTTATTTCTTGGCTCTGTTCTGTTCAATTGATCCGTATGTCTGTTTTTGTGCCAATATCACACTATTTTGACTATTGTAGCTTTGTAGTATTATCTGAAGTGCGGGAGGGTTATGCTTGCTGCTTTGTTCTTTTTCCTTTGTATTGCTTTGGCAATTCTGGGTCTTTTATGATTCCATACAAAATTTAGGATTATTTGTTCTAGTCCTGTGAAAAATATCATAGGTATTTTGATACAGATTGCATTAAATCTGTAGGTTGTTTTGAGTAGTATTGCCATTTTAACAATATTAATTCCTCCAATCCAAGAGTATGGGATATCTTTCCATTTCTTTGAATCATCTTTAATTTCCTTTATTAATGTATTATAGTTCTCAGCATATAAGTCTTTCACCTCTTTGGTCAGGTTTAATCCTAAGTATTTTATTTTTCTTTTGGTGTGATTTTAAAAGGTATGGTTTTGTTACATTCCCTTTCTGATATTTCATTATTAATGTAAAGAAATGTAACTGATTTCTGTATATTAATCCTGTATCCTGCTACCTTGCTGAATTCATCTATCAGTTCTAGTTGTTTTTGTATGGAGTCTTTAGGGCTTTCTCTATATAGTATTATGTCATCTGCATATAATGACAATTTTACCTTGTCCCTTCCAATTTGGATAACTTTTATTTCTTTTTCTTGCCTGATTGCTGTGTCTAGGATTTCCAATGCTATGTTGAATAGAAGTGGTGAGAGTGGGCATCCTTGCCCTGTTCCAGATTTTAACAGGAAGGATTTCAGCTTTTCACCATTGAGTATTATATTTGTTGTGGGTTTGTCATAAATGGCTTTAATTATGTTGAGATATGTTCCCTCTATACCCACTTTCGTAAGAGCTTTTTTAAAAATCATGAATGGATGTTGAATTTTGTCAAATGCTTTTCCTGTGTCTGTTGAGATAATCATGTGGTTTGTCTTTCTTTCATGAATGTGGTGTTGTATCACATTGATTGATTTATGTATGTTGAACCATCCTTGTGACCCTGGAATGAAATCAGCTTGACCATGGTGTATGATCCCTTTTATGTAATGTTGGACTCAGTTTGTTAATATTTTATTAAGGATTTTTGCATCTATGTTCATTAAAGATATTCGCCTGTAATTTTCTTTTTTTGTGGTGTCTTTGTCTGGTTTCAGTGTCAGGATGATGATGGCTTCATAGAAGCCATGAATTTGGGAGTATTCCCTCCTCTTAAATTTGTTTTGAATAGTTTGAGAAGGATAGGTATAAGTTCTTCTTGGTATGTTTGGTAGAATTCCTCAGTGAAGCTGTTCAGTCCTGGATTTTTGTTTGCAGAGAGTTTTGTTTTGTTTCATTTTTAAATTACAGATTCTATTTCACTTCTAGTGATCAGTCTATTTAAATGATCTGTTTCTTCTTGACGCAGTTTTGGCAGGCTGTATGTTTCTACAAACTTGTTCATTTCTTCCAGGTTGTCCAGTTTGTTTGCATATAACTATTAGTATTCTCATAATCTTTTTGTATTTTTGTGGTATCTATGGTTAAAATTTCCCTCTTTCTTTTCTTATTTTGTTTGTTTGGGTCCTCTCTCTTTTCTTCTTGGTGACCTTGGCTAGAGGTTTGTTGATTTTGTTTACCTTTCCAAAAAATTAGCTCTTGGACTTATTGATCTTTTCTATTGTTTTTTTTTTTAATCTCGATTTTATTTATTTCCTCTCTGATTTTCATTATTTTCTTCCTTATATTGACTTCGGGTTTTGTTTGTTCTTCTATAATTCTTTTAGGTGGTAGTTTAGGTTGTTTGTTTAAGATTTTTCTTGTTTTTTGATACAGGCCTGTATTGCTATGAACTTCTCTCTTAGAACTGCTTCTGTTGCATCTCATAGATTTTGTAAGGTTGTGCTTTCATTTTTGTTTGTCTACAGGTATTTTCTGATTTCTTCTTTGATTTCACTTTTGATCCAGTGGTTTTTTAAGAGCATGTTGTTTAGTCTCCATATGTTTGTTCTTTTCCCGTTTTTCTTTCTGTGGTTGATTTCTAGTTTCATATTGTTGTGGTCAGAAAAGGTCTCGGTTGAGTTCATTTTTCAGTTATTTTATATTTTATTCCTACAATTTTCATTTGGTTCTCAAAAAATTCATTTTTTCAGGTAACTATTGCTGCATAATGAAGCACCTCCAAACTTAGTTTAAAACAACAACCACTTATTTAGTCAATGATTCTGCTAGTTGGCAATTTGGGTGGGGCTTAGCTGGGTCATTATTTTCATTTCAGCTTGCACCATTTTTGCATATAGGGTCAGCTGCCAGATTGACTGGGGACGGCTGATCTAAGAAGGCCTCAGCTTGCTGCATGTGATCTCTCATCCTCCAGGAGGCTATCTGAGTCTTGTTTATATGTCAGCTAGACAACATGCCAAGAGAACATGTAGAGGCACATTCCAAGAGGCATGTGCAAGGCCTCTTCAGATCTAGGCTTAGAACTGGCACAACATCATTTTTACTGCATTCTGTTCAGAAAGCCAGCCCAGTTACAAGAGATGGGAAAGTGAACTCTATCTCTTGATGATGGAAGGAGCTGCAAAGTCACATTTCAGGGAGCATAGCCATTTTGCTTTCTATCACACTAGTTCTCTGCTGTAATTCTCAAACATATTTTATTTCCTTGAACATGTTAAACAAAATTACTTTAAAGTTTATGGCTGATAACACTATTATCTAGATGTCCCTTGGATTTATTTCTATTTTTTCTTTTGGTTTTTGGACATGTTTCCTCTTCTTATGCCTGTTTATTTTTTTATTTCATTTTGGACACTGTTGTATGAAAAATTTTAGAAATAGTTTAATGCACTGGTTTTTGTTATTTTCCTCCAGGAATAATTTGTATTTGCCTCTAGTCAGATTAGAAATACTAGAGATATTAGATAATGTTAATCCAATTCAGGGTTGAAATTATTCAAAACTGGGCTTCAATCTCTGTGAGACCTGGCCTATTTCTTTTCTTTTCTTTTTTATTAACTTTTTGGCTGCGTTGGGTCTTTGTTGTAGTACATGGGCTTTCTCTAATTAAGGAGAGCCGGGGGCTACTCTTCATTGGGGTGCATGGGCTTCTCATTGTGGTGGCTTCTTTCGTTGTAGAGCATGGGCTCTAGGTGTGCAGGCTTCAGTAGTTGTGGCACACAGGCTCACTAGTTGTGGCTTGCAGGCTCTAGAGTGCAGGCTCAGTAGTTATGGCACATAGGCTCAGTTGCTCCATGACATGTGGGATCTTCATGGACCAGGGATCGAACCGGTGTCCCCTGCATCGGCAGGCAGATTCTTTTTTTATTTTTAAATTAATTAATTAATTAATTTTTGGCTGTGTTGGGTCTTTGTTGCTGTGCGTGGGCTTTCTCTAGTTGCGGTGAGCAGGGGCTACTCTTTGTTGCGGTGTGCGGGCTTCTCATTGCGATGGCTTCTCTTGTTGTGGAGCATGGGCTCTAGGGTGAGCAGGCTTTAGTAGTTGTGGCACATAGACTCAGTAGTTGTGGCACGTGGGCTCTAGAGCGCAGGCTCAGTAGCTGTGGTGCACAGGCTTAGTTGCTCTGCAGCATGTGGGATCTTCCAGGACGAGGCTTGAACCTGTGTCCCCTGCATTGGCAGGCAGATTCTTAACCACTGTGCCACCAGGGAAGTCCTTGGCCTATTTCTTGTTCACCCTTACTCTTAGTGTGTAGACCTTTATGGTACAAACCCCAAATCTGCTGGATTTTAGGTATACCCACTTCCTCTCAAGAGGTTCCTGAACTCCACGTTCTCTTAGTTCCTTGAGCTTATTGTAAGCTCTGCTTAGCTTCTCAGCATTTCAGATGCTTTTTATGGACTCAGAAGATGCCTCCAAGGAGCAGCAGTCAAAAATTCTGGTTTCACCTCTCTGAGTTTCCTTCTTCCAGATCTTGGCCCTATAACTTTATGCTGCTTTATTAGCTCTCTGATGCCATTAACAACATACTTTTTTACTTTGCCCATTTTTTCTAGTTATTCTCAGTGGGAGCATTGGTTAGCATGTCTTAATCTGGTCTTCCATGATCCGAATTAGAATTCTTTAGATGATTATGTATCTCAACCTTAAATGTATGCTGTGGCATGAAAGCATGTTCTATTTCCAGATCACAAATTCTCTGGAGTCAGGAACCATATCTTACACATGAAGAGGCCCTGCCTTTTCAGGGCCCTCATTACAGTGGGGACTCAGTAAGGACTCAATAATTGGTGATGACAGTTCATGTCCTTTTTGTAGGTTTAGTAATTATTTTTCTGTTCACCTTTGTTCTCAACATCTTTAGGCAGTGCTAGGACCTCAAGAGACAAAGTCACAGAGATGTATATCACAGTCTCTGCTTTTGGCTTGGTAATAAGCAAAGCCAGTCCAAATCATGGGACTATGAGTAGGAACCTCATGTGTTTTACTCTTAGGAGTGTCAAATCAGAGGAACATATTATATTAACCAGATAGTAATTACGAGTCCTTTAGTTATTTACTTAGTCTCCTGAGAAAATGCTGACATGAAGGTATGGTTAGGAGTGAGTGTATTTATAATGCACATGGACATCTAAAGATCTCTCTCCATCGCTCTCTTCTCAATGTCCTCCACTTTAACAGATCTGTTTGTATAACTATCTCCTTCTTCTATTCTCTCCTCCAAATTCTCCCTGACCCTTTTCAGCCTGCCCAGACAGACCTTTACATTTCCAGCATCCACTGGGCCATGCCACATAGCTTCCTTGCCAAAAATGGCTACAGGGATTTCCACTTGTTTTCATTGATTGCACTGGAGTACTCTAGGGTAGGCAATGACAAGCAGCTCTATGTCACATTCTCACGGTCATTAGCCCCCATAATGGTCCTTAGAGAGGGATGTGCTAGGATATGCCTTGGTAATGTAGTTTTATTTTTCTCTATTTGTTTTCTATGGAGCAATCCTGTGGATACTTTCTAGTAACTAAAAAATTGGCAAACACTCATGAATAAAGACCACAATCTTATGTGCAAAGTGCTACAAGAAAGGATTATGAATCTAGTTCTATGAGGACGGAGGATGGAGGAGGGAGCCATTAGTTCAGCTTGGAGGGTTAGTCTTATTAGGTCTGGCCATTAAGACTTTCCAGCAGTCACTGATGGCCACTGTTGGTTGCCTCAGCACTGCGGGGAAGGAGTGACATCATATATGATATTTATAACATCGTGGTTAAGAATTCGTCCTCTAAAGCCAAATTGACTGGATTTTAAGCTCATCTTTCTCACGTGTAACTTGGGCCAATTACTTTTAAGTTCTTTCTAACTCAGTTTCCTAACCTGTAAAATGGGGATAAGACTCTTTTAGGGTCATTGTAAAGTGAAATAGTAAAAATATGTAAAGTGTTTAAAATCTATCTGTCCCATAATAAGAACTCAGGAGATTTTAGCTATTATTACTGGTGTGTGGGCCCTTCAGGCACAGAGCATGGAGGGAGGGGAGGCAGATAAGGGAGATACACTTTCAGGTTCTCTTAGACTTTGGGCTCCTCATATGCATTTCCATCCTCTTGGTTTAAGGGAGGTCACATCCAACAACCCACAATGCTCAGGCTTGAAATTTTCTTTCCACCTCCAGCCTGGGTTCTCTTTCCTATAATCCCTAGGTTCTGCTGATCATGTGGTTGGAATCTCGGGAGAGTCTGTCTGGTTACGGTCCCCCAGCATACAGATAAGGACATACTCTGTTATATGGAAGATGAAGCCATACTCAAATTCAAGCTGTTATTTCATATACTCTTGGAAGAATGTTTCCAGCCAGAGCGATGTAGGGAAGAGTTTGAATTGGACTTCAAATCATTTCAACAATAGACTGAGCTTTATAAGAGAAAACTTAACTCTTCTCATCATGGCAGCTCAGCAGCAGGACAGTGGCCTCTACCTCCTGGAGGTCACTGAAGACACTGGGAAGGTTTGGAGACATCAGTTCCAGGTTTCTGTATTTGGTGAGTCCTCAGGACAGCTCATACTGCACCTCTGACTCCTGCAGGGCTTGTATTTCCAGCACCTTTCTGATCAACATCTCTGCTTCCAGATCGTGTTGAGAAGCCCCAGCTGGTGGAGAGGTGGAAGGTCCTGGACAGGGGGATGTGCCAAGTGACTCTGTCCTGCTCAGTCTCCAGAGGCGGTGATGTGAGCTATGCTTGGTATAAAGGGACTGAGCTGATTCAGACACCCAGGAACCTCACCAAACTGGAGGAGCAGATTGATGTCAGTGGTTTGCACACATACACCTGCAATGTCAGCAACCCTGTCAGCTGGGCAAACCACACCCTCCAACTCACACAGGGCTGTCTGAATGCCTACTCGAGTAAGTGGAGCTCTTTGCGCTGTAACAGGGGCTGAAGGTGTGGGACCCCACAGCCAGGCTCATGTGCAAAGGAGGCTTGGCTCTGAGATCCCTTGGCTGCCTCCCCCAGGGCTTTGCAGTCCTTCCCCAGGGAGGTCCTGGCCTCTAGGCACACAGTTTCCATAAAGTCAGGGCTGTCTTTGTCTGGGAAGAATTTTATCCCAATAAAGAATCTCCTTCTGGGAGATGTGCATTTCTCCTTCATGTAGGGAATGCTTACTTGTTTGGTGAGTCGCAGCCCTGCCATGATTCTGATCATCACTTCCTTTCTCTGAGAGACTGATGGAGATCTACTTTCTCCTCCTGAGTGATAACTCCCCCAAACCATATAGCTCCCCAAGAGGTAACAATGCTGTATACAGTACTCTGAGTCATAGGGTCATCAGGATGATCTTGGGGGTAGCTAGAAGAGTTCTTGGGTTGTTTTTGCTTATGCACATCCTAAGAGTTACCCCGAGTTAAGTGTACACCACTATTGATTAGGTAAACAAAGAATGACTGTGCCATCAGCATGGGCATGATGGGAAAAAACAACCCACAGTTCCCATACTTAAGGAACTTATAATCAAATGGGGCAACACACTAAGCATTCATGGGCAAAAAAGAAACAAGCAAGCTGAAGTAATGTGGAGTGACAAGGACACTGGAGTTTGGTTCATGCCAGCCATGGCTTCATCATTCACTAGCTCTGTGAACAGAGGCTGATGCATTACCTCTCTGAGCCTCAATTTTTCTTTTGGGTAAAATGGGGATGATAATAATAAGTACCTCACAGGATTGTTGTTAAGGTTAAATGAGATAATGTTTGTAAAGAGCCTAGTCAGCTGGCATCTGGAACTTTAATTCATTTCCCTTCTCCCCATGTTGGCTGGGTTATATAAGAGGCTACACGTGTGACACAAATGTTAACGTTTGAATGAAGAGCAGTGAAAGCAAGAATAGCAGAAGGTGAAATGGAAGACTTGCCTGGCACATAGTAGGTGTGCAACAAATGTTTGTTGAGTTCAAAACAAAAGAGTGAATGGATTAACATTTGCTGTGCCAGATGTTTTACATATATTAGACTGTGTAATTAACCCCCATGTGTAGATAACATTATCTCCTTTCTGTAAGTGACAAAACAGAGGCTTAGAGAGTTTAATTAAGGAAGTTGCCCAAGGGCACAGAGGTTATAGAATTAGAATCGAGCCTGGCCTCTGAGATACTAATACCCAGACTCTTAGCATCACTCAGGGGAGGTTACCCAATTGAGAAGAGAGATGACTTTGATGGTGAATTCACAGGGTGCGAGGAGACCAGCCATTTGAGAGAGGAGTGTGGGTTTTGAGGCAGTCCCTGCAGCAGACAGGTGGGAAGGGAGAACAGAGAGGGCTTAGCACTCAGGCCTGGTGCCTTCCATATCCCTCAGATTTCATCTTTCTGTCCACTTTGGTGAGCATCATGATTCTCCTAACGGCATTGTTCCTGGGCGCCCTCACCTGCTTCTATGTGCGGAGGTGGAAGAGGAAGCAGTCACGTAAGTGGGGGGGTTCCTAGGAGGTGTGTTGCCTGATTTGTCATCCCCAGTGGCATGTGCCTGGGAGCACAGTACCTGCTTTTCCTTGGGGGCATTGAGGTATGTGTGTGTGTGCTTGGGGGAGGGGAAGCAGTGGCTGCTGGGCCCTCTATCCCAGGCCACGCCTTCTGGGGTGGCTGCTGGATGTTTACAGTCTGATCCCCAATGTGCAGATTTACCTGCACTCTGCCTGGCCTGACGGAATAGGTATGTCAGGGCAGGTTGCTGCCACTGTGCATTTCGGGTATCCTAGGAAGAGCACTAATCTGCCTCCTTTCTAGAACTTTTCTCAAGGTCTTGGTCATCTGGGATGGAGGGAGGATTTCCAGAAGCAGAAGCCTGGACAGGACGCCCTCTGGAGGTCTCTGCAGCTCTTTTCTTTGCTTCTTTGCTTTCCTCTCACAGAGACCAGACCAGAGGAATTTCTGACGATCTACGAAGATGTCAACAACGCGCAAACCAGGAGAAATCAAGTACGGCACCCTAGGGGCTGTGGTTTCTCTCAACTAGTCTGGGAGATGCTCTTAGGAGAATGACCATCCAGAGCAGGGGGTCAAAGAGGACCAGACAATTGTCCTCAGTCCTCCCCATCTGTCTTTTCTCCGACAGCCTCCTAGCTCTGGCCGTGGAGGAAAAGAGGAAAACGAGGGGGCCTGGGTGCAGAAAAAATGAAGGAGGCAGAAGGGGCATCTTGGTGCAGCATCGCACCTGTTGGGGAGGGATGGCCCCCTGGTGTCCTCATTTCTGTCCTGTCTTACCAGCCAGGCTCAGCCCCATGAAGAGTCCAACCTTCTTGTATTTTGCGTCTGACCACAAATTCTCGTGTCTCTGCAAGTCCGAGTTTACTTTTGCGGGTCCCTTAATCGTTGCCCAGGCTGAGAAGGAGGCCAGCCTGAGCAGCCAAAGCACAGCGGTTTCACAGATGCCTCAGTGGTCTGTGCTCACAGTGCTTTGGGAGGAAGAGGCCCGGGTCTCGCTGAGGTGCTAGAGAGAGTAACCAGGTTAGCACAAAGGTTAGTTCCTCTGCGAACCTCTCTGGCCAGTCAGTCTCTGCAGGTAGTGGCCAACTCTGCCTGTCATCCAGGGGTGTCGAAGAGGAGGAAACTGCAGGGGGCTGCAGGGGCCCTCCTGCTGTTCTGCCCCTGAGCAGGGCAGGATGTGTGACAGGCCTCGGGGAAAGGCAGTGCCCAGCTGAGATGCCAGGTGGGAAGGGTGATGGGCGTGGGGAGGAAGGGCCCTCTTCCCACCCCTATTCCTGGTGCTTCACCTGCGGGGGCGAGGCAGGAAGTCACAGCAGTGGGACTCTTGCTTGTCACAGGTGTGAGGCCCTGTGAGACCTCATAGAACAGAGAAGCAGCTTCCCAAAGGTCTGGGCTCAGTGGGAATTAGGAATCAGTGTGGCTCCCCTGGCCTGTTTCCTTGCCTCACCCATGGAATATTTTGGGACATGAAAAACAAAAGGAGACTTTGTTTCTCCCATCATTACTGGATGCTGGTACAAATTCCTGAGAGCAAGTGCATCTTCCTACAGCCACGGATGCCCATTTGCTCAGTAAAAATAACCTTTCTTCCCCAACAAAATGAAGGTGACTTCAGATTAAGTAAAACGGAGGAGAAGACAAAGGAAAATAACTACTCAGAGTAAAAGAGACCTCTTGGGGATTCAGGTCTGTTACTCTGCATCTGACTCAGGGCTTCCTCCCTCCGTGGCCGCATCTCTCTATGGCCTGTCCCTACTGTCCCCAAGGTTCTGCTTGAAGGCCTAAATCTCAAGCTTCACGTGCTCTCGCTTTGGGCCCCAGCTCTGACCTTTCTGGAGACACTTCACTCAGGTCTGGGCAGAAGAGAAAAGCACAAACTCCTGTTTCTTGCCAGATGCCAGCGACTCCAGCCTCCACGGACGGTTCATGTTTCTCTGCTCCTCTTAGCGTCTTCCTGCTTCTGGGGAGTTCAGCTTCTTCCTTGTCTAATGGACTCTAATGGTCTCCATGGGCTCTCCCCTAGAGCCCCGCCTGGCAGTCTGTGTTCGGGGTCGAGCAGCATGAAATGCCTCCAACTCCAGTCTCCCGTGGGACAGGACTGAAGAGGGAAGCCGGAAGGGCATGTGCTCCCTGCCTTTGGCCTCGCTCCAGGGCTCCACCCAGCACCACCAGCACTGCTCAGAGGCTGGCTTGAGGCCAGAGGCAAGCTGGCCACCAAAGCTGGATCTAGAGAGGGGGCTTTAGAACATTTAGAGTGCCTGAATTTGTGTCCTTATAGGTACGACTCAGATTAGAGCCCCACCCAAAGCTCTGCCCGTTATCAGTAGTTATGTTGCAAATTTAGTCAGAAAGTCAGCAAAGGCAAGTTTCTAAGTTACTCAAGTAAAGCAAGTGACAGGAGACCCTTTGGGCAGGGTCACTCGATGCAATTCTTTCACACTTGGGAGGTTCCTCACTTCTGACACTAACTGCTGCACGGTGAGTCACTCCTACTGTTTCTCCCTATCCTGAGATGCTCAAAGAACACCTCCCTCCCAGGTTCCCGGGAGCGCCTCTTCTTATGCTGTTTCTCCCCCACTTGATCCAAATTCAGACAGACACAGCTGTCTGCTCACGTTACCATGTGTCCTTTTACTATCTCTTGTGCAGGAGCAGAATTCCCCTGGAGAAGGGAGAAGCATCTACTCCATGATCCAGTTCCAGGTACCACTCTGGTTTCTCGAATCCATTCTGTACCTGTCCATGGGGTTTCCTAATGCCCCCTAGACACTCACACCCTTGAATGGCAGAGTAAGACCTTGGTGCTCCTGGAGTCCGGAAGACAGCTTGGCCTCAGCTGCATTAAGTTGTTTGTAAAGATGAGTGTGATTCTGGAATGTCTCGACAGCTGAAAAGAGCTGGAAAGTCTGATGCAGACATTCTTTTCTCTTCCATGCCTGGTAGCAAGTGTGGTCCAGATAAAGTCAGTGGGAGGAGGAAACTTGTCAGGGGACTCAACTTCTGTTTTCCCTCCCTGTTGCTTCCAATACTTGGGGGCCTTGCACTTTTTATTCCTGCCCTTGATTATACCTGTTTTCAGGAGAGAATGCATCTGTGTTGTTCTCTTTTATCTAATTATGACTTAACAATAGCATTTATTAAGCATTTAACATGTCTATTTTCTTATTGAATGTCACAAAACAACCTCATGAAGTAGGTCTAATAAAAACCCCATTTCGGGGACTTCCCTGGTGGCGTAGTGGTTACGAGTCCGCCTGCCAATGCAGGGGACACGGATTCGAGCCCTGGTCCAGGAAGATCCCACATGCCGCGGAGCAACTAAGCCCGTGCGCCACAACTACTGAGCCTGCGCTCTAGAGCCCATGAGCCACAACCACTGAGCCTGCATGCCACAACTACTGAAGCCAGTGTGCCTAGAACCCATGCTCCACAACAAGAGAAGCCACTGCAATGAGAGGTCCGTGCACCACAACGAAGAGTAGCTCCCGCTCGTCACAACTAGAGAAAGGCCGTGCGCAGCAACAAAGACCCAACAAAGCCAAAAATAAATAAATTAAAAAAAACCCCATTTCGTGGGTGAGGAAACAAACTCAGAGGTTAACTAACGTGCTCAAGGCCACATAGCTGTGTTGCGGCAAAGTTGAGCCAAATTGTTTCCGAGTCTTCACTCCACCTCTACCTACTTCATCTCTAACATTCTGGGATTGTGGAAATTCACCCGTAAACTGGAGAAGGGGCCTGTACTGTAATATTGACTGCTAAAATGACTGTACTGATAACCCAGACTGCAGAGGCATCTCTCGCAAAGGAAACACTGCCCCCTGGTGTCCAGTAATGATAATTTCTGATACAAATGACATTATTTTACCTATTTATTTTTTAAAGAATTAAGAGTTGAAGCAGCAACCTCTTCAGCTTGGTGGCTAGGCTGCAGGGCAAAGAAAACTCTTGGGGAATGGTGATAAGCTTCAGAGGGAGATCAAGAAAAGAGGGAAGAGGAGAAGGGAAGGCAATGGAGGGGAGAGGGAGAGAGGAGAGAAATGGAAGAGAGGGAGGAAAGGAGGAAGGAAGGTGCCCGACGCCTCAGAGCCACTCTGGAATTCCCAAGCTGGGTGTTGCCTACTTCTACTCCCCTTAAGATAACGTGATTCACTGATAATGGGCCAAAGTCAAAGAGAGATGTAAGGGCCATTGATCTCTGGCAGTTTTTTGGCTTTAGTCACATTGAATTCCAACAAGAGGAATTTAAATAAATGCAAGGAAGAAATCCTCTTAGACTGAGATGATGGTGGGAATGAGATTTCTCCTCTGGAGCATCTTAAAAAGAGGATGGTTACCTGCCTTGGAGGACACCTGGCTCAGGTCCAGAGAGGGAAGGCATGATGTCAAAGGGAGGCACTGAGGTGTTGAGGAAAGAACCTTGGAGAGTCTGAGGTTTAGATCCTGCTTCTACTCTCTGACTTGGGCTATTTACCCTTTTGGAGTCTCATCTGTAGAATGGGGCAAATTATGATTATTCCTGTTTTGTAGGAGTGTTATAAGGGTTAGGGGAGAATGCGTATACAGAATAAGCACTCAAAAAGTAGCAGCTGTCTTTTTTGTTTGTTTGTTTGTTTTGCCGTACGCGGGCCTCTCACTCTTGTGGCCTCTCCCGTTGCGGAGCACTGGCTCTGGACGCGCAGGCTCAGCGGCCATGGCTCACGGGCGCAGCCGCTCCGCGGCATGTGGGATTTTCCCGGACCGGGGAACGAACCCACGTCCCCAGCATCGGCAGGCAGACTCTCAACCACTGCGCCACCAGGGAAACCCACAGCTAGCTTTAATAACAGAGCAGAACTACCTTTCAGGTTGTCTGACCTCCCAACTAGTCCAGGATTCTTTTCACTAACACTTAAACCTGCTGTCTGGGCAAGGTTGAAGGGGAGGAATGGAAGAGATAGATGCTTGCCTCCCCAGGGTTGTGTTGGATCTCTGCTTCTGAAATGGTTTTATTTCTTTTTTCTGTAGTCTTCTGCTTCCACATCACAAGATAATGCACATACATTGTATTCATTAGTACAGTCTTCCTGGAAGGTAAGTCTCCTCCGCAGGGTGCTCTTTATGCAGATACGTATTTTGCCTGTGCATATGCAGGCATGTGTTTGCAGAGGGGGTGTGTGTGTGTACTTTTGAGTGAGTTGTCTTCCACTGTGTGTATCTGAGTAGCTTGTGTTAAATGACTGTGTTTAAATGTTAATGGGTCAACTAGAAATGCCTTTCTGGTTCTGTCTGGAGAAAAAGAACAGCTCTGAGATTAGGAAAAGAGTGGATTCTATAGGAGTTTCTGTGGGAGGCAGAGGACCGTCAAAGACAGAAAGGAGGTGCTTTGTGCAGAAGGACCACAGAGTCCTCATTAGACCAACTGAGGCTATGGTGGGAGATAATGGAGTCATTTCCAAGGCAGGGGCATATAACCTGGAACTGGAGGAGTAGACTGGACCTAGAGAGAAACAGTGTTGACTTTCAGAGAATCAGACAAAGCTTCTGGCCAGTCACCTGCTGGTGGTGGTCTCCAGAACGAGGCAACCCATCACGGTCTCCTTGAATCCTTCTCCAAGCTGAGCTCACAGCTGTTACATGTGCCTGGGACCACAAAGTGGGACATCCTAGTGCCCATGGTCATATTTCCACCTTGGGGGGTGGGTGGTGGGTGGGAAGAATGTTAATTCCAAGGCTGGAGTCACAGTATGAAGCCAAAACCTTACCATGGTAGTATGGGAAGTTTGGGATCTGCCAAACTGTGGAAGTGTTGAGTTCATGTGTGTCAGGATCCTGTGTTTGTGTCAAATGGGGGAGAGGTTTGGGAAGATTTTTAGACTTTTCACTCACCCTCCTTCTAATAAGTCATTAAATCAACTTGGATTCTACCATGAGAGGTATTTATATTTAAAGTATACACTAGAGTTTATGGACATATAGATGGTCACGGGCACCATGATCACATGCTTTTGTATTAGGTTGTGAAGGCTCTGTAGACTACTGAAAGTGCTTCTGAGTTCCTGCACTGTCTCCAGTGTTTCACCATGTTCAGGGTATGTGCTAGGATTGGTACTTATGTATGTGCCAGAATTGTTTACACTAAGGTGTGTATGTATGCTGTGTGTTGAAACGATACACAGTTTGAGGCAGTATTTGTATTAGGTTTGTCTGAAGGGGGTGTGTGTGTGTGCTGGGAATGTGTGTATGTGTGGATTTTAGGGGTCTGTGGGTGTGGGATACTAAACTCTTTTGGTTCAGAAATGTCATATCATAGGCAAGTATGTACTGTGCCTTCTTTGGAAACCATAAACACCATTGTTTACTCCCGGGGTAGGAAATTCTATTCACTTCTGGCTGGGGACACTTCAGGGACTTTCTGGGCCCTGAGTCTCCTTTGGGACCTCTCACATCAGTTAGGAGTGGTACATTTCTTAACTTGAAGTTAAGCACTCTTTACCCTCTGAATTTCCAGTCTGGATCCAAGAAGACGAACCGCAACACTTCCGTCAATAAAACTATCTATGAAGAGGTAAGGAGCTCCTCTGAATGGGTTTAGTGCTCATAGCATAGCCTTGAACTCATACACATGTGAAAAGTCATCCACAGAGTCTCAGGGTTGTAGGGACTTTAGGGATCTTCTAATCCAAATCTTCATTTTAGAGATGAAGAAACTGAAGCTCAAAGAGAGTGATGGTCTAACCCAAGATCATATCATATTTTGGAGTTTGACCCCTGTTGGGGAGATAGAGTTTTAAATTAGGGCTATCCCCAGGCTAGTTTCCCAGCTGTGTGCCACACACCGGACATCTCTCCTTTCTACGGGTATGTGTGTGTTGGGGAATGGGGAGCAGAGAAGGGAGGATAAATGAATTTAAATGATTTTCCCATTAGTAAGTAATTGAGAATCATTCCAGGATATAGGTGATCTTCAGCTGCTGCTGGGATGGACACTGCACGAAAGAGACCAACGAGCCCGGTGGCCGAAATGATTCCCATCAGGCCATTTAGGGAATGGAAAGTAGGGACTCAATGTTTATTGGAGGTTTATTGCATATATATATATATATATATATATATATATATATATATATATGTCTGCCAGTGTCTTCATGTGAACTATCTTATTTAATCCTCACAGAATACTATGAGGTAGTATAATTATACTTCCCATTTATACCCAGAGAATTTAAAGCATGGAGAGCACCCCACCCATCAGCCTCATTTAACACCTGAGCTTCCACCTGTGGCCTGATAAAGATGTTGCCCCTGGTCACAAGCGAGAAGGTAGAGGGGGGCCTGCTGGAATTTCTGGCACTTGAGCTGCGGCCCTACAGTAAAGCCAGCTGGACAGGCCAGGGCTGTAAAGGACACCATGTGGGCCAAGGCAATCTAGGTGGGTCACGAAGAGGGGTGGTGTGGTTAAAAAGCACTAGAAATGGAGCCAGAAGAACTGGATACAAGCCCCTCCTTTACTTCTTACTAGTAGTTGACCCTGAATTTTTTGCCGTACCCACGTGAGCTTCCTTTTCTTACGAATTATGAATCGGGATAATAATTCATGGCCCACAGGGTTGTTATAAGGATCTCTTGGTGGGAGGGTCTGAAGTTCTCCTTTTCTTCTGCAGGTGGGAAAGAGAGCACCCAAAGCTGAGAACCCGGCTCGACTGAGCCGCAGGGAGCTGGAGAACTTCTGTGTATATTCCTAGTTGCCGCAGCTGTTCTCATCTTCCTTACAGTCCAGCTTCTGTTGCAATGGATGACACCACATGACTCTCTGCAGAGCAGTTCCTAGTCTGGAGAGGATATGAGAGTTTGTGCATGGTCTATATTTTGTTTTGAAAAAATGATTGCTAACAGCCATTATAGGAGCAACGCTGTTAAATACTATCTCAACTCACAGACTGGACAAGAATGAGTAGAGATATTGGGTAGTTTCCAAAAACAGACTCAGCAATCCAAGTACTGATAATCTTTCAAGTGCGATGTAAATGTATGGTGGTGTTATTATTAGCATTAAGATTCCCTTCCGCTGGTTTTCTAATCTATGACTTGTCTTCCTTCCTCCCTAATCAGGGATGACCACGTTTTTAGACCCTTCCCTCGCCCAGGCCCATCTTCCAAAGAGGAAGGAAAGATAACGGGGATACAGAGGAAAAGAAACAGCCCCCTCTGTGAGGGTGGAATAACTAGCTGTGAGCCAGCTGGCAGGTTCTCCAAGGGGGCCATGCCTGGGCTTTGGTCACAAAAGGGTGTAGGCAGGAGCGAGGGTAGATGGTGCAAAGCAAGCCCATCTCTGAGTGGAAAAATCACGCAGAGCCCATGCCATCCTGATAACCTGGCAGTGGGACCAGCTCTGTCTACAGAACGAGGTTTGACTTACAAAAACACATTATTAGACATCTATTCCGGTCTCTTCACAGTTACAAACTATATTGTATTTAAGTTCTGAGTCCTGATGTTCCCCACGGCACATGCTGGAGGGAGGGCTCAGACAGCTGAGCAACTGGGAACCAGGCACCTTGCTGGGCCCCCCTGAGTCTTCAGGCCAGACCCTTCCACAAGGCTGTGGAGAGCAGGCTGAGACTCTGGCCAAGCCCAGGAAAGAGTAAACTGGAAGAGGGCCTACTCAGGGACCCCCAACAGGTGACACTGCATGGAGCCTGTTCTTCAGTTGCCCCACTTCAGTTGCCCCACTCTGCCCCATAAGGTATGAATTTAATATAGAACTGTGTTGTTATTTAGAGGCAGTCTAAATTTCTTTCCTGAATGAAATGTCTGGGTCTCCTCCCTATTCTGTACTTTTCTTCTCTATAGCAGCCAAAGGGCACACGTGGGCCATCAATAAACACGCCTGTTCAACTCCTGCTGGAGGGGAGTCTGGCTTCCTGGTAAGCTGTCAGTGTCTCCCCGCCTGTGTTCACACTGGAATCACAGATTCTAGGGTCCCCAGATCCCAGGACCACTTAGTCTTGGGGGATAAGCCACTTGTTCATGCCCCACCTGATCCCTCTCCTCTGCAGGTGTGTGGTCGGCCAGGCTAGCTTCTTCCTGGAGGCAAGTGTGGACAGACCACATCCTAGAGAAAGTGTCAAGGGTAAAACTTGGAAAATATATGCAAAAGGAAGGGCGGGGGGAGGAGCCGAGGCACCTATTCGGAGCTGAGCTGCTCTGTCAAGGAGTTTGGTGAGAAGAGGGAGTGGGAAATGATAGGGGTCACAGCAGGTCAGATGAATACCAGAGATGTGGACTGTTGCCTGCTGCTGGCCTTTCACATGTCCTGAGTTGCATAGCTCTTGAACTGGCCAGATTTGTTTAAGGAGCAGAATAGATCCTATGGGCCCAAGACCTTTTGGGATGCTCTATTCTGGAGTGTAATCACGTATATCATTATCATCTTACATGTCTTTGTTGAGCTTCTGTGATAAAGCCTTACAAAGATGATTATCCATGCAATGACCAGCCAATGAGCAAAGCAGTAATTAAGGTCCTGCTGTGTAGGAAGCACTGCCTGGCTCCCTGGGAGTACTCACTTCAGGCCGCAGAAGTCATACTGACCCCATGGACCATGTGCAGGGGCGCGTGACAGCAGAAGCACAGTATTCAAAAACATAAACGGGCTGCAAAACACATGTAACGCAAGTGGACACGAGGGTATCATGAACGTAAATCAAGGGCCGTGTAACTTACAGGCAGGGGGACAGGGCTGAGGCCACAGTTTGGGGGAGAAGAGAGATATTATGCCTGTTATGCATCCACACCTGACAATAAGGAGGGAAATTCTCTTGGGTAAATACGGGAGGCTTATTCAGAAGAGGCATTCTAAGCACTTAAAAAATATATCAAAAGAGCAGTACACACAAATGGTTTAAAAAATATCTGGCAGTACAAAATGTATGCATTAAAAAAATCCCCAAGCCAGTCTAGTTCCCACCACAGAGGCAGCCACTGATAAGATCTTTGTATTTCCTTTCAGAACTTTTCTTTACCTATACAAACATACAGTTATTTTTTTTATCCAACCGGTAGCATATGATACACACTGTCCAAGACTTTGTTCTTTCCATTAACAATGTATCTTAGAGCTCATTCTATATTAGCACATGTTAGTCTTTCCTTTCCTTTCTTTACAGAAGTGGCAGGTTTCGCCATCGCGTGGGTATACTTTCACGTGCTGAACCAGATTCCTACTAGATGGACACTTAGGTTATCTGTAGCCTTTTATTTAAAAAAATACTACTGTGGTCATGATTTCACCTAGATCTTTGTGTCTGTAAGTGAGAATATCTGTTGGATTTATCTTAGCAGCTCTTTAGAGGAACATGTGAAGGTCCAGGTCCCCTTCAACAACATGACAAGCCTTGGCAGAGTTCTGAGGTGTGCATCTGAGCTGAGAGGCAGAAACAGTATGAACATGCAAGGAGACAAATGGAGCCCAGAAGTTGTCTGATCTGCTAATGGGTTTGGGAAGTCATGGGGGTGAGAGGAAGGGGGAGCCACAAATCCAGACATCGCTGGAACCCTGAAGGAAATTCTGAAGTGCTTCTGCCTGTGGGAGCCCCAGGCCCTGTTAGGTCCAGCACTCCAACCTCATGCAGGGAGGCAGCTGCATTTCAGGGAACATTTTCATAGGTAGATATTTCAGGAGACTCAAGATCCTTCTGTTGCGGTGCTGGTACCACCTGTGAGCCAAAAGACACACAATAATATGGTTAATAAAGCAATTATCCAAGCTGATGACAAGCATTTACGGAGAATCTCCTAATGGTGAGGGCCATGCGCTAGGCTCTTTGGAAGGGAGATATGAGACAGTTTAGTGCAGCAAATTGAGGGTGTTCCAAAATGACAATAAAAGGCCTTGCTCCCAGGAAGCTACAGTCTAATGATCCCAGTCTCTACCCTAGCGAGAGAAACAATGCAGACATTTATATAAAGATAATTCAGGTGATAGAGGCTAAGTTCCAAAGTAATAGTCCAAACCATTAGACCTTCATATTCCAAGGGTTCTGAGGCTCCCTTGTCTGACAGTGTTCAGGAAAAGCTCTAAAGAGAAGATGAGACTTGAGCTGATGCAGAAAGGAGGTTAAGTATCATCAATAGCTTGGAAGTAGCACAAACCTTCTTTGAGATATCATGCAGAGACAAGTGTCAGAAAATAACTAAAGTAGGTTTGAGAATTTCCTGATCAAGTGGGAAATAATGACCTTAGGAGACCCAGAACCAGAATTCCTGGTCCTGAAAATTCTGAGGGCAAGGAATAAATTCTTTCTAGAGTTTGGCTGAGGAAATGCACTGATTTCCACTTATATTGTGGGTGAAGGTGGTTTTAGGGGTCTTGAGTTCCTGGAGTGGTGTGGGAGTCATGCAGGACTGACCAGACAAGGTGTGGGGGGGGTGTCACATGACCATTCTGAAACTCAGAGCAGGGACTGCTGTCCATGACTTTAAGATTGACCAGTATTGACCCAAACGCAAAGGGCCAGGCCCAAGCAGCTTCAGTGAACGTAGTGAACAGTCCAGATTTGGCCTTGAGGACAAAGATAAAGTTCCTAGCTGGCTAGGCATTAGGCCATGCTCTAGAAATCAGGACATGAGGCAGAGATGGTTGAACCAAACTGTGTATTTGCACAAGCGTTTACTGAGCAAATTCTATCCATCTTTTAAGACCTCATCCAAATTATTTTTTTCATGAAGCCTTTCCTGGCTACCTCCATGCATAGCTGTCTACCATTTCCAATGTCCGAAAAACCCTTGGGAACTGCACACAGTGCAGTTTTCTCTCATCATATTTTCTCTCATCTTTCAGGTGACTAAACCAATCCAACTCTCCTACATCAAAGATAGATAACAAGTCTTCAAAGTCAAAAGTGGCGCCTTAAACATATTTGAATCCCCGTAGCCCTCAGCCCAGTTCTGGGCAAACAAAAGGTATTCAATACATATCTACTGATTGATTCATCGATCACAGAGAAGTAGCATAATTGAAAAACTTTGAGAGTTAAAAAAAAAATCTTGTTCGCACAAGTCTTCTGGGGGAGACTTGAAAGCAAGTATGAATGGACCCAGTATTTCCAGGAAAGTGAAAGTGGAGTGGACAGCCAGATTCAGATCAAGGTTAATTGTTGAAGACGTTTCAGGGTTATTTAAAAACTCCTTGTGGTTTTTCATATTGAAATTCCAACCACTATCTGTGTGAACTGAGGCAAATTTAATTTCCTGAATCTCAGCTTCTCTGGCTATAAAGTTTGGATGACAGCATACTTGTAGAGTTGTTTTAAGGATCAGATGAGAATATGTTTGCTAATGTTTTGTAAACTGTAAAACTTTATATAAACTTATTATTAATGGGAAATTCTAAGCTTAAGGGATGTCTTAACACTCTAATGAAACCAATGTGCTGTAGTTAATAGCACATATTCCAAAAAATCTTGGCATTAGACTGTTGGCTAATTTCCAATTGTTTTGGGAAGTTGCCATTTTGATGAATTAGAGATAGATTTAGAAACATACATGGACCATACAGTGTTTGGGTTTACAGACTGTTATTCTGGTAGTGTTAAGATTAATCAATATAAGATATCATTAAATTAATTAGAAATGTTCAGCTTTTGGCCACACAGATGTAAATCAGGAATATTTGTTTCAGCATCTCTATGCACCATGGAGTGTGTCAGGGGGGCACACAGTGATGGAACTTGAGCTCCTCTGCTTTCAGTTAAAATGGTCTGGGCAACATTTCCTCACTTTATGGGCCTTAGGATACAGAGAAAATTGTTCTCACCTTCTGAGGTTTCTGTATAGAGCAGTAGATTGTGGCTGACTTCTCTTTCTTCTGAGGAACTGGGGTCTGTCCCTGTAACAGACCAGCACCAGGATATCCATAATCACAGACGAGAGAGAGCTTTCCAGAGATTCGCCCTCAACTCGCACCCCACCAGGTTCCGATTACACATAGAGGGTGGGAACTGCCTTAGTGCAGTGGAAACAGTGCCTCTGGTTTCCCAGCACCTCCCTTATTTACGGCTCAAGAATGGGAGCGAAGTTCCTTTATATCAAGGGACCCCAAGGTTGGTAAACATGGATAGAATCACAATTCTCTGCCCTTGCACCGCTGGTCCTGTCCCCCAGTTTGGAGAGATTAGTCTTTCAGGTTACTGGATGGTCCTAGAATGGGGAGGGGGAGGGAAGGTGTACTGATCAAAAGAGCTCACCTGAAAGTCAAGGAACACCTGTGTATACACAGTTTCCCTTCCAATTGCAAGCGCTGGTGTCGTGTCATCTGGAGTGACGAGATAATACTCTGCTTGCCCCTCAGAGTCCGAGTCATGTCCAGCGTCCTCCTGAGTGACCAAATCACACACCTGGTCTCTTCCATTGACGGGCTGGTGCATCTCTGTCCTCTCCTCATCCTCCTCAGTTGTCCCATTGCTGTCAGAGCTGCTGTCGGAGACGTGCCTGGCGGTCTTAGGGAAAGTGTCCACCTTCTCATACCCTTGGGAGAGCATGGAGCATACTGTGTGGTCAGCAGTGGGCTCTGGAACACATTCTGCAGGGTTGGTAAAGTATGTACCAGCCCCCTTCTCTCTCTTGCTTTGTGCAAGGATCCAAGCTGCTCTGACTCCTAACCCCAGATGAGGCCTAGAGAACTGGAGGAGAAGGTGTTTTCCTGTCTTCCCTCACAGGACTCCATTCCATTACCCCTTCCTTCTTCCTTTCAAGCATTCACTTATTCATTCATTTGATAAGCATTCATCGAGTGTGATATGTGATGGACTTAGGAGCTCTCAGTGAGCAGGACTGGCCCCGTTGAATAAACCATCCTAACTGCCATGACAGGTACTCTGGGGAAACACAAAGGTGAGTTAGACCCGGTCTTGAAGGAGTACACTGTCTACCTGGGGGTCAGATCTATGCATAAATCAACTAATGTAAGGCCAACTGTGTCACAGGAAAAGTATGAGGAAAGTGCAGAAGTGAGAGGAGATGGTCTCTGGTTAGGAAACAGAGAAGAACTTGTGAAGTGGCAGAATTAAGGTAGGCCTTGACATTGGGGCAGGACTTTGTTGAATGACAGTGTATTCTTGGTGGAAAGAACAGCATGATTAAAGGCAGGCATGAAACCTGAGGCACCCTCTCTTTTGGGAAAGGATGATACTTAAAATATTTAACAACCACAATGGTTTGGGCATAGGACAATCAGAATGGGTACCTGCTACGAACACCTGGGTGGATGTCTACTGCCTTCGGGATGTATCAAGCAACCCATTCGATCTAAGTGTAGAATAATAATGGCTCACATTTATTAAGTGCCCACTATGTGTCAGTCACTGTTCTAAATGTTTTTCATGAATAAATTCATTTAACCTGCATAAAACCCCATGAAGCCTAGACGATAACTATTCTTATTTATGTTTCACAGATGAGGAAACTGGAGCACATAAATGTTAAATATTTGCCCAAGTAAGTGGGAGGGCCAGGATCTGAATGCAGGTAATCTGGTCCCTGGTGTTCTTAACTGCTACTCAATACTGTCCCCTATGCCCTTTGTGTAGGAAAAAAGTAGACAAAAGGTGTCCTGGCCCAATACTGAGCAATAATCATAGTCATCACCTATTGAGTGCCTACTGTGGGTGCTGCCCCACGCAGTCCTCACAGCAACGGAGAGGTTGGTGCCTTCATTTTGCAAAGTAAGGAAACTAAGCCTTAGAGACTGAATTGCCCAAGATCACTAAAAAGGAGGAGAGCTAAGATAGAAACACAGGATTATCTGACCTCAGGACTCATACACATGACCACTAGATTATCTTGCCTTTTGAGTAACAGACAAAGCCATGAGGCGCCATTGATGGTTTTAGAGCAGTCAGAATTAAGCTTTTCAAAGGGGGAGCAGAAGGGATAGAAAGGAAGAGTTCTGGAGCGGGAATGGCCAGTTAGGAAACTATTAACAATATTTCAGGGAAGAAGTTACAAGGAATGGGAATGTCTGTTAATAAGGACTTGTTAAATAAATTAAGGTACATCTGTAGAATGGAATAAATGGGAGTCAGTCTTAATCTACGTACGCTAATATTGCTAGGATCTACTGTTAAGTTAAAAAAGCAGGTTCAGAAAAATGTTATAGATGGCTCCCATATGTGTAATCAAAGGAAGAATATATGGCTTGTAAACGCGTTAAAATGCTCTGAAAGGATTTAGACATACATATATCTTAACAATGGAGGTCTCTTCAGGGGTTTCTGTATAGAGGTCTGGAGATTGGGATTTAGAAGGAGATTATTTTTAATTTATACCATGTGAATATGTGACTTTTCAATTAAAAAAAGAACCTGTTTCATAAAACAAAAAATTGATGACAGCATGAACTCAGGCAGTGGCACAGTCTCCAAAGAGGAAACTCTGGAGAGAGAGTGGAGAAATAAAAGAAGCAGACCTTGGGCACTGAGGAGAGGTGCTGGGGGAGGGAGGAGGGACAGGGATGACAGTGGTATCCCCAAAACTTTTTTATTCCTCCTCCTGTGCCCAGGGTGCCAAGGAAGGAGGGTTCAGGCTAGGGGAGACCAGGGTCTGTTCTGCCAGCTCTAAGGAGGAAGCTGGTGGGAAACTCCAAAGTCTAACCTCATTTCCATTTCATGCCCCCTTTTTCTTGGTTACACTTTCCCATCAGAAAAGGCTGCAATGTTGGATTTCTGAGCCCCTGGCTCCCCCACACATTCCCTCCTCCTATTCCATCTCTTTGGGGTATCCCCTCCATGAGAGGTGACATAGGGGTTTTTAAAGCAGGGTTTGACTGAGTGGCCAGAGTTTGGAGATTCCTTAGAACTCCAGAGCTTCAGAGTTCAAGGTGGTAATTTAGGACACTGAGATTTGGGACTGGGAGAATAAGGAACAGGCATCTCAGCTCTCCACCCCAACACTCATCAGAACGGCTCCACTTTTACGTGCATTGTGATTTGGGGGTGTTGCATAATATTTTGTTTGAAGAAAGCATTCCTTAGCTTTTTCGAAAATTGGAAAACCACTGCCTCAGTAATACTTATGGGTAATAGGTATCTAAACAGTCTTATGAGTTTTAATTTCAACTAACTTTTAATTTTGCTTCAGTCACAGATATACTGTTTCATCTGGTCTTTGTTTCTCCATTCTTGGAGTGGAGACAGTAAATTCATTCTCATCACGGGACACATTCCAGTGATGGCAGTCAATACCTGAGGAATCCTAGAGACCCCGGAGGAAGGACTAGTTCTCCTAGCTCTGGTTACCATCTTTCAGGAGTTCAGTCTGGTTGTGGCTTTTGTTCTCCAAACCACCTTCCTTTAGCATGCCGCTTCTCAGACTTTAACAGGCATACGATTCACCTACAGATCTTGTTAAAATGCAGATTCGTGTTCAGTATTCTGGGGTGGTGCCCGAGAGTTGCGTTTCTAACAAGCCCTTGGGTGTACCCACGTTGCTGGTCACACATTGAGTAGCCACACTCTGGAGCTTCCATCTGGCCTGGGAACCCCATAGCCTGTGTCACTGGTGATATATTACCTGGTGTGTCAGCTGGAGCCTCAACTTGACTGGATCTGAAGGCTGGGGCTGAACCTGAGAAATCAAGTTAGAGAAGGATTATCATTAGGGCTGTGAGGGGAGAGAGTCTGATTCTGTGAGAGTCAAAGGAGAGAGAGAGAGATTTCTGAGGACATAGGGAAAAGGCTTTAGGGAGGAGAGTGAACCCTGATGTGAGCACAAGCCCATGGGAAATGTTGGCCAGAGTCTAGGGTCATCTTCAGCTGAGGAGAATTCTCTGGAGTTTCCTGCCATCTCTCTGGAAGGGAGAGCTCTAACCCCTCTGTGGTAGCCACTCATCAGGTTGGTTTGCTGGCTCACAGTAATTCTTCCAGGGACCCTATATATTCTAACCAATCTGTTCTTTCTGGGAACTACTCCATTCCCACTTCAATACTGACATTCTAGAAGGAGCTACCAATCACAAACACTCATTCCATTGCCCACAGTGATTAGTCCAAGCAATAGTCACATGACCTAAAGCTGAGCCAATCAGAGAGATTTCTGAGGTTCTTCAAATTTGAGTTGGAGGGGAAACATCTTTTTCCCCTTCCTGGTGTCAGAACTATTAGTATGTGTGAGTCTGGAGCTACCAGTTGCTGTGTTTTGGTACATTCCACCCCCACCCCTTCCCTTCAGCTGGCTGTATTAAGAGAGTTAAGCTGGCTTATAGGGAAAAATAGGGATGAGAGATGGAGAGCTCTGGTGGCTTTTGAGTCTCTGGTGACATTTGTCTCTAGGCCAGCTCTTCTCTTCCTTGCCCATAGACTGATTATGTGAGTCTCCAAATAATAAACCAGTCCCTTGCACCTCTCCCCACCCTTTCTTGTCTAAGCTAGTTTGAGTTGGGTTTCAATTATTTGCAACTAAAGAGTCCCAGCTGACACTCCTCCCCTATCATTCTGAGAAGAAATGAGGTCTTGGGAGAGAAGGGGTAGGAGGGAATTATGAGAGGACAAAGAAGTCTCCAGAGGTCCTAGGGAAATGGCCTCGTACTGGCAGATATCATTGATCTCAGAAACTCACATCGTCCTTTTTTCTTCCAAAAGCACCAGCCAGAGATCCCAAAGCACAGAAGGGTGAAAAGAACCATCAGGGAGATCCCAAGCCAAAGTGCTGTCCTTCTCTCAGGTCCTGTGAAGAGGAACTGAGTGATATCAATATAAATAACAACAAGGGAGTTGGGGCAAGCAAAGGACAAAACATAAAGGCCATCCTACCTGCCTCTTAAAATCCCATACTATTGCGGGAAATATTCCTTTTCATTCATTCATTCATTCTACAGCTATTTATTGAGCAGTCATATTCCAGGCAAGAAATTATAGCAGTAAGGCAGACACTGTCCCTGGGTCGAGAGGTTTATTGCTTGCCCAGTGTCACAGAGTTTTAAGTACCTGAGCTGGGATTTGAATGCAGGCTGTCAGATCCTAAAACACCCTTATCCATCACACTACACTGCCCCTCTCTATAAATGGCATAAGGACAGTTCTAGAAAGTGAATCCAGATTACTATTGATCGGGGCTCTAAAACCACTTGCCAGACACAGCCTGACCCAGCATTTTCACATCCTGGGTAGACCTTCCTTTTTTTCTACTTCTCTCTAGGGAAGAGCAGAGCACAGAACTCAGAGCCTCAATCCCGCTTCTGCTGTGTGACCTTGGTTAGTATGACTGAGGAATTAAATTGTCTATTTAATTTTAATTAATTAAAATTTAAATTAAAAATCAGCTACTCTATTCCTTATTGAAAAACTGATAAGTATATTTGGAACAACTCAGATATAAATATATTTTTTCAACTGCAAATTTTATGAAATCTGAATACAGATCAACTACTGCCCATGAGAATTTAGCATCTGAATTAAGATGCGCTGTAAGTGTAAAGTACATACTGGATTTCAATGACTTAGTACAAACTGAAATGCAAATTATGTCGTGAATAATTCTTTGTATTGACTACATGTTGAATTGATGATAGTTTGGATATATTGAGTTAAATAAAATATATGATTAAAATTAATTTTACCTGTTTCTTTTTGCTTTTTCTAATATGACTATTAAAAATTTAAATTACCTATTATAATTTCATTATATTTCTATTGGAATGTGCTGCTCTAAAGACTCACTCACACTCTCTCACTGCACTTTATAAAGAACCACTCAGAATGAAAACTCTTGGGTCCACGGACTTAAGGCTCTGAGGTCTGGCTGAACAGGAGAGCAACCTGGACAGAGGTCCCTAGAAAGAAACTGCTGGGAGCTGTTGCTGACAGGATTGCTGGCTCTGCATGTGAAGCTGGGGTGTTTTTCTCCACTTCTCCAGGAGACGCTGAGGTGAGCTCCCCCTTGGGACACAACAGCTCCTTTCTGTAGGGGGCTCCATCTGTATGTCACATTGTGTCCACTGTCCTCCACTGAGCATGTCAGGCTGATCCTGCAGACGCCGTCCTCAGTGAGCCCGAGGCTCCTGGTGACTTTTGGCTTCTTCAGCCTCCCTATGTGAGGAGAAAGGCAAACCAGATGTGGAGTCAGGCCTGCACCCTGGGCAGTTACCATTCAAAATATATTCATGAAGTTGTGGGTTGACACTGCCTTAGGGCTGGGAAGGTGCCTCCAGGAGTGCACCTGGACTTTTCTTGGATAGATCTAAAATCTCAGACTCATCACTTTACTCATCTTTGGTCCTTGGAAATAGAGGGGTTAATGAAAAGTGAAAAAAGATACCCCATCATTCTATACAGTATAGTTCTGTGAAGAACAAGCAAACCAATCAACACAAATAAGCACAACACTTCCAAGTGCACTGAGGCCCTTCAAGGCTTACATTTTGAGGTCCCATCATCTAATTTGTTTCCTTACGTGAGATAAGGAATATGGAGAGGTGAGCACAGCACTGTCACAGAGTAAGCACTTAATAAATGTTAACAATTTTAAAAGCAGCGTAAGACTGGCACTCTTTGTTCCCAATTTCTTATTCTTTTTGCTTGATCATCTTCCTGGTTCTTTGATACCTGAGTCACAGTAGGCAATAGAAGTGAACTAGCTGACTTGCATATTTTAACAGGACCATGGACAGTGACTCTTTTCTCATGTACTGAGACACCACCAACATGCCCAGGCAGGGGATAGGTTGACCATGTCTGAATATTAGAGGTGAAGGAGCTGGCAAATTTAAATTATACAAACCGTCCAGCTAAGCTCCTGTGAAGCACAGGGCTGAGGAGGAAGACTCTGAGTTCTTTCCCTCACACTCAAGGAAGTCAAGTAGCCTTCCAAGCTCTTGGAGGTCACAGGACAATAAAGGCTTTCTCCTCAGTCTTCTATGATTTTACCCAGCCAGCTCTGCCTTATGCAAAATGATAATGTTCTATAAAAATACAGGTTGGAGAGTTCCTTGTCCCACCCAGTAATCGATGCAGGAGGACAGGGCAAGTACCAGAAGTTGGTTGATTGAGGCTTAACTGGAAGCCTAGAGGAAGGGGGCCTGGGCTAGGGGAATTTGCTCAGCTGCTGATTGTATTGTCCTCCTGTGAACGTACTGGTTTGAACTGAGTAGCTGTCCTGTGGGTCTGAGGCATTTTGTAGGAGGAGGGAGGTGGGCTAGGCAGCAAAGAGGAGAAAGCTTTCAGGGAATGAATCGAATGATGGGCGCTCTACTCAGAAACTCACGGTAGATGCTCAGGTTGATGTGTTTTGTGCTGGCAACTCTGGCGTTTGAGCACACATAGGCGTGGTAGGGGCCGGCGTCCTCCATCTTCAACTGGCCAATCTTTAGGGAGTAGTCCTGGCTGGAGACCCACACCGTGCTCTGATTTGGGTCCTTGAACTTAATGAGTTGATTGGCTGTTGCTTCTTCTCCCCGCTTTTTGCTGATAATAGAGGTGTTAAACATCCAGACAACGTTGTCTATGTGCTGACTGTCTGGGAGCACCAGGGACAGGGTGATGGACTCCCCCAGGATCCCCGCCACTGTCTCCCCCATTGGTCTTCCTCTGGAAGCTCCTAGATCTGTAGCCAGAGGTGAGACATTGCAGTTTCAGCCACTGGTCTCGATCCCTTGACCCTCAGCCTGCCTGAAGGGGACCATAGCCTGATACACCCTCCTGCCCAGGCCTCCTTCCCCCTTTCTCTGATGAGGCATCCCTGCTGCTTTCCCATGACCACTTGTCATGCACAGGTATGCACCTGGCTCTGCCTATTGCATACCCAGTCCTCTCCTGCCCTCTCTGCCCTTCTAAGGACACCCTAGGAGACACCCCTACCCAAGCAAAGAGAAATCTGGATTTCTGCATCCATACTCTCTTTCCCTCTCTTGTGTTATAGACCCTTGGAGTTTCAGAGTGCCCCGGGAGTTCCCAAGTCCCCTACCAGTCTCTCTCAGGCTCCTGAGGGTAGAGAAAAAGGGATTTTCGGGCCTGTTCTCTTACCTCCCTACCTCATCTGTGTCCTGCCAGAATCCTGGGATTTAGACTCTGTAGCTGCTTAGACTGTTTCTGGAATCCCCTGGAGGGCCTCAGTGGAGCCAGTTACCTGTACAGAACTGCCAGGCATGGACAGGGCGGGAGCTGCTCTGGCTGACGGGGTTCTTGGCTCTGCAGATGTATGGCAGGTTTGGGTCACAGGGCAACCAAGAGATGGTGAGACTAGGCCCCCCCCAGGATTCAGAAGCATGGGGATCCCTCGAAGTCCAGTAGTACTGAACATCTTCCCCTGTCCCCTTCACAGAGCATACAAGGGTGATGTTACAGGAGGCGTTCTCAGACATGTTCACAGACTTCATGGTGACTCGGGGCTCCTGCAGCTGTTCTGCAGGAACAAGGGCAATAGGAAGACTATTCAGACTGCTTCCCCAGCAGGAAAGGGCTAAGTGAAAAATATGGTGTTGGTAGAAGAGCTGGGGGCCAAAGGAAGAGGCCAGCATTATCTGTTCCAGTGGCAAGTCTTTTTTTTTCCTCTTTGTATCCCATGCAAGCTAGGTTGATTGCCTTTCCTCAGTGCTTCCGTAGTATCCTCTACGGCTGTTATCACCAAGACTCAACATGACAGTAGTCTGATTATTCTCTCTCTCCCCCACCAGTTAGTGAATTCCTTGAGGACAGAGCCAGTGTCTGTGTCTGAACATCTAACATCTGCCTGGTCCATGAAAGACACTCATGAATGTTTGGTAAATAAATGGATGAATGAGCCAGCCTCAAACACGGGGTATTTGGAAGCTCTGCCTCTATAATTTGAGTTGCCCTTGTCTTTTGGTCTAGATTTGGGACCCACTGTGCTTCCAGACTTTCTTCCTGGTCCTCTCCTTTCCTTTTGTTCCATCTCCTCTGTTCACAGCCTGTGTGTGTGTGTGTGTGTGTGTGTGTGTGTGTGTGTGTGTAAGTTCATTTTCTTTTTTGAATAGACAATACATACATAAAATTGAAATTGCAAAGATACAAAAAGGTACATATGCACACACAAAGAAACAAGCTTTCTTGCCCAGCCACCTAGTTCCTCTCCCCAGGAATTATTGTTCTTGGAGGCAATTACTGTTATGAGAGTCTTGTTGATCTTTCCAGAGATATTCTAGTTGTAGACACATATATATATAATAGCATGCTGTACATATTGTCCTTAAGCTTTTAAAAATTTTAATGATATATCTGGGAAATTGTTGTATGTTAGTACATATTAAGTTGATTCATTCTATTTCTGTTAATTGCATAGAATTCCATTTCTTTAATATATCCAGAGCACCCTAAAATATCAATCAGAAAGGTCAAACAATCCAATAGAAACACGGTGTTATAGGCTAAATTCTGTCCCCACAAAGTTCGTATGCTGAAATTCTAACCCCAAGTACCTCAGAGTGTGATTGTATTTGGATATAAGACTGTATTTGGAAACGGAGGTAATTATTTTAAGATAGGGTCATTAGGATGGTCCCTAATCCAACATGTCTGGTGTCCTTATAAGACGAGGAGATTAGGACAGAGACAACACAGACAGAGAGACAACCATATGAGGACATAGGGACAGAAGGTGGCCGTATACAAGCCAGGGAAAGAGGCCTCAGAAGAAGGCCTCAGGACCAGCCCCAGATTTGTGAGAAAATAAATCTCTGTGGTTTAAGTTACTCAGTCTGTGCTATTTTGTTATCGCAACCCTAGCAAACCAACACAGATTTTGGCACCAGAACTGGGGTGCTGCTATAATGAATACCCAAAAATATTGAAGTGGCTTTGGAACTGGTTAACTGATAGAGGCTGGAAGAGTTTTAAGGTGCATGTTAGAAAAAGCCTAGATTGTCTTCAAGAGACAGTTCATAGAAATGTGGATGTTAAATGTGATTCTGGTAAGAGCTCAGAAAGAAAAGAAGAGATCTGTAAAGAAAATTTCTATTATCTCAGAGATAGACATATTATTGTCAATATAACATTGATAGAAATATAAACATTAAACGTGTGGCTGGTAAGGTAATAGTTGAAAATGAAGAGCCTGTTATTGGAGGGAAGGTGATACTTATAAAGTGGCAAAGAACTTAGACAAATTATGTTCTAGTGTATTGTAGAAAGCAGAACATTTAAGTGATGAACTGGGTATTTAGTTAAGGAGATCTCCAAGCAAAGCGTTGAGGGCACTGCCTGTTTTCTCCTTTTGCTTGTAGTAAAATGTGAGAGAAGAAAGATAAATCGAGGAAGGAAGTGTTAAGCAAGAAGAAACCAGAATTTAAAGATTTGGAAAATTCTCAGCCTATCTATAGAGCAAAAAATGAGAATTTGTGTCTGGGGAAAACACTGAGAGTATGGATAGACAATGGTGTAATTCAAGGATCCAGTCAACCATTTTAGTAGAAATTCTGCCACCTTGGACTGAAGGGACACAGATGGGACAAAATGAAGGAAGGCTGTCAGATTTGGGGGATTTTACAGGATAAGCCAATAGAGGTGTCCAGCTGAGACCATGCTTTATCCTTCAAGAAAAGGGAAGAATGACCCCAAGGGCAGTTCAGAGGTCGACAGGTCTGCCACTGGCACCACAGGCCTAAAGGTCATAGGCCCAGGGGCCGTTGGTGGCGTGGTTTCCTCCTTGGTTCCAGGGGGCAGGGCTGCCGGCCAGGGCCCAGGGCCAAGGAGGTGTGGTTGCCACCCCAGTGGACCAGGAGGATAAATCATAGAGCCAAAGGGGATTATTCTCAGATCTAAGAAGATGTGGAGACTTCCCTAGTGGCGCAATTGTTAAGAATCCGCCTGCCAATGCAGGGGATACGGATTTGAGTCCTGGTCCGGGAAGATCCCACATGCCGTGGAGCAACTAAGCCCGTGCACCACAACTACTCAGCCCGCACGCCTAGAGCCCATGCTCCACAACAAGAGAAGCCGCCGCAATGAGAAGCCCACGCGCCACAATGAAGAGTGGCCCCTGCTCGCTGCAACTAGAGAAAGCTGACATGCAGCAACAAAAAACCCAATGCAGCCAAAAATAAATATATAAATAAATAAAATTTATTAAAAAAAAAGAAAATACATCATCAAAGAAAAAAAAGATGTGGTACATATATATACAATGGAATATTACTCTGCCATAAAAAAAGAATGAAATAATGCCATTTATAGCAACATGGATGGACCTAGAGATTGTCATACTGAGTGAAGTAAGTCAGACAGAGAAAGACAAATATCGTATGACATCACTCATATGTGGAATCTAAAAAAAGGGTACAAATGAACTTATCTACAAAATAGAAATAGAGTCACAGATGTAGAAAATAAACTTATGGTTACCAGGTGGTAAGGGGGGGATAAATTGGATTGACATATACACACTACTATATATAAAATAGATAACTACCCCAATAAAAATAAAAAAAAATCTAATAGAATTTGCCCTAATAGGTTTTAGACTTGTTTGGGACCTGTGACCCATTTCTTCTTTCAGATTTCTCCCTTTTGGAATGCAAATGTCTATGTTGTGCCTGTCCCATCATGAAAGCAGGTAACTTGTCTGGTTTCAAAGGTTCACAACTGGAGAGGAATTTTGCCTAGGATGACTTATACCTCAAGTCTCACTTATACATGATTTAGATGATATCTAGATAAGATTTTGGACTTGATGTTGGAATGGGTTAAGACTTTGGGAGCTGTCGAGATGGGGTGAATGTATTTTGTGAGAAAGACATGAGTTCTGGGGGACCAGAGGGCAGAGTGTTATGGGCTGAATCAAAATTCATATGTTGAATTCATAATCCCTATTACCTCAGAATGTGACTGTATCTGGAGATAGAGATTTTAAAGAGATAATTAAGTTAAAATGGGGTTATAATGTGGGCCTGAATCCAGTATGACTGGTGTCCTTGTAAAAAGAGGAGACTAAGACACAGACAACACAGATAGAGGGACGACCATGTGAGGACACATCAAGAAGGTGGCCATCTGCAAGCCAAGGCATGAGTCTCAGAAGAAATCAAACTTGCTGACACCCTGACCTTGGACTTCTACCCTGTAGAATTGTGAGAAAATAAATTTTTGTTGTTTAAACCACTCAATCTGATCTTTTGTTATGGCAGCTCTAGCAAGCTAATACAGATGGATGGATAAAGGATATTAACACAGAGAGAGAATCCACATGGCAGAAAACAGAATCCAAATAGCTCTTAAACACAGTTTGGCTGTTCTTCGCTCTTGACATCTGTATTTATGGAATTGGGGGAAAAGGACCAATGTGATAGTTCTCTTTGTCCTAGAGAGATTAATTCCTGGAGAGGGAAAAACCCTGCTTTTAAAAATAAAAGGTCAAAACCCACAGACGCTCTCTGGAACTCACCATAGATAGACAGGGTGAATTTCTCACTTGTGGTGACTTTAGAATTCTTTTGGTTTATCTGGGCTTTGTAGGATCCTGCATCTTTCAGAGTCAGCTTGTTGATAGACAAGGAGTTGTTCTGGGTGACGTTTATTCGCCCCTGGTAGCTTTTGTCTATTAAGATAATCTTTCCGCTTGCATCTGCTAAAGCCAAAGCTTGTTGGGGACCACTCCAGGTGATGTGCTCAATTTCTGCATCTACTGAAATGTTCAGGGACAGAATCACTGAACCCCCTAGAATCCCGTTCACCACTGTTGGTGTTGTGTCCTTTTCAGAGGCTCCTAGCCCTGCAGAGAAAAAAGAGGGACTTGGAGGAGGAGCTGGAGTCCTCAAGCCAGCGTTCATGTGTTTGTTCATTTATTCATGCATGTGTGCATTCATTCATTCAATAAACACATATTGGTAATAAATGCCAGATGTTGAGAAATGAAATGATATTTTGGCTGTCCTCCCTCTAGGTCCATTGCTTAGCAAATGGACCTCATTCATCCATTCATTCACTTCCCAAACATTCTCTCCCAGGAATGTAGCTACAATAATCAGTAAAACAGACTTTATAGGTTTCTATTCCTACAGGGAAATTAGCATTGTGGCTTTCAACGAATTTCTAAATTTCTCTGAGAATCAGTCTACACATCTGTAAGACAGAAATGTTCACACCTGTACCATCTTCCTCCAGGAATGTGGTAGAGATGAAATAAAATCAGGTTGCTGTAAATCATAAAGAACTAATGAAGTAAAAATATGGAGCATCTTTAAAAAAACAAGATGGATTGATGGATGGCTAAAAGGGTAGATAGATGAATAGGTGTGTGATAAAGGAAGTAAAGTAAAACACCAGTGATAGAACTGAGCTGGGAGGTATCTGCGTGTTCACTGCAAAATTCTTTCGAGTTTTCTGTACGTTTGAGAATTTTCATAATAAACTATTGGGAATTAAAGGAGCATCTCTTGCCTCTATTATCACCTTACCTTTCCCTCTTTGCCCATGGATCTCAGCCTGACTTTGGCTTGGCCAGGGAAATCTGGTCTGTGCTTGGGAACAGGTTTGGGGTTGGGAATAGGTAGGTAGCATTGATTCAACACCTGATTTCCTCATCTCAGGAAAGACCCGGATCTCTGATAACCATTGTTACTAAGGGCTCCAGAGGCCTGACATTTGGCCACGGCAGCTTATTTCCTTGTAGGGGTCCTGTGAGTATCCTCTGGGTGACCCCAACCTGGATTCCCAGATTCCAGGACTTCTGAGGCTCTAGAGAGTGCTCTGTAAACCCTAGACCAACTCAGATGGGTTCAGGACCCACACTCCACCAGGAATTCTGGGTGGAAAAATATGTAGAAAATGTTAGAGAGAGAGGAGTGTCCAAAGTACAGCCTGGATGGATGGGAAAAGGTTGAAGTGTGTTCTGAAAGCCTAAAGGTTACGGGTTCCGTAGACACAGAGAAGAGATTGGTGCAGGCCAAGGGGGTCTCTGCCCAGACCCCCATCAGCAGAGCGCTTGGACCTTGTGGTGTGGTAGCTAGGGAGGACACAGGACTAGGAACCCTGGACACGAAAGCGTCAGTTCAGGTGGACTCTGGGGGCAGATTCAGAAGACAGAAGCTTAGCTGAAGTGATGTTGGTTTGAGGTTGCCTAAAAGAGAGCTCTTCTCATCCAGAAGAGACTGCTTATGATTGCTATGTGTGTATTAGGCACTTTGTAGAAATCACTTCACTTAATCCTCAAAATTATCTGATAAGTAGTCCTGTTTTTCTGATAAGGAACTGAAATTTAGAGAGTTTAAGCCACTTGCCTGAGATCACAGGTTTGGTCAGTTGCAGAGCCCAGATTCTATGTATGTGATGCCCCAGGGTATAGAGGCCAAGAGCACTGACCACCCCATCCTGGAAGCTCAGAGGTGCTGGGTCTTGGCTGGGCTCATATGAACATGTTTTGACATCATTGCTCCTCACATCAACGATAAACAAAGCCTCTCATACTGTCAGTGGGAGGAGCAGGATGTGGTTCTGATCATATTGTAGCAGAGTGTTACACAGCTCCCTGCAGAGTGACAGGAGCCCCAGGTATCAGCCATCTTATTTTTTATTTTTGCGGTACGTGGGCCTCTCACTGTTGTGGCCTCTCCCGTTGCGGAGCACAGGCTCCGGACGCGCAGGCTCAGCGGCCATGGCTCACGGGCCCAGTCGCTCCACCGCACGTGGGATCTTCCCGGACCGGGGCTCGAACCCGTGTCCCCTGCATCGGCAGGCGGACTCTCAACCACTGCGCCACCAGGGAAGCCCAGCCATCTTATTTTTTAACTACATCATTTGACAAATAATTAAAGGGGGCTTCAAAGATTGTGATAACTGAATTTGACTTGCCCATCCTTGAATAGTGTCTGAGAATAATGTACTTAACAGTGATTATCATAATAACAAACACAGCTTCCACCAACTATGTGCCAAGCACTGTACACATACCATCTCTATTGATAAAACAGTCTTGCATAATACATCTTATTATTTGTATTATACACTTAAGAAATAGAGGCTCACACACCTAAGAAATGATGGAGAAAGGACTTAATTTCAAATATTTCTGGTACTGAAGCTGGGGGCGAGGGGTCAAAACTTTTCACCCTACTGCCTCCTAGGTTCCTGAAACAACTCCTTGGAAACACAAAAGCCTCAAGGAAACTCCCTTCTAAACCCAAACAGTGAGGTTTGAGGTAACCCTAATTGGTGGAACCAGACAGAGGGAGATGTCTCTTTGCCCTGAACTGTTTGAAATTTCCCGCATTGACCACCTGAGGCTTGGAGGTCGTTGGATGTAGCTAATTCCAGGTTTATCCAACATAACCAAGAAGCACCTCAAGAGCTGGGTGTGGATATAAACAGCCTGCTGCCACCTGTGTTTTTATGGTGAGAAAAGATGAAATAGAAAGTGAAGGGGCTTCCCTGGTGGCGCAGTGGTTGAGAGTCCGCTTGCCGATGCAGGGGACACGGGTTCGTGCCCCGGTCCGGGAAGATCCCACATGCCGTGGAGCAGCTGGGCCCGTGAGCCATGGCCGCTGAGCCTGCACGTCTGGAGCCTGTGCTCCGCGACGGGAGAGGCCACAGCAGTGAGAGGCCGGCGTACCGCAAAAAAAAAAAAAAAAAGAAAGTGAAGAGAGGGGGCTTCCCTGGTGGTGCAGTGGTTAAGAATCCACCTGCCAATGCAGGGGACACGGGTTCAATCCCTGGTCTGGGAAGATCCCACATGCCACAGAGCCACTAAGCCCTTGCGCCACAACTACTGAAACCCATGCGCCCTAGAGCCCATGCTCTGCAGCAAGAGAAGCCACAGCAATGAGAAGCCCGCACACAGCAACGAAGACCCAACACAGCCAAAAAAAGTGAAGGGAGGTCAAACTAAAATTCAGCCTTGAGGTCTAGGCTCCCTCTACCCCCATACATGCATCTAAGAGTTTTCTAGAGTTTTCCTCACTGCCCATCCCCACCTCTATCCTCACTGCTGTCAGGTCCTTAGTGCTACCTGCATTATCCTCCCTGAATCCCTGGTGAGGAAGAAGGATTCCAGACAGATAGTAACTGTCACAGTCCCAGGTGGTTGAGATACACCCTGGGGTACTGGGTTAGCTCTGCCCACTGGAGAGGGGTGAGCAAAGATGAAATAGAAAGTGCTCTTGAGAAATGTTTCTCAGAAACTAGCAGGACTTGGGCCTTGAGGGGGAGGTAGGATGGTGGGGAGAAAGGATATTCACATAGAAGCCACCTAGCCGAGGGCAACCAGACCATCTCCAGATCCCTAGTGAAGCCTCCATACATGTGATAAACAAGGCAGGATGTAGAAAGAAGCTCGAGCAGTTCTATCCCTCCCTAGGAAATTGACAGGTGGCTTACCCTCAGGACAAGTTCCCTGTATCTCTCTGTGTGTTTTACCCACAGTGTATAGGGAACAAACTCATCACCCAGTATTTCTTAGCAGGAAGATGTGAAGGTGAGAGGAATAGAGTCTGAGCCCAGAGTTATTTGTGACCGGGGCTAGAATGTCACCTATTCATGGTGTGTAACTATGCATACTCACACACACACATACAGAGCTCAGAGTAAGGTGGAACTTGCAGAATAATTACCAAAAGGAGAAGAGTTTCCTGCTTTTATCAGTTAGAATCTCCAGCAGAAACGTGACCAGCCTCAGAGGAACACCAGTAGCAAGTGGCGGTGGCCATAGCGTGGACTTACCCATGAGCAGGAAGAGGAGAGGGATCCATAGAAAGGGAGAGAATATGTGTGGCTGACTCTCTGGTGGCTTATTGGAGAGAGTTTGTAGAGCCCAGCCATCTGTTTGTCTCCCTGGGCTCGCCATGATGATCTGTTTTCAGATAACACGCTGAAGGAGGAAACACCACAGCTTCCGCAATTGCATGTGAGTGTGTGTGTGTGTGTGTGTGTGTGTGTGTGTGTGTGTGTGTCCCAGGGAGGGTTGTTTATACCCAGCACCACGGACTCCTCCCACATGCTCAGGCTGGGGTACAGGTCCCGAGTCTATTAATAACCTTCATGGGATTTGCAAACCAATAGCGGGTATCACTTGCTTCAGCCTCAGCAGACTTAGGTTCTAAACTTGGCTCTGAAGATGCCGCTTAAAGATCTCTACCTCCTGGTATTCATGCCCTAGTGTAATCACCTCTTCTTGAGTGTGGGATAGATTTTGTGACTTGCTTCTAGTGAGCAGAATGTGGCAGAAGGGATGGGATGTGGCTTCCATCTTGGGCTCTCTTTCTCCACCCCCATCCCTCCTTGAGCTCATGCGAGGAGCCAGGTATTATGCTGTGAACTGCAGGCCTCCAAGATAAGGAAGGCCTCCAGCCAGCGTCCAGCATGGAACTATCGGCTCTGGCCAATGGTTGATGAGAACCTGAGGCCTGCCAAGAGCCACAGGAATGAAACTGGAAGTGGATCCTCCCCTAGGAGGGCCTTGAGGTGACTGCAGCCCTGGCTGACACCTTGACTGTAGCTTAACGAGGGACCCTGAGCCAGAGGCACCCAGCTAGGCTGTGCCTGGATTCTTGATCCACAGAAGCTGTGAGATAATAAATGTTTATTGTTTTAAGCTGCTAAGTTTTGCAGTTTGTTACATAGCAATGGATAACTAATACAATGGTCTAATAAATTCCCTATTTTGCTTAAGCCAGTTTGTGTTGGCTTCCTGTCAATGCAACTGAAAGACTTTGAATTAATCCTGAAAAAACACCAGGGAAATTGTGCTGAGGATGGATGTTGCAGGTAACGGTTGTAGAACTGGCTGAGTTGAGAATTAAGTTGCGGGGGGTAGCATAATTCCCTTTATTTGCCTTGGGAAGCTGACTTCTTTTAATTGATAGTGTAATAGCTGGTTAAGCTGTAGCTTGTTGTATCTTGAGATTTATATGTTTACTTAGACTATAACATTAGAGGACTTAGAAAACTTCAGGATGGTGGAGTGTGTGGTTTGAGCTAACATTCAGTGAGTGCTTCTCGGGTCCTAGGCCCTCTTCTAAAACTTGACACAAAGTAACTCATTAGTCCTCACAACAGCTTTATGAGATAGGTATTTTTTTTATCATCTCCACTCTATAGATGAGAAAACTGAGGTATAAGGAGAGTAAGTAGCTTGCTCTGAGTTTTGTAGTTACTGAGAATTTGAACCCAAGAAGTCTGGGAGGAAGGAGGGAGAGAGGGGGACAATTAAGATAACAGGCCTCTGCCCATGGAGAGCTTCTTCAGAGGCTGGTCATGAGCTGATGCTGTACAATCCTGAGAGGGAAGCCCTCCTTAAATTTGTGCTTTAGACACCTCTCTCACCTCACTCGAGTACTGGCCCTGTGGTTAGAATGTGGTTTCCTAGAGAGAACTGCAGGACATGGGGCCAGGAACGGTTGCCGCAGCTCAGATAGAGAGTCTTACAACCTAGGAGCTATGGACTAAGTGTTTGTGTCTCCCCAACATTCACATGTTGAAGTCTAATCCCAAATGCGATGGTTTTAGGAAGTGGAACATTTGGGAGATGATGAGATCTTGAGGGTGGAGCCCTCAAGAATGGGATTAGTGTCCTTATACAAGAGACCCCAGAGAGCTCCCTCACCCTTTGTGCCATGTGAAGACACCTTGAGAAGATGGCTGTCTATGAACCAGGAAGCAGGCTCTCACCAGACGCCAAACCTGCTGGTGCCTTGATCCTCGACTTCCCAGCCTCCAGAACTGAATTTCTTGTTTATAAGGAACACAGCCTATGGTATTTTTGTTATAGTGGCCCAAATGGACTAAGACATAAGACTACAGGCAGTGATGGTCCAGCAAGTGTTTTTAAGCAGAGGCATGGCCTGACTCAAGGACTCGAAGAAAGATTACTCCAGCAGCAGAGTGGAAGGTGGATGGAAGGAATGAGACTGAGATATGAGAAGACAGGTCACTAGGGAGCCCAGGTAAGAGCATGAGAGCAGGGACAGCCTGGATGGGAAGAGAGAACAAAGGTGGGAGAGGGTTCAAAGATATTGTTAATAATAAAAATAATCACTAACATCTGTTGAGTAATTGCTGTGGGTAAGGCTTTGTGCTTGGAGTTTTACATACGTTTTCGCTTTTAATCCTCAAATCAACACTATTTGGTTGGTACTGCTATTATCCCCATTTTAGAGATGAGGAAACTGAGGCTTAGTGAGGGAAATGTCATTGGAAGGACCATCTTTGAAGTTGTGAACATAGGTAGACGCAATCTTGTGATAGAATCCAAATGAAGTATCATTTAAGGATAGTAATTAAGTACAATAAAAATCTAAAATAATGCGAGTTTTGATATAATGCAGTTGGCAAATGGGGTCTTGTACTCACCCAGCCCCTGTCTTCACACAGCGAGCGCTAATATTCTCATTGGGCCATGGATGCAAAGACACCTAGTGTTGGGAAGCAGAGTGGAGGCAGGTTGGTCCCAGCATCTCCAGTGTCTCAGTGTCCTTGTACCAGGCCAGCAAAGGGTGCAAATGACTGGAAAGTCTGGAACCCCTGCTACTGTCCTGGAAATCCAGCCAGTCATAGGCTCCTATTTAATGGGCATTGCCTTCAGGTAGTATCAGACTCCAGCCTGGGCTGCAATTTGGATCCTGCAGCCATAGTCCCAAATTTAGTTGCATAGATTCACCATGAGCCCCAAACCAGCCCTTCAATAACTTTGCAATTAAGATGACCCTGCATGTTACATAACTGCATTTTTTTGACTTTACTTTTAATGTTATGTGGGGTTCTAATATGTACTATTCCTAAAGATTGGAAGAATAGGAAAAGAGTATAGAAGTTTGGCAAGTTCAAAACTCTTTACACCTAAATGGAAAGAGAGTTAAATATCTTAAGAGCAAAAAGAAATGCAAAGGAAAAATCAAGTTCTGTAGCTGCAGGAAGGGGAAAAATTAGGTAATATCACAGTGTGCAAATTGAATCTAGGGGACAAGGGCATGAGACCAGCCTTTTAGAGGGCATCAACAAAGTAAATAAAGGGACCATCAGCTAAAGTCTCAGTGATATCTGATCATTAACCAACTGTCCTTGGTTGAGAAAGTGGCCCAGGGAATAGCTGGGATTGAGATGATTGTTTCCTTTGTAGCTATGAATCTTTCAATCCTGGAAAGATAAGGAATTCAGAATAGACATGTTCAAGATATCAGTTAATACTTTTTGTTTAAGCATATGTATTGTTTAAGAAATTCAGCTTATTAAAGTTATAGTTAACTTTGTGGTTCTGATTTGAACTGTGTTAATTGAGTAATTGATTTACACTTTGATTTTAGTTGGAAATCTTAAGTATATATGAAGTATTGAATATTTTAAAACCACTTAAGAATCACCATATTTAAAACTTTAATTATTAGATTTATAAGCTCTCTTTAAGTATTTGGGGAGGCTTATTTGTTGATTAAAATACTTTAGAAGGAAATTAAATATATGACATTCAATAGTGAGGTTTGAAGTCCTTAAGGGAATCAATTTATACATTTGTAAAATGAGTCAAATATTATCAGTAGCCACTAAAAAGGGTTACTAAAAGTTTCCTGACTTGTAAATGGAACAATATGTTCGTAAGCTGAACTGGCCTTAAGGCTGACAGGTTTTTAATTTGTCTGTTCGGGTTTTTTTTAGTAAATTGAATATGAATTCTTTTTTTTTTCAAAGTATTTGTTTATTTGGCTGGGCCAGGTCTTAGTTGTGGCACACAGCGTCTTAGTTGTGGCACACAGCATCTTCGTTGCCACGTGTGGGATCTTTAGTTGCAGCATGGGGGATCTAGTTCCCTGATCAGGAATCGAACCCAGGCCCCCTGCACTGGGAGAGCGAACTCTTAACCGCTGGACCACCAGGGAAGTCCCTGAATATGAATTCTTAAAAGCAGTATAACCTACGAATGATTTTTTTAAGCACTAAAACCACCTTCAGGGAAATAAATGATAGTGGGGGAGTCTTATTTACTGGAAGGTAGTTTGCTAAGGTCACAGGGCTAGAAAGCAGCAGAGGCAGGATTCAGATCAAAAAGCTTCACACACACCCCACTGCACCCAATCCCTCCTGACGCTAAATCATTCCCATAACTTTATTTTTCTATTGATGTGACTTTCCCACTGGCCTGTGAGCAACATGCTTGCAGAAACTTCTTTTCATCTTTGAATCCCCAGTCTCAACACAGTGCCTTTGCAGCTCCCAGCAGGAGCTCATCCTATGTGTGTTGAATAATTGAGTGAGGAGAACCCAGTGAGAAGAGCAACCCGCAGCACCCTCAAGAGAGGGTTTCAAGTAAGGAGTGTTCCAATGTCAAATTCCACCAAGCGGTCATATAAGGTAAGGACCAAAGGATCTACAGGATGTGATTGACGGGAGACCGTTGGTGATGTTCTTAAAAGCAACATAGATTCTCTTCAAGTCTTGTCGGGGCACCTAGCCTCCACACACGGAAGGCCAGGGAGATACTTATCAAAGTCCAAGGAATAAGGGAGCCTTACTTCTGACTAGATTGTGACTAGTGACAGGTGACACTAGTCACAATCACATTCTCATGGAGATGTCAGAGGAGCCTGCATAGCCTAGCAAAGCCATCAGGACTCCTTGGTGTGGAGGGGAACACCAGGACTTTTCACACAACTCCCTCAACCGTACCACTAACAGGGCAAGATAGTAAAATGATATCTGGTCGTCCTTTGTGGTTGGAGGCAGAGGCGGTCCCAAAAGTCTTGTCCCCTGGATTCTTCCAGCCTTGTTTCTGTGCCTAAGAAGCTACAGCCAAGCCTGTGCCTTTCCCATTTTTGTCTCTGGGCCATTCTGGGCTCGTTCTTCTCTGCCTGTTGACTCCGTGTCTGCTTATGGACTTACCAAGCGTGTAGGAACTAAGCCCTTACTGTATGCTGATACTGAGCTAGTCACTGGGAACTGAAAGGTGAAAAAAGTAGACCTTACCTTCAAAGGGCTGAGAGACTACTAGGAAATGTATGCAAGTAAGCAGTTGTTTATGGTAGAGCAGGATGGGTGTTACCATAGAGGCTAGTAGGGGGAAACTGAGAGGCCCAGAAGAGGGCAACTGTTCTAGTGTGGCATTTCAGGCGAAGCCTTTCTCAAGGTGGTGATGACTTTAGTCGGGGAACAAGAGGATATTAGAGGGAGGCAGGTGAGCCAGGTGGCAGGGACTAGGGCGGTCCAGTAAGCCAAATTGCAGGAGTCAATTTACAAGAGTGAGAAATCATAAGGTATGTGAGGTGGGAGTCCAGGCGTGAGGCTCAGGGACACCATGAGGCCGAGCTCATGTAGGGAAGCCAGCAGATCCTGAAGGATTTCATCTGTCAGGACTGTGACCCTGGACTTTACGTTGTAGGGGGTGGGGGACCTTAGAAGGATTTAAAGCAAGGCTGCGACAGCGTCAGCTTTGGCTTTTAAATAGCTCACTCTGCTGCCTCTCACACTTCTTTCTTTCATATCCCCTTATTTTCATAGCATGTGACTCAAAAACTACATGTGATTAAAGCAGTGAAGTCTAAAAATGGGAAATGTTTGTGGGCTGATATTTACATGCACACAGTCCATCAGCTGCCGTGAGGCAGGCCAGTCTGCTGCATATTGTGGGCCTTTCTCTACTGTGGCCCTTGCTCCTCCTAGGTCTTCTCACTGGTAAGTCTGTCCTTGCCACTGCCTCCCAGGCACCTCTATCTGCCTGCATGTTGGGTTTCTCCAGCAATGGGTCATTTTCACTGAAGATGCTGCCTCACTGGGAGCCAGACTCTGTGTGTGTGTGTGTGTGTGTGTGTGTGTGTGTGTGTGTGTGAGGTGTGTGTGCGTATGAGGGGGTGTGTGTGCTATCATCTCAGACCATGCAAACCCAGATTGTGTCCTGTCACTTTCACACTTCTTCTGCTAGTGAGTCACAAGGACCCTGGAAGTCCCCAGACAGACCGATGGTGGAGGCATGAGATAGGAGATCCGCCACAGCCAGTTTCAGGACCTCATCTGCATCTTGCCATTTCAAGCATGATCCTCTTATGCTCTCTCCCCCAAGCCTCTGAGAGTCACCCTTATTGTGAATTGGGCTTTCCTGTCGCATAAATGACTCCAGTAGGGGATCTCAAACCTGGCACCCTGTGGCTGTTCCTGTCCCTCTGGGTTCTTACTGCTCACTCACATGGCCCCAAGGACCTGGGTGGTGGCAGGAAACAGGCTGGAGAACTGGAGGCCAGAGGAACAGAGCTCTTAAGAAATCCATGGGGAGGGGCCAGGTTCTGCTCTTAGCTTCCAGGGTTTCCGTCTTTTGCTTTCATCCTCATTTAGGAGGAAACCAGCTTGCACTGGTTATCAGGGTCACATGTTTTCAGGGTGGCCACCACCCCAGCCTTTAGGGTGTCCCCTAAGCCTGCTGTAGAATCCTTTAAATGTGTTTAAAACTTGGCAGTTTATAAAGAACTTTTACTCAAATTTAAAATAATCCGATCCCCGGCTTCCCTGGTGGCGCAGTGGTTAAGAATCCACCTGCCGATGCAGGGGACAGAGGTTCGAGCCCTGGTCCGGGAAGATCCCACATGCCGCGGAGCAACTAGGCCCATGTGCCATGACTACTGAAGCCCACGCACCTAGAGCCCGTGCTCCACAACAAAAGGAGTCACCACAGTGAGAAGCCCGCGCACCGCAACGAAGAGCAGCCCCCGCTCACTGCAACTAGAGAAAGCCCGCGCGCAGCAACGAAGACCCTACTCAGTCAAATATAAAAAATTAAATAAATAAATTTATTAAAGAAAGAAAGAAATTAAATAATCTGATTCCTCCAACAATCTTGTGATATAGATAAGGCAGGTAGTATTAAGCATATTTTACAGACGGTGGACTGAGAGATTAGGTGACATCTTCCGGCACACAGCTGGTGATCTGTGAGAATGGAAGTCAGCACGGCCCAGCTGTGGGAATGCAGCAGCAGCAAGGAAACTCAGAGAGCCACAGTGTCCCCAACCAAAGTCACAGAATTGAAACTCAGACGCCGGATTCCTGGAAGCTTCCCCTTGCCTCCACTTTCATAACCCTCCATGAAGCAACAAGCACATCTGTGAGCTTCCCTTCCTCTGTGGCGTCCAGGCCAGGCCCTTGGAGGTCACTGTTCACAGGGGCATCCCTAGGGCACGTGGCAAAAGAATGGGTGAGACAGGTCCTGCCTTAAAAAATGTTCATATTTCTTCGGTTCAATTCCAGAAACATTTATTGAGGCCTCTTGTGCGCTGGTCCTGTGCTGTGTGTGTGTGGTGGGGAACGGGGTCAGTGGCACACAGGGAGGAATTAGGTGTGGTGCAATTCTGCTGCTGGCAGCGCAGTGTAGTCAACAGAGCATAAGCTTCGGGGTCAGGCGAACTTGGGTTTCATGTGACCTCTATTGCTTCCTAGCTGGTGACTCTGGGCAAGTAATTTTCTTAAGCTCTTTGAGTCTCATGGTCTTCATCTGTGAAGTGGGAATAAAAATACGGACCTTACTAGTTTGCTGGGAAAGTTAGATAAAATAATGTGCTTAACGTCCTCAGCAGTGTCTGGCACTGGCGTTTCATGTACTGATCTGATCCCTTTGTGTCTCTTTCCCTCATTGAATCCAGAAACAGGATTCAGAAAGGGAAGCTCTACACACATCCCACTGCACCTAACCACGTGGCTAAACCATCAGCCTTACTTTACTTTATTGCTCAGATACTAATTCCCTTCTACCTTCTCCTGTCCTTGGGGAGCTCATGAACTATGGGGAAACACAAACAACCCAGCTAGTTGTATGAGGCAGAATGAAGTAAAAGCTTTAAACAAAACAAGCCAACAAAAGCACAGGCTGAAGGAAACTAGGAGGAAAGCATGGCCAGACCGGAAGTATGGAGCTCAGCTAAGGCTCCAGAAAGGAAGTAGCACTTGAACTAGGCTTAACGAGTTACTGCGCTCAAGGGTGCAAGGGTGACCATAGCTGCTTGGTCAAGGTGGAATTCCTCCGGGCCAGACTTTAGGTCCTGGGCCAACTTGGGATGAGAAAGATCCATCTGGTGCTAGCATTGCCTTGGCATGCTTCCAGCCGATTTGTACCATCCTCCAAGTGGAGCCAGAAGAGCTCCATGGAAGAAATGAACGCCAGGCCGTCAAGTGGATTCTGTGGTGGGCACCCAGGATGTTGTACGTCCCCACAGTGTGGAATCCCCACTCCCACAAGACAGCAACCACACCCCTACCCCTCGTCACCACAGCTACTATCACAGGACTTCTCAGTTCCACTTTCAGCAGAAAAACCTCACCACCAGGCCTAGGAATCAGTGATGCGGCCAGTGCATCTAGATTCCAGTTTGAATCAGGACCTGCATCCCTCCCCGGGCCAGGCAGCCTTTTCTCTTTAAACAGCTATGCAGCAGACCTGAGTCAGTTTCAGACTTTCTGCCTCCTGGGACTGTGTCGGTGTTGCAAAAATAGAGGTGGGTCGCACTACTTAGGAGTGTTTTTTTTTACATTTCCCTGCAAGAGCACTGACTAGTTTTGGTAAGGATGCAAACAAGATGCAGTCACCAACTTATTTCAGGGACGTTAAGTGTCTTTAATAATACCATAGTGAGGCATTTCCTTGCATTATCTCATTTAACACTCACAAAATCCTGGAAGATGGTACTCCCTGTTTCACAGGTGAGAAAACCAGGACTCAGAGAGGTTAAGTAACCTGCCAAAGATCACACAGCTAGCACCTGGTAGAGCAATGGCTTGAACTTGGGCAGTCTGACTAGTGCCCTGGTGTTACACTCTTCTCTCAAGGGCAGTATAGGCTGGTATCCAAATGACTGTCCCACTGACCGTGCTTAACCTGGCTTGGCACAGCACCATACCCCCTGCTCTGGAAAGATATGTTCCCAGATTCCTGGCTGGGCCTCAGAGGAGCTGGCTTTTGTTTCAGAAGTGGCCAAATAAGCAATTATGGGGGATGCTGGAAAGCAGTTCCTGCTGTGGATGCAGCTGGGCTAAGTGAGTTCTGGTCCTATTCCCTGAATGGGCAAGAGAGTGACTCACAGAAACAGCGGAGATCACCGCCCCCACAGGCCCCTCCCAAGAATTTTGCTTACTCTCCATGACACTTAGTACCTGCAACCCTTAGGACAGCCTTCATTGATTATTTCCTTATATGTTAATTAATGTAAATGCTGAAGGAGACCACTTTGGTGTGGAGGAGTGACCAAGTTGTGTTCTAGTTCTATCCCTATAACTAGCTATGTAGTCTTGAGCAAGGCATCTAAATTCTGTGGATCTCTGTTTTCTCACCTATAAAATAGGAATAATAATCATGGCCCTGACTCTCTCTCAGGCCTGTTGTGAGCCTCCAATGTAATAGGCTGCCTCTGAAGCCTCTGTTCTGTGTTTGCAGGACCAGGGGCTTCCAGAGAGGACTCAGCCCCCACGGTGGTAACTGGGACCCTAGGGGGGTCTGTCATTTTGCCCCTGCAGCTGCAGGATGGACAGCAGGTGGAGAACATCTACTGGATGTGTCGTTTGGTGTCCGGGGTAATAGCCACGGTAACCTTGGTAGAAGCTGGAGGGCCAGACACCTTTTACCAGGCAGAAACGCAGTACTGGGGTCGTTTGAGTGTGATGGGCCCAGGCTGCTCCCTGCAGATCAGCCACCTGAGCTGGGAGGGTGCAGGGTCCTACCGAGCCCACGTTAATCTGTGGAGTTCCCGCATCACCCACGCCTGGGAGTACAGCCTGCACGTCTATGGTGAGTGTCTGGGGAACGGCAACAGGTGGGTGTGTGTGGTGACTGTTTTTCAGACATTTTTATAGCCTTTCCCACTTTGGTTACATTTATAATTTTCTTTCTAATTAAAAGGCTAACACGTGCTCACTGGGGAAAAACATGGAAAATAGAGTTACCTGGGAGAATACCCTGAAAAATCTCGGGGCCCAGGACGTGTCCCAGACCAGTTGCAGCAGAACCGCTGGGTCTGGGCAGAGAATGGTATTTCAGGCCCTGAGAACTGGCTTCTGCCACAACCTACTTGTGTGGCCTTGAGCTTTCTCCTTGCTAAAATAGGAACACTACCTTCTGTGAGAATGAAATTCATGGGAAAGAACTTTGTAAAGCTCTGTACAGATGTACGAGAACACTATTATCATATTCATTTAAGGAAATTTAAACGACTGTTTTAGCAGGGGAAACTACAAAGGGGACAAGGAGTCGGGGGCGGGGGGTGTCAGGCATACGCAGCAGCAAGATCGGCCAGTGAATTCACAGTCAAGTACTTTTAGATTCAAACAGCTTATTACTTATATAGGTAGTGAGAGGGAGAGGGGCCAAAGGTCCTCATCCCACGCCCCAGAAATGATGACACTGAGAAAAAAGGAACCGGATGAACATAACGGGGGTTGCTGAGAAACAAATTCTAGACTGCAGAGAAAAGGTTTCGTAGTCAGCAGCTCTGTTCTGCGAGGGTGGAGCAGGAAGCCCTGAACCCCATGACAAACTGCTCATGACAGCCTCCCAGGAGGGACCGGTGGGAGTCCTGTGGGAGATGGCTTCAAGGTAATTCTTCACAAGCCACCCTCCTGTCGTGTTCTGGGAGGATCACAAGGCCTTTTGCAAGACTCGGATTAGCCGTGATTCTAGTCTTTGCTTGAGGAACAAGGAGGCCATGGATGGCAAGTTCACCAGGCAAGGTCACCATGATGCCATGGCAGAGCTGTTCCTCTACAGTGGGTCGCAGGAAAGGTACCAATGAGGAGTGAGGATGAACACAGGAAGCTAAGTGATGGAGAGAAAGTGGATATCCTTCTCAGACATCTTCCTGGTCTGTGTGACAGGAAATATTCCTATTAGGTGAAGGCATTTTTTTTTTTTTAAGTCGGGGATGATGGAATTGCCAAGGTCAGGTTCACATGGTTGGGGAGAAAGCATTTCTGCCATAAACTGGCCTGCAATGGCTGTGGCCCATTCCTCAGACAGGGTGAGGGAACACTGGGTGAGGGGCTGCTGGGACCTGGGGTAGGACTGTTCACCCCAGGGGTGGTGGGAGAGCCCTCGCACTATGCTGATGGTCATTCTGGCAAGATGAGCTCAGTGCGCGTTCTGGGCAGGATATAAAGCTGTGCAAACCAATCAGAGAGGGCTCCTGGGGCAAGAGTGATGATAAGGGGCCAGGCTTTCATCCTTCACAGGGTATTTCCCAAGTCAGTGGCGGTTCGTGACAGCCTTGCTAACAGGCAGGAAAGGGGTTTTGATTTCTAGGCTAAGGAGACTGAGTCTCAGAGAGAAAAAAATGACATACCCGTGACAGAGAGCTAGAAAGATGCAGAGAGCTGGGAATAGAACTCAGGTACCCCAATGCCACACCCTGGATTTCTCATATGTCCCTGTATTTATCTTCCTGAGCTTGAGAGGACACTGAAGAGACAAGGGCCTGCAGGAGGGGTCGCAGGGGAAGGGTTTGGATCCCAGGGCCTGGTCTATGGAAGACACACTGGAGTGAGGCAGCAGAAAGTTACCCAGCAGTGGACATGTCCAGCTTGCCTTCTCCTGGGGGACATTCCGGGCTGTGTTGTCCTATTTTGCACAGTTGAGTTGCCCCTGGGGCTACTGTCAGGTGGACCCCAGGGCAGAGGCCCAATAGCAGAGCAGTCTTCTCCCAAGCCTTGTGACTTTGTTGCCTGTCCTGATTGTCTGTTGTCTGCAACTGCTCTTGCTGCTGCCCTCAAACCGTCCTGATTCTGGCCTGGGGAGGCAGGTGGGCAAATAACGAGACTCTGGATACATTAAGGAGAGCATCTGGGTGCCTGGTCCCGGGATGAGAAGGGATGGAGTGGAGGTGGAAGGGAATGCAAGGACGTAGGAGAAACCTCAAAGGCATAGGGCCGCCTCCTCTGGGAGCCTGGTTCATCATCTGGAAGCTCAGTGTATACTGCAGAGCGCCCTACTGGAGGAAGATGTAATTACAACACGGTTCCTTGTTTGCCCGTACAGACAGCCTTCATCTACTCAGGGCAGGGTAGGAATTCAGCTTTGAGGTCAGATCCATTGGATTTAGGATCGATGAGACTCTGGGCAAGTAACTTAATAGAGTAGATATAACACCTTCCCTACCTACTTCATAAGATTGTTCTGGGAATCTGAGGAGATATTAAGTGACATGCCTTATAAAGCCCAAAGCTTGAGAATAGACGTGGCCAGCTTCTGCCTCTGTTGTTCCTTCTGTATATTCAGGGTGGCGCAGGGTCTTGGCAGCCACGCCTCCTGCTTCTGCCCTGTGAAGGGAAGGTCCAGAGCAGTTTTCCAGTCTTCCGTTGGTTCTTTGTTGCACACAAAGAGCAGCTGGCCCGGCCCCGTGTCACAATGAGCTCTAGGATGAGTGGGAATGGACACTGCCTCGTCATCCTAACATGCATGGCAGAAAGCAGAGGAGGCACTGTGACCTGCAGCTGGACACCCCTGGGGCCCCGGACTGTTGTGTCCCACGGAGGGTCTGTCCTCAGTGTCTCCTTGAGACCTGGGAACAGTGCTCTGAACCTTACCTCTGTGGTCAAGAACCCAGTTGGTAACAACAGCTCCCTCCCTGTCTTGGTGCCGCCCTCATGCACAGGTACCTGAAACCCAAGCACACACCCTGCTTGGCAGCTCTAGAGTGGACGGAAGCTGGAGGAAGGAGTCTTGTCCCCTTCAGGCCCCGAGGAGAGGGGTGAACACCCTTGAGAGAGTGGGGGGGCCAGGGTTGGTCTGTGTGGTCAGGGGAGAGGAAGGAGACCCGCTGGACCTGATGGGGAGGCTGGAGTGGTCTGGGCAGGAGGGGCTGGATGGGACCTATGGCTGCCCCAAGTGGCCAGGGAGACTCTGACGCTGAAGCTGTGGTTTTCTCTCTCCATCTGCAGGACCAGGAATCCTGGGAGGGGAATCAGTAGGGGAGATAGTGATCAGCACCCTTGGGAAGTCGGCCCCTCTGCCTCTGGAAGTCCTGGTGGGGCAGGAGGTTGAAAAGGTTACCTGGAGCTCTCCAGGGCTTGTGGCTATTTTGCAACCAGGACGGGCAGGCAAACCAATCCTTGTTGCTGGGATGCAGGGACCCAAGAGCAGGAGAGTGAGTGTCCTCCGCCACAACTACCCTCTTCAGATCAGCTCCCTGAGGCTGCAGGACTCTGGCTCCTATAAAGCCTGGATAACTCTGCAGAGTCCTCCGATCAACAACACCAAGGATTTCACCCTGCGCGGCTGTGGTGGGGGTGGGGGGTAGAGGGCCTACGTTTGAACTCTGACCTTTCTTCTCCTCTGCTTGGCCAAGCCAGAGCCTTCTTACAGCTTGAACTATCTCTTCTTGGAACAGAGAGTCTGCAAGAGCCCAATATCACGGCCAGCTCTCAGATCATGAAGGATGGGACCTGCTTCATCACCCTGGCTTGCTGGATGGACCAGGCTGGAGAGGATGTTAAGTAGAGCTGGGACCCCCAAGACCAGGGGGCAGTTGCGTCTCACAGGCGGACCACTCTCAGCGTGTCCTGGAGATCTGGGGTCAGTGACAGGTATCGCTGTACTGCCAAGAACCCCATCAGCCAGAGCTCCAGCTCCATCCCTGTCAGGCCCCTCTGCTCAGGTAATCGCTTCCTTCTGAGAACCTTTCACTGCAGACTCGGTCCAGATTCACAGCATCCCTGCCTGCCTTCCTCAGGGTTCTAGGAGTGGTTAAAGAAAAATAGGGCAGGATTAGTTTGCAGGAGGGAGCATCTCTGGGGTGGCAGGAGATGAGGGTTCTGGCACTACCATCCCACTCTGCCCACCTTCTGTTGGCCCCAGACCCCCATGCCTGGACTTGCAGCAGACTCAGCTGGGTATTGGCTCATTCCCGGCACTCCCTGAGGGAAGGTGCTTCCCCCATCCTCACTCAGTCCCGCAGAGCCCACCGAGGAGGGGTCCCAGACCTCCTTGCTTGTGTCCTCAGAGAAGCCTCAGCCCCTACTCCTGCCTAGAGCTGCTCCGAGAGGGTAACAGGGCTGTGCTCCTCCGGTGGGCAAGGGTGGCCTCTCCTGGGTTCCACAGGCCATGACAGGAAACTGCCTCGGTCCAAACACACCTGTTCCTCTCCTCTTCTCCACTGACCTCTGAAACAGTTGTCTCTGCTCCCTGTCTCTGGTTCCTCACCAGCCATTCACTCCTCAACCCCTTGTGGCTGGTTTGCCCCAGTAGCATCCTGATAGGTAAGCTCAGGGGCTACTCCTCAATTCTGTTACCCTCGACCTGCTCTCCTCAGCCACATGGGCTGCTCTCTCCTGGACCTCTTCTCTCGGGTCACAGTCCTTCCCAGGACTGATGTTGCCCCATGCCCATGCCTCTCCCCACATCCCTTGTTTTCTTCCTGTTGCCAAAGGCAGAAAGCTGGTTATTTAGAGCCCTTGTCTTCCTCACGCTACCAGCCATTGCTCACACCTTCCTCACTTCACGTATTCCTCACCTGGTCTCCTAACTCCCCTCCCCTCCCAATCATCCTCCTGACTGTGCTGCTAGGGGGTTAATTCTAAATGAAAGCCATGCTTATGTTTCTTTTCGCTTAAAACCCTATGATGTCTGCCCACTATCTAAGGTATAAATATTTTTGCACCTCTTTCTTCATTAAGCAACATGCATTTACAGAGCATTTTTAAGGCACCCAGTGTTGTTCTAGTCATTGAAGGTACAGTGAAGAAGAGGTCTGGATATATTCCCACCCCTTGGGGAACTCACCGTTACAATCATCACGATCTGCGGCTAACCCTAGTAAATGACTTTAGGAGAGCACTGAGCGTGCTGTATAATGGCCTTTGTGCATGTGTCTGTGTTCTCCACGGAACCATGACAAAGCCCATGCTTACCCTTCTCTGCATCTCCAATACACAGCATGTAATAATAGGTGTCTGAAGTGTGAATCTGACAAGATTTTAAGGGGCAGCCTAGGCTGGGTGTAATGGGACACAAGGAAACAGGATAATTGGCTTCAGACATTAACATTCTCCCTCCTTCTCTATGGGGCCTGGAGAACATTTCAGCTCCATCCCCAGATCCAGCTTCCTCAAGGGATCTCCAGCCCACTCACACCTCTGACTTTTCTTCCTGGAATACTCCTTTCCCTGTTTCCCTGTCTTCCCATTTCTTTTCTTCTCTTCCTTTTACCCAATTCCCAACCTGTGATCATTGTTTATTCAGGTTCCTTCCTACTCTGCTCCTTGAGGAAAGAGTTTCTTCTCTTTTTGATCCTGGGAGCTTTGCAGATTAAATAGATTTCACCTTGACCTGTGGAGAAGCCAAGAGGAAGAATGTGAGAAGAGGGTCACCCTGTGAGACACAGAGATAAGGAAGTCTACACAGAGAGAGAGGAGTGTGACCTGATACCAGCATCTCCTGGTGTGAGTGAGAGAGAGACGTCGATTCTGATTAAGTGGAAAACTGATTTCTTTTGCAAACCGAGTTCAAAACAAGCAAGAAACTGCTACATATCTTCAGTTTAAAATAATCTGTTTATGTCTTAACTGTTTTAAAGTGTTCAGAAAGAAAAGAGGGCTTATTCACATAAGAAAAATTGAATGGTTTGAAGCATAGTTAATATATAATGATAATATGTAATTAACAAAACTATTAAATTTTGTGCATATACATTATTTTTTGTTAAAATTTAAGTAAATGGGCTCAGAGGACCCAGATTCAACTTAAATTTCATCTCCTTGGAGCAGCCTTTGACCACCTTATTGAAGCAGGTCTTACTTATTCATAGTCATTGTACCCAGTTCAGTTTTGTCAAATTATCACAATTTGTAAATATATATTTATTTGTTAGTTGTCGTGGTCTGAACGAGGGTTGGAAAATAATTTCTAGACACAAGGCAGAATGTAAAGAAGATAGAATTTATTGGAGGGCAGGGTCGCTGCCAGAACAGCGTGTTGACTTCCTAGTAGTCTGGGACACTCAAGCCAGAACGTGTGCTACTGCTCAGTTTTTATAGCCAGAACACAAAAGAATGGTCCAAGGTGAAAATTTCATTTACTGATTGGTCAAGGCACATATACCTTCCTTCTATAGAGTGGGAGTGGGACAGGACATATGCCTTTCCTTAGTTGGGACAGGTCCTGTTTCCCAGGTGAGCATTGCCCAGGTGGGCTCAGGAATTTTGTAACCATTACAACATGGTGGGGAGGGCAATTAAGAGTCCAGTAGGGGGTGTAACGCTGACACCTTTTCAGGCAACGTCGTCCTTTATCCTTGAAGCATCATTGTCCTTGGAGCACCACATTAGTTTACTTGTTTATTGTCTCTCTCCCCCACAAGACATTCAGCCCATGAGGACAAGAACTGTATCTATTTTGTTTACAACTGTAAACCCAAAGGGTAATAGAGTTCTTGGCTTGTGGTAGATATTTCAATATTTTTTTTAATGCATGAATAACTAGTTGGATTAGAGTTGAGAACATTCTTTTTAAGATTTGAAGACTATCAGAAAGTTTCGTAAAAATCTGGGACCTATACCATTGTGTGTGTGTGTTTTTCTTTCTGCTTTCGATAAAGGAAGAAGAAAATGGGATCTTTAGCTTAAAATTTCCTTGAGTGCTCAACAGCTAGCAAAAGAAAGAAGTTAAAATAAGAAGAAAGTCTCTCCTACGAGGTTCTGACAGGAAGCTGCTCTGAAGTGCTAAATAGTTTATCTAGAGTTTGAACCATATATAAACAATGGAGCCAAAATCATAATTTAGGTGTGAGAGAGGACTTGAACATCTCCTTCTCTTTTTTCACTCTCAGCTGATTACCTTGGTTCCTATTTCACTTACAATGAGGATTGACAAACTCCACCCATTACACACAAATCTTCTAGCCAAGTAGTTAGTGATTTATTCTGAAATGTAAATGGGGTGCTGGAATCACAAGATATTTGAGGAAAACCTCAGTTGAGAAAGACAGCCTCCAAACAAACAGAATCAATTAGAAAAAAAAAAAAAAGGAACCTGGAAGAGAGATAATGCAGGGAGCAAGAGAAAATGAAATAAAAGCCTCTAAACCTGTATTTAATATTCTTAGAAACACATGAGAAAACATTACATTTTTAAAAAGGAGTGGGGAGCTTCTCAAGATGACAAAGGAGTAAGACGTGGCAATCACCTTCTCCCCACAGATATATCAAAAATACATCTATATGTGGAACAACTCCCACAGAACCTCCATTGAAAGCTGGCAAAAGGCCTCAGACTTCCAAAAAGGCAAGAAAATCTCCATGTAACCAGGTAGGGCAAAGGAAAAAAGAAAACAAAAAGAGACAAAGGAATAGGGATATGACCTGCACCTTTGGGAGGGAGCTGTGAAGGAGGAAGAGTCTCCACTCACTAGGAAGTGCCCTCACTGGTGGGGATTGGTGGGGAGCTTCAGAGCCTCAGAAGAGAGCACAGCAACAGGTATGTGGAGGGCAAAGCAGAGAGACTCCTGCACAGAGGGTCAGTGCTGACCAGCACTCCCCAGCCTGAGACGCTTGTCTGCTCGCCCGCTGGGGTGGGTGGTGGCTGAATGCTGAGGCTCGGGCTTCGGAGGTCTGAGGTTGGCTGTGTGAAGACAGCCTGAGGGGGCTTAATGCACCACAGCTGAGGGAGTCTGGGAAGAAACCTGGGCCTGCCAGAGAGGCAAGAGACCACTGTTTGGGGGTGCGCAAGGAGAGGAGCAGGCCTGCCATAGGAGCTTCTATCTCTGTGCACTCACAGGTGGCAGGGCACAACCTACACAAGCTCCAGAGGCAGGAGTGAGCTGCGGCTGCTATCTTGGACCCCAGAGGCAGGTCTGCTGCTGCCCCTACCACCAAAGGTCCTGTGAGCAAGAGCAGGTCACTGCCCACACCTTTCCAGGAGCCTGCACAGCCCGCCACTGCCGAGGGCCCTGCGATCTGGGGCCAAATTCCCCAGGAGAGCTTACAGCACGCCTCAGGCTGTTGCAACTTCCTGCTGGTCTCTGCCGCCCCAGGCAGTCCTCACACATCCCAGTTGTGACTGCCGTATCCCTTCCTCTCCCTGGCCTGAGTGAGCAAGTGAGCCCTAATCAGCCTCTGCTTTCGACCCTTCTTGCCTGGGCGGGGAACAGATGCCTGAGGGTGGCCCACAAGCAGAGGTGGGGCCAAAACCAAAGTAAAGCCCCAGGGGCAGTGCAACCAAAGAGGAAGGGAAATCTCTCTGTGCAGCCTCAGGAGCAGCTGATTAAATCCCTGCAATCTGCTTGGTAAACCTTGCACCTACAGAATATCTGAATAGACAAGTGTTCCCACAATTAAGGCTGTGGACTTTGTAGGTAACTGTGGACTTTGGAGGCAAGGACACACAGGAGTTGGGACAGTTCAGAGTCTGAGCTGGCCCCAAAGTGCCTACAGCTGGTCCAGAGAACTACCTAGAGATTTTGGAGGACTTCAGGTGGAGGCAGGGATTCACTGTGGCTCACTGAGGGGGCAAGGACACTGACAGCTGAAGCCTCAGGAAAATGTTATCATTTTTACAATTATTTTTGTTGTTTTTGGGTTTTTTCTGTCATTGCCCTTTTTCTTATTCCTTTATTTTTTTACATATTTTTCTTTTATTTTTTATGCTTTTATTTTTAATATATTCTAAATTTTTTCTATTTTTACTTTACTTTTTTGTTATATTGTGTTTTTTCCTTGTTTTTTTCTTTGTTTGGCTTTGATTTTATCTTTTTTAAACTATATTTTCCATTTTTACTTTACTTTTGTGTTTTTTCCTTTTATTTTCTTATTTCTTTTATTTTGTTTTTATTTTTTTGATCATTTTTGTGTGTTTGTTTTATACTTTTTTGCCTTTTTTTTACTTTACTTTCTGCTTTTGATTTGTTTTTTGTCTTTGTTAATTTCATTTTTATTGTTTGTTTTCATTTTCAGGTTCATTTACTGTTTGGTTGCTCTCTGCTTTTCAGTTCTCTCTCTTTACCTTTATTTTCTGTTTTTGTGTGTCTGTGTGTTTCTTTGTGTGTTTTTGTCCGTTTGGTTTTGCTTTTACCATTTGACTTGGGGTTTTGTTTGTCTGTTCGTTTTCTCTCTTTCTTCCTTTTTTTTCTTCCAAGCCACGTGGCTTGTGGAATCTTAGTTCTCTGGCCAGGCTTTGGGCCTGAACCTCTGAGGTGGGAGAGCCAAGTCCAGGACGCTGGACCGCCAGAGAACCCCTGGTCCCAGGGAATATTAATCAGTGAGAGCTCTCCCAGAGGTCTCCATCTCAGCACTAAAACCCGGCTCCACCCAAGGGGCAGCAAGCTCCAGTGCTGGACGCCTCACACCAAACAACTAGCAAGACAGGAACACAATCCCACCCATTAGCAGTCAGGATGCCTAAAACCATACTAAGCTCACAGACACCCCAAAACACACAACCTGATGCGGCCCTGTCCATCAGAGGGACAAGATCCAGCTCCACCCACCAGAACAGAGACACCAGTCCCCCCACCTGGAAGCCTACACAAGCCACCGGACCAGCCTCACCCACTGGAGGCAGACACCAGAAGAAAGAGGAACTATGACCCAGCAGCCTGCAGAAAGGAGACCCCAAACACAACAAGTTAAACAAAATGAGAAGACAGAGAAATATGTTGCAGACAAAGGAACAAGGTAAAACCCCACAAGATCAGATAAGTGAAGAGCAAATAGATAATCTACCTGAAAAAGCATTCAGAATAATGATAGTAAAGATGATCCAAAATATCAGAAATAGAGTGGAGAAAATACAAAAAATGTTTAACAAGGACCTAGAAGAACTAAAGAACAAACAAACAGTGATGAACAACACAATAACTGAAATTAAAAATACTCTAGAAGGAATCAATAGCAGAATAACTGAGGCAGAAGAATGGATAAGTGAGCTGGGAGGTAGAATGGTAGAAATAATTGCCATGGAGCAGAATAAAGATAAAAGAATGAAAAGAATTGGGGACAGTCTCAGAGACCTCTGGGAGAGCATTAAACACACCGATATTCAAATTATAGGGGTCCCAGAAGAAGAAGAGAGAGAGAGAGGGTCTGAGAAAATATTTGAAGAGATTATAGTTGAAAACTTCCCTAGCATGGAAAAGGAAATAATCAATCAAGTCCAGGAAGCGCAGAGAGTCACATACAGGATAAACTCAAGGAGAAACAGGCTGAGACACATATTAATCACACTAACAAAAATTAAATAAAAAGAAAAAATATTAAAAGCAGCAACAAATAACATACAAGGGAATCCCCATAAAGTTATTAACAGATTTTTCAGCAGAAACTCTGCAGGCCAGAGGGGAGTGGCAGGATATATTTAAATTGATGAAAGAGAAAAACCTACAACCAAGATTACTCTACCCAACAAGGCTCTCATTCAGATTTAACAGAGAAAACAAAAGCTTTACAGAAGGCAAAAACTAAGAGAATTCAGCACCACAAAACCAGCTCTACAACAAATGCTAAAGGAACTTCCCTAAGTTGGAAACACAAGAGAAGAAAAAGACCTACAAAAACAAACCCAAAACAATTTAGAAAATGGTAATAGGAACATACATATTGATAATTACCTTAAATGTAAATGGACTAAATGCTCCAACCAAAAGACACAGACTGGCTGAATGGACAAAAAAAACAAGACCCATATATATGCTGTCTACAAGAGGTCCACTTCAGACCTAGGGACACATACAGACTGAAAGTGAGGGGATGGAAAATGATATTCCATGCAAAAAAAAAAAAAAAAAAAAGGCTGAAAAAGCAAAACTTATATCAGACAAAATAGACTTTAAAATAAAGACTGTTATAAGAGACAAGGAAGGACACTACATAATGATCAAGGGATCAATCCAAGAAGAAGATAAAACAGTTATAAATATATATGCACCCAACATAGGAGCACCTCAAAACATAAGGCAAATGCTAACAGCCATAAAAGGGGAAATCAACAGTAACACAATAATAGTGGGGGACTTTAACGCCCCCACTAACACGAATGGACAGATCATCCAGACAGAAAATAAATAAGGAAACACAAGCTTTAATTGACACAATAGACCAGATAGATTTAATTGATATTTAGAGGATATTCCATCCAAAAGCAACAGAATACATTTTCTTCTCAAGTGCTCATGAAACATTCACCAGGATAGATCATATCTTGGGTCATAAATCAAGCCTTGGTTAATTTATGAAAATTGAAATTGTATCAAGTATCTTTTCTGACTACAACACTGTGAGACTAGATATCAATTACTGGAAAAAATGTGAAAAAATACAAACACATGGACGCTAAATAATATGCTACTAAATAACCAAGAGATCACGGAAGAAATCAGAGGAAATCAAAAAATACCTAGAAACAAATGACAATGAAAACACAATGACCCAAAACATATGAGATGCAGCAAAATCAGTTCTAAGAGGGAAGTTTATAGCAGTACAATCCTACCTCAAGAAACAAGAAAAATCTCAAATAAACAACCTAACCTTACACCTAAAGCAATTAGATAAAGAAGAGCAAACAAACCCCAAAGTTAGCAGAATGAAATAAATCATAAAGATCAGAGCAGAAATAAATGAAAAAGAAATGAAGGAAATGCTAGCAAAGATAGTAAAACTAAAAGCTGATTCTTTGAGAAGATAAACAAAATTGATAAACTTTTAGCCAGATTCATCAAGAAAAAAAGGGAGAGGACTCAAATTGATAAAATTAGAAATGAAAAAGGAGAAGTTACCACTGACAGTGCACTGAAGTTACCACTGTCAGTTACCACTGACAGATACAAAGAATCATAAGAGACTACTACATATAGTTATATGCCAGTAAAATGGACAACCTGGAAGAAATGGACAAATTCTTAGAAAGGTACAACCTTCCAAGTCTGAACCAGGAGGAAATAGAAAATATGAACAGACCAATCATGAGTAATGAAATTGAAACTGTGATTAAAAATCTTCCAACAAATAAAAGTCCAGGACAAGATGGCTTCACAGGTGAATTCTATCAAACATTTAGAGAAGAGATAACACCCTTCCTTCTCAAACTCTTCCAAAAAATTGCAGAGAGGGGAGCACTCCCAAACACATTCTACGAGTCCATCATCACCCTGATACCAAAACCAGACAAAGGTGTCACAAAAAAAGAAAATTACAGGCCAATATCACTGATGAACATAGATGCAAATATCCTCAACAAAATACTAGCCTCTGAATCCAACAACACATTAAAAGGATCACACACGATGATCAAGTGGGATTTATTCCAGGAGTGCAAGGATTCTTCAGTATATGCAAATCAATCAATGTGATACATCATATTAACAAATTGAAGAATAAAAATCATATGACCATCTCAATAGATGCAGAAAAACCTTTCAACAAAATTCAGCAACAATTTATGATAAAACCTCTCCAGAAACTGGGCATAGAGGGAACCTACCTCAACATAATAAAGGCCATATATGACAAACCCACAGCAAACATCATTCTCAATGGTGAAAAACTGAAAGCATTTCTTCTAATATCAGGAACAAGACAAGGATGTCCACTCTGGCCACTAGTATTCAACATAGTTTTGGCAGTCCTAGCCATAGCAATCAGAGAAGAAAAAGAAATAAAATGAATCAAAATTGGAAAAGAAGTAAAACTGTCATACTTTGCAGATGACATGATACTATACATAGAAAATCCTAAAGACGCCACCAGAAAATTACTAATCAATGAATTTTATAAAGTTGCAGGATACAAAATTAATGAACAGAAATCTCTTGCATTCCTATACACTAACAATGAAAGATCAGAAAGAGAAATTAAGAAAACAATCCCATTCACCATTGCAACAAAAAGAGTAAAATACCTAGGAATAAACTTACCTAAGGAGGTAAAAGACCTGTACTCAGAAAACAATAAGATACTGATGAAATAAATTAGATGACACAAACAGATGCAGAGATATACCATGTTCTTGGATTGGAAGGATCAATATTGTAAAAATGACTATACTACCCAAAGCAATCTACAGATTCAATGCAATCCCTATCAAATTACCAATGGCATTTTTCACAGAACTAGAACAAAAAAATCTTTAAATTTTTATGGAAACACAAAAGAACCCGAATAGGCAAAACAATCTTAAGAAAGTAAAATGGAGCTGGAGGAATCAGGCTCCTTGACTTGAGACTGTACTACAAAGCTACAGTAATCAAGACAGTATGGTACTGGCACAAAAACAGAAATATAGATCAATGGAAGAGGATAGAAAGCCCAGAAGTAAACCCACACACCTATGGTCAACTAATCTATGACAAAGGAGGCAAGGATATACAATGGAGAAAAGACAGTCTCTTCAATAAGTGGTGCTGGGAAAACTGGACAGCTACAGATAAAAGAATGAAATTAGAACAATCCCTAACACCATACACAAAAATAACTCAAAATGCAGTAAATACCTAAATGTAAAACTGGACACTATCAAACTCTTGGAGGAAAACATAGGCAGAACACTCTGACATAAATCACAGCAAGATCTTTTTTGACCCACCTCCTAGAATAATGAGAATAAAAACAAAAATAAATAAATGGAACTTAATGAAACTTAAAAGCTTTTGCACAGCAAAGGAAACTATAAACAAGAAGAAAAGACAACCCTCAGAATGGGAGAAAATATCTGCAAACAAAGCAACTGACAAGGCATTAATCTCCAAAATATACAAACAACTCATGCAGCTCAATACCAAAAAAACAAACAACCCAATCAAGAAATGGGCTGAAGACGTAAAAGGACATTTCTCCAAAGAAAACATACAGTTGGCCACAGGCACTGGAAAAGATCACTAATTATTAGAGAAATGCAAATCAAAACTACAATGAGGTATCATCACCTCATACCAGTCAGAATGGCCATCATCAAAAAAATCTACAAACAACAAATGCTGGAGAGGGTGTGGAGAAAAGGATACCCTCTTGCACTGTTGGTAGGAATGTAAATTCATACAGCCACTATGGAGAACAGTATGGAGGTTCCTTAATAAACTAAAAATAGAATTACCATATGACTCAGCAATCCCAGTACTGGGCATATACCCTGAGAAAACCATAATTCAAAAAGACACATGAACCACAATGTTCACTGCAGCACTATTACAATAGCCAGATCATGGAAGCAACCTAAATGCCCATCAACTGACCAATGGATAAAGAAGATATGGTATATATGTGCAATAGAATATTACTCAGCCATAAAAAGGAACAAAACTGGGTCATTTGTAGGGACGTGGATGGACCTAGAGACTGTCATACAGAGCGAAGTAAGTCAGAAAGCGAAAAACAAATTTTGTATATTCATGCATATATATGGATTCTAGAAAAATCATACAGATGAACTTGTTTGCAAGGCAGAAATAGAGACACAGATGTTGAGAACAAACGTATGGACACCAAGGCGGGAAAGGGGGTTGGGATGAATTGGGAGATTGGGACTGACATATTTACACTACTATGTATAAAATAGATAACTAATGAGAACCTGCTGTATGGCACAGGGATCTCTACTCAGTGCTCTGTGGTGACCTAAATGGGAAGAAAATCCCAAAAAAGGTGATATATGTATACATATAGCTGATTCACCATGCTGTACAGCAGAAACTAACACAACATTGTAAAACAACTATACCCCCACACACATAAAAGGAATAGAATGGAAAATGGAGGAGTAGGAAGACCCTGAGCTCATCTCCTCCCACAGGCACAGCAAAATTATAACTGTTTACAGAGAGACTATTGATGAGGTTGTTTCCATGTCTTGGCTACTGTAAATAGTGCTGCTATGAACATTGGGGTGCATGTATCTTTTCAAATTAGAATTTTATCTTTTCTGGATATATGCCCAGGAGTGGGATTACTGGATCATATGGGAACTCTAATTTTAGTGTTTTGAGGAACTTCCATATTGTTTTCCATAGTGGTTGCACCAATTTACATTCCCACCAATGGTGTAGGAGGGTTCCTTTTAGAGACTCCACTCTTAAAGTGAACACACAGGATCTTACATACTCTGGGACCCAGGGTGGATCAGACCTACCTGCTGACCTTGGAGAGCCTCCGGAGAAGCAGGAGGCCACTGGAACTCACCCTGGGGATGTAGACACAGGTGGCAGCCATTTTGGGGAACTTGTTCTACTACCTGGGCACTGGTGCTGGCAAGTGCCATTTTGGAATCCTCCCTCTAGCTTATTAGTTCAGGGACCTGGCCCAGCCCACCAGCCTGTTGGCAACAGTACTGGGATGCCCCAGGTCAAGAAGCTAGCTGGTCAGGGACACAGCCCCACCTACCAGCAGGCCTGGTCCTAAAGAACCCCTGAGCTCATAGCCACTTCCACCAGAGGGCCTAAGACCCAGCCAGCCCCTCACACCAGTGGGCTGGCATTCTTCCTGGGACCAGCCTCACCCACCAGTGGGCAGGCATCAGCTCTAGGACCCCTTGGGCCCCAGTCCTGCCCACCAGTGGCCTGAAACACCAACTCTGGGAATCCCTAGGGCCCTGCTGGCAGAGACCTGGGCCCCAGCTCTCCCCACAGTGAGTCTGCACTAGGCCCAGGACCGGGTTTCACCCACCAGTAGGCTGATACCAGCTCCAAGAGACCTTGGACCACTTAGCCAGCTGCCCCAGCATCCAGCTCCACTCACCAGCAGGCCAACATTAGATCTTGGACCTCTGGTTCTATAACTACACACTCCAGAACCCAGTTCTACCTAAGTGGGCCAAGACTAGCCCCTGGGCCTCCTGGGGTCCTGCAGCGAGCAGCCTCATGATAAAACCTACCCACCAGTGGCTGGCAGCCTCTGCATAAGACAGGACCTGGCAATCAACTGGGGGCCAGTCACGCCTACCAGATCATCCACCATAGTCAGCCCACAGCAATAGAAGAACCCACACAGCCCAGATAGGGAACATCCCTAAAGCATATAGCTCCAGTGATCAGAAGGGAGTGTGTTGCTGGGACACATATGATGTCTCCTACAGAAGGCCACTTCTCCAAGGTCAAGAAATATAGCCAATCTATTGGATACATAGAAATAAAAACAACAAATTAGGCAAAATGAGGGGACAGAGAAATGTGTTCAAAATGAAGGAACAAGATAAAAGCCCAGAAAAACTAAGTGAAGTGGAGATAGGCAATCTACCCAATAAAGAGTTCAAGGTAATGATCAAAAATATTATCATAGGGACTTCCCTGGTGGTGCAGTGGTTAAGAATCCACCTTCCAATGCAGGGGACATGAGTTCTATTCCTGGTTGGGGAAATAAGTTCCCACAGGCTACAGGGCAACTAAGCCTGTGCACCACAACTACTGAGCCTGCACTCTCTGGAGCCCACGCACCACAACTAGAGCATCCACACATTGCAACTACTGAGCCCGTGTGCTCTGGAGCCTGTGCACCGCAACTAGAGAGAAGCCTGCGTGTTGCAATGGAGAGCTGATGCACCACAGTGAAAGATCCCATGTGCCACAACTAAGACCCGATATAGCCAAATAAACATTAAAAAAAAAAAAAGATATCATCATAGAACTCAGGAGAAGAATAGATGAACAGAGTGAGCAGTTAGAAGTTTTAACAAAGAGTTAGAAAATATGAAGAAGAACCAAACAGAGATGGAGAATACAATAACTGAAATGAAAAGTACACTAGATAGAATCAACAGTAGGTTAGATGATACAGAGGAACAGATCAGAGATCTGGAAGACAGAGTAAGGGAAATCAGTATAGAGGGACAGAAAAAAAAGAATAAAGAATAAAAAGAAATGAGGGCAGTTTAAGAGATCTCTGGGACAATATCGAGCATACTAACATTCACATTATAGGGGTCTCAGAAGGAGAAGTGAGAAAGCAAGGGGCAGAGAACATTTTTGAAGTCATAATAGCTGAAAACCTCCCTAACATGAGAAACGAAACAGACACACAGGTCCAGGAAGTCCCAAACAGAATCAACCCAAAGAGGAATACACCAAGAAGCACTGTAATGAAAATGTCAAAAATTAAAGATAAAGAGAGAATATTAAAAGCAGCAAGGTCCCATTTGTTTATTTTTGTTTTTATTTCCATTTCTCTGGGAGGTGGGTCAAAAAGGATCTTGCTGTGATTTATGTCATAGAGTGTTCTGCCTACGTTTTCCTCTAAGAGTTTGATAGTTTCTGGCCTTACATTTAGGTCTTTAATCCATTTTGAGCTTATTTTTGTGTATGGTGTTAGGGAGTGATCTAATCTCATACTTTTACATGTACCTGTCCAGTTTTCCCAGCACCACTTATTGAAGAGGCTGTCCTTTCTCCACTGTACATTCCTGCCTCCTTTATCAAAGATAAGGTGACCATATGTGCATGAGTTTATCTCTGGGCTTTCTAACCTGTTCCATTGATCTATATTTCTCTTTTTGTGCCAGTACCATACTGTCTTGATTACTGTAGCTTTGTAGTATAGTCTGAAGTCAGGGAGCCTGATTCCTCCAGCTCTGTTTTTTGTTCTCAAGATCTTTTGGATATTCGGGGTCTTTTGTGTTTCCATACAAACTGTGAAATTTTTTGTTCTAGTTCTGTGAAAAATGTCAGTGGTAGTTTGATAGGGATTGTATTGAATCTGTAGATTGCTTTGGGTAGTAGAGTCATTTTCACAACGTTGATTCTTCCAATCTGAGAACATGGTATATCTCTCCATCTATTTGTAGCATCTTTTGCACAGCAAAGGAAACCATAAACAAGACCAAAATACAACCCTCAGAATGGGAGAAAATATTTGTAAATGAAGCAACTGACAAAGGATTAATCTCCAAAATTTACAAGCAGCTCATGTAGCTCAATAACAAAAAAACTAACAACCCAATCCAAAAATGGGCAGAAGACCTAAATAGACATTTCTCCAAAGAAGATATACAGATTGCCAACAAACACATGAAAGAATGCTCAGCATCATTAATCATTAGAGAAATGCAAATCAAAACTACAATGAGATATCATCTCACACCAGTCAGAATGGCCATCATCAAAAACTCTAGAAACAATAAATGCTGGAGAGGGTGTGGAGAAAAGGGAACACTCTTGCACTGCTGGTGGGAATGTGAATTGGTACAGCCACTATGGAGAACAGTATGGAGGTTCCTTACAAAACTACAAATAGAGCTACCATATGACCCAGCAATCCCACTACTGGACATATACCCCGAGAAAACCATAATTCAAAAAGAGTCATGTACCAAAATGTTCATTGCAGCTCTATTTACAATAGCCAGGAGACGGAAACAACCTAAGTGTCCATCATTGGATGAATGGATAAAGAAGATGTGACACATATATACAATGGAATATTACTCAGACATAAAAGGAAACGAAATTGAGCTATTTGTTTGTTTTTATTTTTTTGCAGTACGCGGGCCTCTCACTGTTGCGGCCTCTCCCGTTGCGGAGCACAGGCTCCGGATGTGCAGGCTCAGCGGCCATGGCTCACAGGCCCAGCTGCTCCGCGGCATGTGGGATCCTCCCGGACCAGGGCAGGGACCCGCGTCCCCTGCATCAGCAGGCGGACTCTCAACCACTGCGCCACCAGGGAAGCCTCGAAATTGAGCTATTTGTAATGAGGTGGATGGACCTAGATTCTGTCATACAGAGTGAAGTAAGTCAGAAAGAGAAAGACAAATACCATATGCTAACACATATATATGGAATTTAAGAAAAAAAAATGTCATGAAGAACCTAGGGGTAAGACAGGAATAAAGACAGAGACCTACTAGAGAATAGACCTGAGGATATGGGGAGGGGGAAGGGTAAGCTGTGACAAAGCGAGAGAGTGGCATGGACATATACACACTGACAAATGTGGAGTGGGTGGCTAGGGGGAAGCAGCCGCGTAGCACAGGGAGATTGGCTCGGTGCTTTGTGACCACCTGGAGGGGTGGGGTAGGGAGGGTGGGAGGGAGGGAGACGCAAGAGGAAAGAGATATGGAAACATATGTATATGTATAACTGATTCACTTTGTTATAAAGCAGAAACTAGCACACCATTGTAGGGCAGTTATACTCCAATAAAGATGTAAAAAAAAAAAAAAAGCAGCAAGGAAAAGCAACAATTACATTCATGGAAACTCCCATATATCACCTGGTTTTTCAGCAGAAACACTGTAGGCCAAAAGGGAGTGCCCCTTTCATCAAAGGGAAAAATCTACAACCAAGAATACTCTACCCAGCAAGACTTTCAATCAGTTTTTTTTGCCGTACACGGGCCTCTCACCATTGTGGCCTCTCCCGCTGTGGAGCACAGGCTCCAGACGTGCAGGCCCAGCGGCCATGGCGCACGGGCCCAGCCGCTCGGCGGCATGTGGGATCCTCCCGGACCGGGGCACGAACCCGTGTCCACTGCATCGGCAGGCGAGCTCTCAACCACAGCGCCACCAGGGAAGCCCCTTTCAATCAGTTTTAATGGATAAATCAAAAGTGTTACAGACAAGCAAAAGCTAAAAGAGTTCACACCACACCAGCTTTATAAGAAATGTTAAAGGGACTTCACTAAGTGAAAAAGAAAGGCCACAACTAGAAACATGAAAGTTATGAAAGGATAAATCTCATTGGTAAAGGCAAATACACAGTAAAGGTAGCAGATCAGCCATGTATAAAGTGAGTAGGAAAGGTAAAAGACAAAAGTAGTAGAATCATCTCTATCTGCAATAAATAGTTAAGGGATACACAAAACAAAAAGATGTAAAATATGATGTCAAAAACAGTAAACATGAGGAGGGGATAAAAATTCAGGGTTGTTAAAATGTATTTGAACTTAAGAGATCAACAACTTAAAACAATCACAGATAGATAAATACTTATGTACAGTGTGGAGAATATAGTTAATAACTATGTATCTTTGAATGGTGACATATTGTAACTAGACCTATCCTGGTGATTATTTTGAAATGTAAAGAACTACCAAATCACTATGTTGTGTAATAGGAACTAACATAGTGTTGTAAGTCAATTATACCTCAAAAACAAACAAACAAACTTATAGAAAAAGAGAGCATATTTGTGGTTACCCGAGACAGTGAGGTGGGGGGAGGGAGAATTGGATGAATTGGTGGTCAAAAAGTAAAAACTTCCAGTTATAAGATAAATAAGTACTAGGGATGTAATATATAGCATGATAAATATAATTAACACTGCTGTATGTTGTATGTAAAAGTTGTTAAGACAGTAAATCCTAAGAGTTTTCATCCTTAGGAAGACAGTTTTTTCTAATTCTTTAGAAATAGAAAAATTTATATTTTTCTATAAAATAAAATTCTATAAAATAGAATTTTATATCTATATGAGATGATGGATGTTCCCTAAATTATTGTGGTAATCATCTCATGATGTGTGTAAGTCAAATCATTATGTTGTATACCTTAAACTTATACAGTGCTTATGTCAATTATATCTCAAAACTGGAAGAAAAAAATAAAATAAAACCTAAAAAAAAAAAAAGGAATAGAATGCCAAATAAGAAAAACTGAAAAAATCAGAAAATAAGGAAACGCTCTAGAAAATAAAATATACGATAACAGAAATAAATAAAAAACAATGGAATTTTCGGAAAATTAGGTTGAGGAACTCAGAAAGCAGAGCAAAAGGCAAAGAGATAAAAATAAAAGAGAAAAGATAAGACAGTTAAAGAATCAGCCCAGCAACCCCAACATCTGAATAATACAAGTTCCAGAAAGAGAGAGTCAAGAAAACAGAGAGAAGAAATTTAAGAAAGAAATAATACAATTTTTTTCGCTTAGAGCTAAAGAACATATGTTTTTCAATTGTGTTAAAAAAACCAAAATCCAACTGAGTAAATTTGAAGATCTAATTGTCTTTATTCAATGATTCATGAATAGATCGGCATACCATCTAGTAAATAGAAGGGTGCTCTGAGGAGCTGTACAAAACGGAGGGTTTTTATAGGAGTGTTGGGCAAAGAATTTGTCAATAAAAGAAAAGAAGGCATGTTTTCAGGCTGGGTCACTTTCTTTTGAGAAGAAGGTGAGGGTCTATCATGCAGACTACCTCTTCTTCCTTTGACAGGGGGATGGAGAGAACACATGTGACAGAATACCTCACTGATACTGACCAGAAAATTCCAGACTGGCTAATTAAGATTATGTCCCTGGGGAAGGTCATAACTACAATTAGGTCAGATATTAAATCTAGGTTTCTGGTCATGGGCTTTAGCACAAGTGACACCATTTGGGGCCTGTGGTTTTCTCTTTCACAAAGGGCCCATCTGATTCCCAGAAATATAAATGAAAAAACACCCACTTCCAGCCACAAGATCGTGCATAGAAAAAGAAAAGGAATAGAAAAAATATTCTCAAAACTTTCAGAGAGAAGGGGTTTCCCTGGTGGTGCAGTGGTTAAGAATCCACCTGCCAATGCAGGGGGACACGGGTCTGGGAAGCCCTGGTCTGGGAAGATCCCACATGCGGCGGAGCAACTAAGCCCGTGTGCACAACTACTGAGCCTGTGCTCTAGAGCCTGTGAGCCATAGCTACTGAGCCCGTGTGCCACAAGTACTGAGCCCGTGCACCTATAGCCTGTGCTCCACAACAAGAGAAGCCACCATGATGAGAAGCCTGTGCACTGCAATGAAAAGTAGCTCCCAATCACTGCAACTAGAGAAAGGCTGTGCAGAGCAACGAAGACCCAATGTAGCCAAAAATAAATAAATAAATTTATAACAAACAAACAAACAAAACAATAAAAAAAACCAACTGACTAGTAAATTGGTTGAATTTGCCAGCTGGCACCAGGAGGGGGCAGGAGCGAGCTGACCCAGGGCTTTCTAAATGACTTGATGGAAAACCCTAAAGTCACTACTGTGCATTGTGACCTTACTTTCACTGTTTCCTCTCTGTTTTTTTTTTTTTTTTAATGTTTAAATTTAATTTAATTTATTTTTTATACAGCAGGCTCTTATTAGTTATCTATTTTATACATATTAGTATATATATATGTCAATCCCAATCTCCCAATTCAGTCTATGACCACTCCCCACCACCACCACCACTTTCCCACCTTGATGTCCATAAATTTGTTCTCTGCATCTGTGTCTTAATTTCTGTCCAGCAAACCGGTTCATCTGTACCATTTAGCTAAGTTCCACATATATGTGTTAATATACGATATTTGTTTTTCTCTTTCTGACTTCACTCTGTATGACAGCCTCTAGATCTATCCATGTCTCTACAAATGATCCAATTTTGTTCCTTTATATGGTTGAGTAATATTCCATTGTATATATGTACCATATCTTCCTTATCCATTCATCTGTCAATGTGCATTTAGGTTGCTTCCATGACCTGGCTATTGTAAATAGTGCTGTAATGACGATTGGGGTGCATGTGTCTTTTTGAATCATGGTTTTCTCTGGGTATATGCCCAGTAGTGGGATTGCTGGGTCATATGGTAATTCTATTTTTAGTTTTTTAAGGAACCTCCATACAGTTCTCCATAGTGGCTGTATCAGTTTACATTCCCACCAACAGTGCAAGAGGGTTCCCTTTTCTCCACACCCTCTCCAGCATTTATTGTTTGTAGATTTTCTAATGATACCCATTCTAACTGGTGTGAGGTGATACCTCATTGTAGTTTTGATTTGCATTTCTCTAATGATTAGCGATGTTGAGCAACTTTTCATGTGCTTCTTGGCCACCTGTATATCTTCTTTGGAGAAATGTCTATTTAGGTCTTGTGCCCAATTTTGGATTGGGTTGTTTGTTTTTTTAATATTGAGCTGCATGAGCTGTTTATATATTTTAGAGATTAATCCTTTGTCCATTGATTCATTTGCAAATATTTTCTCCCCTTCTGAGGGCTGCCTTTATGTCTTGTTTGTAGTTTCCTTTGCTTTGCGAAAGCTTTTGTTTCATTAGATCCCATTTGTTTATTTTAGTTTTTATTTCCATTACTTTAGGAGGTGTATCAAAAAAGATCTTGCTGTGATTTATGTCGAAGAGTGTTCTTCCTATGTTTTCCTATAAGAGTTTTATAGTGTCCAGTCTTACATTTAGGTCTTTAATCCATTTTGAGTTTATTTTTGTGTATGGTGTTTGGGAGTGCTCTAATTTCATTCTTTTACATGTAGCTGTCCAGTTTTCCCAGCACCACTTATTGAAGAGACTGTCTTTTCTCCATTGTATATCCTTGCCTCCTTTGTCATAGATTAGTTGACCATAGGTACATGGGTTTATCTCTGGGATTTCTATCCTGTTCCATTGATCTATATTTCTGTTTTTGTGCCAGTACCATACTGTCTTGATTACTATAGCTTTGTAGTACAGTCTCAAGTCAAGGAGCCTGATTCCTCCAGCTCCATTTTACTTTCTTAAGATTGTTTTGCCTATTCGGGTTCTTTTGTGTTTCCATAAATTTTAAAGATTTTTTTGTCCTAGTCCTGTGAAAAATGCCATTGGTAATTTGATAAGGATTGCATTGAATCTGTAGATTGCTTTGGGTAGTATAGTCATTTTCACAATATTGATTCTTCCAATCCAAGAACATGGTATATCTCTGCACCTGTTTTTGTTATCTGATTTCTTTCATCAGTATATTATAGTTTTGTGAGTACAGGTCTTTTACCTCCTTAGGTAGGTTTATTCCTAGGCATTTTACTCTTTTTGTTGCAATGGTGAATGGGATTGTTTCCTTAATTTCTCTTTCTGATCTTTCATTGTTAGGGTATAGGAATGCAAGAGATTTCTGTTCATTAATTTTGTATCCTGCTACTTTACCAAATTCATTGATTATCTCTAGTAATTTTCTGGTGGCATCTTAAGTGTTCTCTATGTATAGTATCATGTCATCTGCAAACAGTGATAGTTTTACTTCTTCTTTTCCAATTTGTATTCCTTTTATTTCTTTTTCTTCTCTGATTGCCATGGCTAGGACTTCCAAAACTATGTTGAATAATAGTAGTGAGAGTGGACATCCTTGTCTTGTTCCTAACCTTAGAGGAAACACTTTCAGTTTTTCACATTGAGAATGATGTTTGCTGTGAGTTTGTCATATATGGCTTTTATTATGTTGAGATAGGTTCCCTCTATGCCCACTTTCTGGAGAGTTTTTAACATAAATTTGTGTTGAATTTTGTCAAAAGCTTTTTCTGCATCTATTGAGATGATCATATGGTTTTTGTTCTTGTTTGTTAATATAGTGTGTCACATTGATTGATTTGCATATATTGAAGCATCCTTGCATCTCTGGGATAAATCCCACTTGATCATGGTGTATGACCCTTTTAATGTGTTGTTGGATTCTGTTTGCTAGTATTTTGTTGAGGATTTTTGCATCTATATTCATCAGTGATAATGGTCTGTCATTTTCTTTTTTTGTAGTATCTTTGTCTGGTTTTGGTATCAGGGTGGTTGTGGCCTCATAGAAGGAGTTTGGGAGTGTTCCTTCCTCTGCATTTTTTTGTAAGAGTTTGAGAAGGATGGGTGTTATCTCTTCTCTAAATGTTTGATAGAATTCACCTGTGAAGCCTTCTGGTCCTGGTCTTTTATTTGTTGGAAGGTTTTTAATCACAGTTTCAATTTCATTACTGGTGATTGGTCTGTTCATATTTTCTATTTCTTCCTGGTTCAGTCTCGGGAGGTTATACCTTTCTAAGAATTTGTCCATTTCTTCCAGGTTTCCATTTTATTGGCATAGAGTTGCTTGTAGTAGTCTCTTATGATGCTTTGTATTTCTGTGGTGTCCGTTGTAACTTCTCCTTTTTCATTTCTAAATTTATTGATTTGATTCCTCTCCTTCTTTTTCTGATGAGTATGACTAAAGGTTTAACAATTTTCTTTATCTTCTCAAAGAATCATCTTTTACTTTTACAGATCTTTGCTATTGTTTCCTTTGTTTCTATTTCATTTATTTCTGTTCTGATCTTTATGATTTCTCTCCTTCTACTAACTTTGTGTTTTGTTTGTTCTTCTTTCTCTTGTTCCTTTAGGTGTAAAGTTAGATTGTTTATTTGAGATTTTTCTTGTTTCTTGAGGTAGGCTTGTATTGCTATAAACTTCCCTCTTAGAACTGCTTTTGCTGCATCCCATAGGTTTTGTATTGTCCTGTTTTCATTGTCATTTGTCTCTAGGTATTTTTTGATTTCCTCTTTGATTTCTTCAATAATCTCTTGGTTATTTAGTAATGTATTGTTTAGCCTCCATGTGTTTTGTGTTTTTCACAGGTTTTTTCCCTGTAATTGATTTCTAATCTCATAACCTTGTGGTCGGAAAAGATGCTTGATATAATTTCAATTTTCTTAAATTTACTGAGCCTTGATTTGTGACCCAAGATGTGATCTATCCTGGAGAATGTTCTGTGTGCACTTGAGAAGAAAGTGTAATCTGATGCTTTTGTATGGAATGTCCTATAAATATCAATTAAATCTATCTGGTCTATTGTGTCATTTAAAGCTTGTATTTCCTTATTAATTTTCTGTCTGGATGATCTGTCCATTGGTGTAATTGAGGTGTTGAAGCCCCTACTATTACTGTGTTACTGTCGATTTCCTTTTTTATAGCTGTTAGCAGTTGCCTTATGTATTGAGGTGCTCCTATGTTGGGTGTATATATATTTATAATGTTATAGCTTCTTCTTGGATTGATCCCTTGATCATTATGTAGTGTCCTTCCTTGTCTCTTGTAACATTCTTTATTTTAAAGTCTATTTTGTCTGATATTAGTACTGCTACTCCAGCTTTCTTTTGATAACCATTTTCATGGAATATCTTTTTCCATCCCCTCACTTTCAGTCTGTATGTGTCCCTAGGTCTGAATTGGGTCTCTTGTAGACAGCGTATATATGGGTCTTGTTTCTGTATCCATTCAGCCAGCCTGTATCTTTCGGTTGGAGCATTTAATCCATTTACGTTTAAGGTAATTATCGATTTGTATGCATTACCATTTTCTTAATTGTTATGGGTTTCTTGTTTAGGTCCTTTTCTTCTCTTGTGTTTCCCACTTAGAGAAGTTCCTTTAGCATTTGTTGTACAGCTGGTTTGGTGGTGCTGAATTCTCTTAGCTGTTGCTTGTCTGTAAAGCTTTTGATTTCTCCATTGAATCTGAATGAGATCCTTGCTGGGTAGAGTAATCTTGGTTGTAGGTTCTTCCCTTTCATCACTTTTAATATATTGTGCCACTCCCTTCTGGCTTGTAGAATTTCTGCTGAGAAATCAGCTGTTACCCTCATGGGAGTTCCCTTGTATGTTATTTGTCGTTTTTCCCTCGTTGCTTTCAATAATTTTTCTTTGTCTTTAATTTTTGTCAATTTGATTACTATCTGTCTAGGGGTGTTTCTCCATGGGATTTTCCTGCCTGGGACTCTCTGTGCTTCCTGGTCTTGGGTGGCTATTTCCTTTCCCATGTTAGGAAAGTTTTCGACTATAATCTCTTCAAATATTTTCTTGGGTCCTTTCTCTCTCTCTTCTCCTTCTGGGACCCCTATAATGTGAATGCTGTTGTGTTTAATGTTGTCCCAGAGGTCTCTTAGGCTGTCTTCATTTCTTTTCATTCTTTTTTCTTTATTCTTTTCCATGGCAGTGAACTCTACCTTTCTGTCTTCCAGGTCACTTATCTGTTCTTCTGCCTCAGTTATTTTGCTATTGATTCTTTCTAGTGTATTTTTCATTTCAGTTATTGTATTGTTCATCTCTGTTTGTTCTTTTTTTTTTTTTTTTTTTTTTTGCGGTACGCAGGCCTCTCACTGTTGTGGCCTCTCCCATTGCGGAGCACAGGCTCTGGACGTGCAGGCTCAGTGGTCATGGCTCACGGGCCCAGCCGCTCCATGGCATGTGAGATCTTCCTGGACGGGGGCACGAACCTCTGTCCCCTGCATTGGCAGGCGGACTCTCAACCATTGCACCACCAGGGAAGCCCTGTTTGTTTGTTCTTTAATTCTTCTGGCTGTTTGTTCTTTAATTCTTCTAGGTGTTTGTTAAATATTTCTTGCATCTTTTTTTTTTTTTTTTTTTTTTTTTTTGTGGTACATGGGCCTCTCACTGTTGTGGCCTCTCCCGTTGCGGAGCACAGGCTCCGGACGTGCAGGCTCAGTGGCCTTGGCTCACGGACCCAGCCGCTCCACGGCATGTGGGATCTTCCCGGACCGGGGCACGAACCTGTGTCCCCTGCATTGGCAGGTGGACTCTCAACCACTGCACCACCAGGGAAGCCTTCTTGCATCTTTTTGATGTTTGCCTCCAGTCTTTTTCCAATGTCCTGGATCATCTTCACTATCATTATTCTGAATTCTTTTTCTGGAAGTTTGCCTATCTCCACTTCATTTAGTTGCTTTTCTGGGATTTTATCTTGTTCCTTCATCTGGTACAAAGTCCTCTGCCTTTTCATTTTGTCTGTCTTTCTGTGAATGTGGTTTTCCTTCCACAGGCTGCAGAATTGTAGTTCTTCTTGATTCTGCTGTCTGTCCTCTGGTCAATGAGGCTATCTAAGAGGTTTGAGAAAGCTTCCTGATGGGAGGGACTGGTAGTGGGTAGAGCTGGCTGTTGCTCTTGTGGGCAGAGCTCAGTAAAACTTTAATCCACTTTTGTGCTGATGGGTGGGGCTAGGTTACCTCCCTGTTGGTTGTTTGGCCTGAGGTGACCCAACAATGGAGCCTACCTTGGCTCTTTGGTGGGGCTAATGGAGGACTCTGGGAGGTCTCATGCCAAGGAGTACTTCCCAGAAGTTCTGTGGCCAGTGTCCTTGTCCCCACGGTGAGCCACAGCCACCCCCAACCTCTGCAAGACACCCTCCAACACTAGCAGGTAGGTCTGGTTCAGTCTCCTATGGGGTCACTGCTGCTCTCCCTGAGTCCCGATGCAGACAGTACTTTGTGTGTGCCCTCCAACAGTGGAGTCTCTGTTTCCTCCTGTCCTGTCAAAGTCCTGCAATCATGTCCTGCTATCCTTTAAAGTCTGATTCTCTAGGAATTCTTCCTCCCGTTTCCAGACCCCCAGGGGAAGCCTGATGTGGGGCTCAGAACCTTCACTCCAGTGGGTGGAATTCTGTGGTATAAGTGATCTCCAGTTTGTGAGTCACCCACCCAGCCATTATGGTATTTGATTTTATTGTGATTGTGCCCCTCCTACCACCTCACTGTGGTTTCTCCTTTGTCTTTGGATGTAGTGTATCTTTTTTGGTGAGTGCCAGTGTCTTCCTGTTGATGATTGTTCAGCAGTTAGTTGTGATTACAGTGCTCTCACAAGAGGAAGTGAGTGCAAATCCTTCTACTCTGCCATCTTGAACCAATGTCCTTTTTTTTTTTTAATGCATATAGTAACTTACTGTTTACAGATGAAGACTCTGAATTAGGCACAGAGCAGTTAGAAAAGTTGTTCAAAGCTTCAGGACCAAGGAAAAGAGTACCATGATGGAATTCCAGCTTCACATCATTTCATCCTGGGATATGTTGGGAGTAGCAGTGACTTCTTTGTAATGATACAACCAGCTGACAACAGGTGCATGTGAACTGCTAACTTGGCACACCACTTTGGCATTCTCTTCTGTTTGAACTTTTGAGGACATACCACTTCTCTGAAAGTGAGTTTTTGTAAATTTCCAAAACAACAGTAGCTTCCTGTATCTGTCCTTTGGTATCTGTTGCTCAACAGGATATATATCTGTGCATCTTCTATATTTGCAATGTAGATGGCTAATCATGACCTAATACCTTCCTTCTGCACCACTACCTTCTGTGTTGAAATTATCTTCTCTCCTTGAGGAATTATACGAATCTGTACTCTCAGGTTCACCAATTGCTGTATGTGTGAAAAATTTAGATTCATCCACACTGAGTTCTACTTTGATAAGTGGAATTGTCACTTGAAGAACAGCTTTTTTCTTTTCCTTTGTGCTTAGTCTAGTTTCACTTGCTCAGAGGGTGCTGCATGCAGAGGTCTTGCACCCAGAACTTCAGACCAGGGTTCCTCGTTTTCTTTCTGTTTTTGTTTGTCATCTGTGAAATGAAGAGTTCACATTGAGTGATCCTTAGAGTCTCTTCCAGCTCCATAATTCTGTGTGTAAGGTTTAAATAGGAGAAGTTTGGCTTTGATCTAGGCTCTGGGGACAGAACAGAGAAGTCTTCAGACAAGAATTCCCCACCCTTATGAAGCTGACGTTCTGGTGGGGACTTCCAGAGTCCTGTGGCTGCCACAGTGATATGGAAGGTGTGAGGAATGGAGGGTGTGGGATGAACAGGGCCTCAAAACACTGCTTGACCAGTAGGCACTTGATCAGAAAACAAGTAATGCAGAAAACAGCAAGGGGTTTGCTGGAGAGTGTTAAGTACATCACTTGATCTGTGAGCACTGGTCTGCCACCTCTTATGACATGCTTCAATATTTTAATTATTTGATTAACAGCTATTCCCAGGTCTTCAATTATTCTTTATACTTAAAGGTAGAGGTTCGGTTCCAAATGGAATGTGCATGATCAGGCAGTGACCTACTTAATACTAGGTAACTTTTGTTGAATGATTATTATGTAATAAACGCTCTGCTAAACCATTTTCATGTATGATTACCTTTAACGTTTAATCTCACTACACACCTATGAGGTAGAAACTATTATCTATATTTTCTAGATAAGGAAACTGAGATTCAGAGAAGCTAAGCTCCTTACTCATGGTTATAGGATCAAGAGGAGATATATAATACTCAGAGCTGTTCTCTCTCTCTCTCTCTTTCTCTCTCTTTCTCTCATCCCAGTTTTCAGGGTGGCAAAAGTAATTCAGATTAGTGATTAACCACCTTTGGGAACATGGACTTTTCCTTTCCTTTCTTATTTTTTAATTAAGAATCCTTTATTTTTGTTCCCTGGTGCTCTAAGCCAGTTTACCCCTTGGTTTTTGTTCTGCCTAGTATCAACCAAAAAATAATGCAGGAGCCTGCAAATAAGAAAAGAGTATAAGGGACTTCCCTGGTGGTCCAGTCGTTAAGACTACATTTCCACTGCGGGGCATGCCACGCAGCACAGCCAAAAAAAGAAAAGAAAAAAAAAAGAGTTTATTTAGGGTCTTAAGAATTGCAATTCAGGAGACATAGATTTGGTTAATCCCAAGAGAGTGTAAGAGTGTTCCAGGGAAGAGAAAGAGTCAGGGACTTATAAAGACAAAAAGCCACAAGGTTCTTAAAAGTTGCCTGGTGAAAATTGTGGTTGACTCTGAAGGTATTTTAGGGTAGGGGCCAGATAATGTTATCTTCTAAGGAGTGACATGGCTGGTGTCAGAAGGAGAAAAATTGATCTTTATGGTGGAGTAGATATTTCTGCCATTGGTGAGGTCTGGTTAACATATAACACATAATGCCGCTGCACAATACACACTAGGGGTGGGGGTGGGAGGAGTCCAAAGGGCAGAGAAAAAGTTTTATGTTTAATTTTTTTCTTGTCTTGCCTTAAAATGTGAATTTTTATTTCATCACTTGTTTATTATAAAAGATACATTTCGGGAACAAAGTTATTGAAGAGATGGACAGAGCAAAGTTATGTGGGAAGGAGTGTGAAGCTTCCAGGTCCTCTCCAGGCTCACCACTCTCCCAGAACCTCCATGTGTTCACCAACCTGGAAGCTCTCTACCCCCTTGGCTGGGGATTTTTTTTGGAGGCTTCATTATGTAGGCATGATTGATTAAATCATTGAACACTGGACAGAACTCTATCTCCAGCCCCTCTCCCATCCCTGGAGATTGGAGGTGGGAGAGTAGAGGAGTCCGGGGAAGATGGGGCTGAAATTCCAACCCTCTAATCACATGTTTCGTTTCCCTGGCAACCAGCCAACAGCCTGAGGCTAGTCAGGAACCTCTTGCCACCAGTCATCTCACTACACAAAAAATCACTTCGCTTGGAAGATTTCAAGGGTTTTTGGCACTGTGTGCAAAGAAAGTATAAGACCAACATATATTTTTTATTATATCACCATATCACAGCCTCTTTCATTAGAATGTTAAGTACCATGATGGCAGAGAACTTTGTTTTGAGCTCACTGCTATATTCTGTGTTCAGCACAGTGCCTGGCACTGAGTGGTGCTCATTAAGCCCTGCTGAATGAGTAAATAATGAAGGCATGCATGAACAAATGAATACCTGCCTAAAATGGCAGACTGCTTTTCTGTATTTCTATATTTGAGAACCCGGTATTTACAGCTCACAGGCCCCAAACCACACAGCACTGGGGGCTGCAAGTGTTGGACCTTGACATGAAGTGTGACTTCTCACCTAACCAGCTGGTGGTTTCCTTTGCCTGCTGGGTGAGCTACTGAGGTGAGGTCTCCTTCTGCATCTGGCCTTGGGAAAGATCTTGAATGTCCAGACTCCAGATCTATTCGTATCCCTGGGCCCAACTTCATCACTGGTGGGAAAAAAAAAGAGGAAGGGGGAGAGTAATTCTAATTGTTTTACCATCTAAACTGGCTCAGAGGAGAGAGGGGGTGGGGGGAACGGATGCATTTGAAAGCTGACAGTTACAATTCTCCCCCTCTTAATCTTCACCCCTTTTGAAGTTCCTCCAACCTCAAGCCGGCCTCTCTGTAACATTTTCCTCTGATCATCGTGGAGGGGCTTCTGCACCTCTCCCCACCCATCCTCAGTCAGAGGAGGCACTTTCCATCCTCCTCCACCTCACCCCCAGCATGTGGGTCTCAGACTTTCCCTTGCCCCTCATAGTGGGCAACACCTTTGTTTTTCTTCATGGAATGTTTTTAAAAATTTCTTCCACTCTTGGACTTTCCTGGTGGTGCAGTTGTTAAGAATCTGCCTGCCAATGCAGGGGACACAGGTCCGAGCCCTGGTCCTGGAAGATTCCACAAGCCGTGGAACAACTGAGCCTGTGCGCCACAACTATTGAGCCTGCTCTCTAGAGCCCGCGAGTCACAACTACTGAGCCCGTGTGCCACAACTACTGAAGCCCGCACACCCTAGAGCCCGTGCTCCGCAACAAGAGAAGCCACTGCAAAGAGAAGCCCGCACACCGCAATGAAGAGTAGCACCGGCTCGCCGCAACTAGAGAAAACCCATGCGCAGCAACAAAGACCCAACACAGCCAAAAATAAATAAATAAATAAATGAAACAAAATTCTTCCACTCCATTATGTAATATGTGCTTTCTCATTAAAGAACATTTGACAAATGAAGACAAGTAGAAGAAAACCATGCCACCTATCACCCACCCCCAAAAAAACCAGTGTTAATACTTTGATGTTTTTCTCTTCTGATGAAATAAATTCATATTTTATGGCAAGACAGAAGAAAAATTTAAACATAAAATTTTTCTTTGCCATTTTGGCCTCCTTCCTCCCCGTTACTGTGTATTGTGCATCTGCAATAACCAGACCTCCTTAGGAGGTAACATTCCTTTTTAATCTCATAAAGGGTCATAACTCCTTAGGAGATAACCTTCCTTCTTAATCTTGTAAGGGGTCGTGACCCATGACTCACTACTTGCTTTGTACGCATAGAGCTGGATTGTGTAAACTGTCAATAATCCATCATTTGACTATAGCCATATGTCTGAAAACCATATATAACTGTGCTTTGGCCTCTAAGGGGCTGAACAGTCCTCAGAACTTTCTGAAAGACTGTCTCCCAGGTAATAATCCTCAGGTTGGCTCAAAGAAAATTTTCCATTTCTTCCTTAGATCAACTATTGATTAATTTTTTCACGACAATTTTTTGCATAGGCGTTTTTAAAAAGCAGTTTTAATTATACAGCATATTAAAAGTTACATTCTACTTTTTTCACTTGTGATGTTGTAGGGGAGGAAAAACAATCTTCCGCCCTCTACCTTTCTAGGTTCTATGACTGAGACCTTCCCCTTAATCAAAGATTAACAAGAGAATATTCCACCCCAAAATGTGCCACTTTGGCAGGTGGATTATTTTGAGCTGAAGGCAATCAAGACGGAACCAACTCAGAAAAAGCTTTTTACCATCCCTTAAACTGACTAAAAGAATTTAGAAATGGGGTCTGTGCCAGAAAGAGAGCTACGACCAGAGACAACTTTTTCATGAGTCACTTATCTGCATGGCAGGGCAAACATCTGTTAACCAAACATCTGCTCTTCTCATCTACCTGTGAGTTGTCTTCTACCCCTCTGAAGTCCCAGACCCCCATTTCTTTCATTAGCTCAGGATGATATATAGGTTTTAGTTGTCTGACTGCCTTTGAGTCTCATATTCTTATGGGTCCCTTGTACGTATAAAATTGAATTTGTTTTTCTCCTGTTACTCTGTCTTCCATCAATCTAATTATTATACCAGCCAACGAACCTAGATGGTGAAAAAGGGAAATTTTTTCTCCCCTACAATAGATACTTCTCTTTTAAGGGCTGAGTCTCCACTTTAATGCTTCTTTTACCTTATTCTGAGTTGACTTTTGGGAAGTTAACCATTTTTTATGTACTGTCTTCTTCCCTAAGCATCATGTACCATATGTGAATCTCCAACTACAGGCCAAGCACTTGTTTCATATAATCCTCACATTGCAAGCCCTATAAGGGTTTTAGAGATAAGAAACTAGAAGCTCATGAAACCCAAGTTTTGGTGAGGGTTACTCTGCTAGTAAGGGCTCTCAACCCCAGTCCTGACGGTCTCAAAAGCTATGTCCTTTCCTCCACCTACAGTTGGAGCTTTGAGCTCCAACCCCTCTCAAGCTTTGAGTCCCATCCTCCTCTGCAGTAGACAATGGCTGGTGGAGAGGGCGCTGCTTTTGTTCTAGCTTTGGCTGCATACTGAAGTGTGAAACTTCAGGCAAGTTTCCTAGTTTGTTTTGGTTTCAGTTTCAACATCTGTAAACTGGCCATACATACCCCAGACAAGCTGGTCCCACAGGAGTCATATGAGGACCCATGGGACAAAATTTACACAAAAGTAACTGGTCCCTAGCAAGGGATTGTAGGCTGGGGATGTGTGGGGAGAGAGGGGAGTCTTAGAAGACTCACTTCTTGTTGGGAGGTTTAGGCAGGTGCAAAATGCTAGTGGAATCTCAATGACACATTTTCTCCAGTGGAGTCAGGCAAACACCCAGAGAGGTTGTCATCTCAGTTTAGGGAATGCTGTAAATTAGTATTTTTTTCCACTTAGAATAATGGGGGACTCACACGCTTGCCTAAAGACCCACCTGGCTTTGGGCTGAAGGAGAGAGAACAACGCAGCTCAGAGAACAAAGTATCAACATTTTGACTAAAGACAGAATCAGTATTACTAATTTTTCCTCTTCCTTCAGTCTCCAATCTGACTTGGCATGGCATTTCTTTATTTAAAATTTTGATATTTTGTCCATCACAGTGATGGGGCAGAGAGCAGACCACCCCAAGATGTGCCACTCTGGCATGCAGATTATTTTGAGTTGAAAATTACCAAGGTTAGTCATCAGTTAGATCCATTAAACTTGTAACCTGCCTTCACTGATCAAGCTTGCTTTAATAGTTTTAACAAAAACTTTCATGTTCTCCAAGAGTCATGTAGCCTAAATGATAAGATGTTTGCCTTAATTGTTTTTCAGGAATTTGGAGTTAGCTATGTTCAGTTGGAGCTTGAGCCAGTTAAGACCTCTGGCCCTCCAAGTGGGCATGCATGAGTGTCCTCTCGGTGACCTTTTAACATCAGAGGGTCTAAAACTCCACCCTGAGGACATGCATGCAGCCGTTTTCCAAATATGCATCCTACGAAGAAGCCTGCAGTTTAGTTGCAGTGTGCAGAATGATGATTATCTCACCTTTTTTTTCTTATTTCCTTTCACCTTTTCCCACATTCCCCATGCTTCAGACCACCCTGCTTTCTTACCCCATAAATAACATGAACCCCTCACGTTTGAGGAGGTGGATTTGAGATTTGTTCTCCTGTCTCTCCACTTGGCTGTCTCAAGAATAAATCTTTTCTCTGCTGCAGATCTTGGTGTCTCAGGAAGAATCTTGAACTTACCCCTTACTGACTAAAAGACTTTAAGATAGGAGGCCTGTCCAGGAAGATGCTTTCACCATAGAAAACTATATAAAGTATTAGGAGTGGCAGACAGTGGTAGAACCTAGCAAAGCCCATTTGGTCAAAGTCCTGTGTCCCATTATCTTTTGATGGCCCAGTACACATTTGTTTACCAAACATTAACTCTTTTTATCTTCCTGTGAGTTACCTTACTTCCCATTGAAACTTCAGACTCCTGCCTCCTTCTCCTTAGTCCAGAATACATACACATCTCAGCTTGTCTTGCTGTCTTTGAAATTCTTCATACTTACATGGATTCCTACTGTGCATGTAATAAATTTGATTTTCTCCTGTTAATCTGCCTTATGTCATTTTAATTGCTAGCCAAAAGAACTAAGAGGGGAAAGAAGGGAAACACTCCTTCACCCGTAATGGATTTTTCGCATTAATTTTGATTTTTCTAAATATTGCACAAAAATATTATTTACCTTGATGGCTGAGTGTTTTGGTGCTCCCTTAAATTTTGTGCCATGATGAATGCCACACTGGCTTCACCCTAGGCCATGAATATGTGGTACAGTGTCACAGCTGAGGTGGCATCAGTGTCGGCCACACATATACTCAGTTGGTAGCTTCCCCTTCTGGCTCCAATGTAGATCACCCTCTCCTCCAAGTGCTGCTATAGCTACACTCCACCCCACTCCACCCCACACCAATCTTTGTGAGAATTAGAAAAAAGAAAATCTTCCTCAAGACATGTTTATTTTATTAAAAAGGTAATTGTAGTAATAAATACAGACATTTACAATATTTATATGTGAATCACACTCTATTTGATGTGGTGTCTCAGAAAGGACACATCTGTGAAGGGGAGCAGAATTTGTCACCTCAAAAATATGTCTCTTTGGCATAAGGATTATTTCATGCTGATTACTTTTAAGAAACAACAGACATAGGAAGAGCTCTGAAAATGAGTAGAAGTTACCCTTTTGTAAGAGACATTTACATTTACAAGAGAAATCTCCATTTGCGAGGGCGTCTCCTTCTCTGTACCAGGAGGAGGGGGGTGACTAAATCTCTAAAAACTCATCAATGGAGAGGGCAGTGATTTAAAACTGTGTAACAATCATGTGGTACTGTGCTTTGCCTGATAACCTCCCATAACTGTCCCCACCTCCATCTTCTTTTGTCTGGAGATGGTGATGGAAGAGGCCATTTCAGGGAGGTTTATTCAGTTTTCCTGGGTATCTCACATGTATATAGGAGGAATACTTGTTATTAAACGTGTTTGTTTTTCTTCTGTTAATCTTTTTATTGTGGGGTCTCAGTCAAGAACCCAGAAGGGCAGAGGAAAATTATTTTTTCTCATCTACATCTGCACGGCTCCACGTGGAGGCCAGCTGGGCCCTCCTCCAGGTTCCTCAGAGCTGGGGGACTGCCTCCTACTCACAACCTTTGTTTCCCCTCAAATCAGCCTCAGACTGTTCTGTTGGTCCCCTCCCTTTTAGTTTTTTTCTTGACAGCTTATTATCTCTTACATTGGCCATTTTATATCTGAAAGTTTTTTTTTTTTTGCGGTACGCGGGCCTCTCACTGCTGTGGCCTCTCCCATTGCGGAGCACAGGCTCTGGACGCGCAGGCTCAGCGGCCATGGCTCACGGGCCTAGCCACTCCGAGGCATGTGGGATCTTCCCGGACCGGGGCACGAACCCATGTCCCCTGCATTGGCAGGCGGACTCTCAACCACTGCGCCACCAGGGAAGCCCTATCGGAAGTTTTTTTTTCTCTAGATATTTCCTCTCTCTCTCTCTTTCTCTCTCTCTCTCTTTCTCTCTCATGGTTTAAAACAACAATTTTTAAATTTCTTACTATTCTCTGGATTTCCTAGCTGGTTCTTCTGCTTCACGTGGTGTTGATTGAGGTGTCAAGAATGATGGAATATCCAGAATGGCTTCACTCTCGTGGCTGGCAGCTGGTGCTGGCTGTCGGCTGGAAGCTCAGCTTGGCTGTCAGCCAGTGGACTTGCTCTTCTCCCACGTGGGCCTTTCTACACAGAGCAGATATTTTCTCCTTTCACAAACTTTAACACACATTTCTTCACTTTATTTCTAATAGTTCATATATTTGGACCCACAAAATGGTAGCTGCCCCAGTGGTCCAGCCCACATCACGAATCTAAGCCTAAGTCAGCCTGCACTTATGGGAAACACCTGTCCAGGAACCTAACATCCACTCATCACAATCCTCCAACTCAGCTTTCCCTAGCTCACCTTACCCTAGAAACTAGAACTTAGAGGGAAATTCCCACCTCTTAGCCGATCACGCCCTGTTTCTAAGTTGCCTCTTCTAAAACTCTATAAAACTCACTCTTGTCCAAAATCCCTCAGGAAGAGTGCTGCACTGCTTGTGAGGCACTGTACTCCCCCAATGCAGAAGTTGTTTTCCCTTGAATAAAGGAAATACTTCACAACCCTAGACCTGAGACCTCAGATCCCTTTCCAACATTTCCATTCAAGATGCGTGTCCAGGAAGACATCCAAAGCAACACTCTCCCTCCACATATTTCTCATTTCATTAAAAAGGTGAGCTCTATGGGGGCAGGGATCATGTCTGTCTTATTTGCTAGACTGACCTAACAGAGGTTCCTAATAAATATTCATTGATTGAATTAAACAACTTTAAATGTTTGCAAGTCTCCTATAAATAGATTGAAAGTATGTCTTCAGGGCAGTTCTTCCACTGAGATGGGCTCCTACATAGGCCTAAGGCCTGGGTTTCTCCCTTGTAGCACAAAAGTGTAAATGAAGCTGGGGCAGTGGTCAATCACACTTCTGAGTTTTCACTTGGCTTCTACCTGGTCTTCTACCTGGCTTCTCTGTCCTTGTGTTCTTTGACTCCCAAGTCCTGTGAATCCACACCTGACCCCCTGGGTGTTGGGAATCCGTGGTCAGGCCTGATGCCACTGCCCACGGAAATAATTCATGAAGGGTCGGTTTCAGGAGAACAGAGAGCACATCTGATGAAAATCACAGTTAGCTCAGCGCAGTGCCAGGCACGTCGTTGATGAGTCAGTAAATAAATCCATTTCTGACTGCTGTCTTCTGCTTCTGCGGGGAACATCAGCTGGCTGATCCGAAGTTCTTGCCCTCTTGGCAACCTAACCCTTGGTATATTCCTCATCTCCAAACCCTGGAAGGGGAGCTGTCATTCAAATGTGTGAAACCGCATTTACATTTCAACAGAGATGCTTCTAAGCCCTTGCTTTGAGTTGGCTGATAAATTCCCAATCACATTTCCAGGAGGGATTCTGGATTCGAAGAGATTTCTCAGCAGTGGGTAGGATGAAGAGCTCTCTCTCTCTCTCTTTTTTTTTTTTGGCCTCACCACACTGCTTGTGGGATTTTAGTTCCCCAACCAGGGATTGAACCCCGGACCTCAGCAGTGACAGCACAGAGTCTTAACCACTGGACCACCAGGAAATTCCCAGATTGGGAACTCTTAAGTCTGTAGGAGCCTAAGGGATACTTTATTCTGGAAGGAAGTCAGTGTCCTTCATTCTTCCTTGATGTTTTTGATTAAGTCAGTGAAATCTTTTGACCATTTTCTTTGGAGCACATGGCTGCTTAGTTGACATTCTCATGGGTAAATTTCCTTGGTGTGTCTGGCAACGTGGGCAGTGAGTGGGATTTCTCCACCTGCTGGGCAGACATAAGGATGCAGAACACTGAAGAGGAGCAGAACTATGGATCCCCTCAGGAGACCCCACCATCCCAGAAACTCTTCATTGCCAAGGGTACCCAACCTAAACCTCTCGCTATGCTTTCTCCCACTGTTTAGTCATTTTGACCTTAGAAAAACTACTCCTCAAGCCTAACCCACATTTATCTTGTTGAATGCTTAATGAACTCAACTTTCCTTCTAATGATCTATCCAAACCAACCTTTCCTATTACTAGGCAAAGTGCATTACCCATCCTCATTTTTCTGATGTGGTTGGGAGAGGAGACAGGAAGGCATTCCTGGCTTCTGCCAAGTGTGATCTGTGAAGGAATAAGCTTTAAAAGCTTACTACGTTAGTAGCTTGACTGGGGAGAAGTTGCAAATCGCATGTAACATAGCTAGACCATGGAAAAGAAGAGGAACACTCTCCTGCCTCCAGTTTACTAGTGGCTCAGAAACAAGCCGGAGTTGTCTCCCCAGCCATCCCTTTCTCCCAGGCACAGCCTAAGCCATGGAACTTTCCCCAGGCCCTCAGTCAGGATCCTGCTGATTTTCCCTATTGATCCTGCCTGGAACCTCTCTCCTACTCTATTTGTTCCACATTGCCCCCATTTTCACTCCTAAAACACAGTTCTCTTCTATTCCCCACATACTTGTGTAACCTTAAGCAAAGGGAATGGGTATCCTGGTGTGCCTTTTAGTACCAGGGAAAATGAGATCTCTGGGGTCCAAGAAATTCTAGCTAAACTTGAAACAGGAAGAAGGATGGGACAGCTAAGATAAAACTCAGCTCTAAAGCTTCTTACCTTTGGGGGTATTTGCACAGTGGAATAAAGTGTATTTACTGCATTTTCCTCTGGTACAGTGCTCTGTTAAAAAACAAAAAACAAACAAAAGAAATCATTGCCAACCCCCTGGGTCACATAGACAAGGCCAAAGAGACATCCAGAATCCAGAGAAGGGAAAACAGAGGTGGGAGGAGACGGTGAGAGAGAAGAGAGGGTTCTGGAGCCTGAATGGGGGAGTGGGAAGTGCTCTTGTCAGTGACTGCTATTGTAATTATTAATGACTTTTTTCAAGAAGCAATTGCGGGCTTCCCTCGTAGCACAGTGGTTAAGAATCCACCTGCCAATGCAGGGGACGCGGGTTCGAGCACTGGTCTGGAAAGATCCCACATGCCACGGAGCAACTAAGCCCGTGCACCACAACTACTGAGCCTGTGCTCTAGATCCTGCAAGCTGCAACTACTGAAGCCCATGTGCCTAGAACCCGTGCTCCGCAACAAGTGACGCCACTGCAATGAGAAGACTGAACCGCAACGAAGAGTAGCCCCTGCTCAACACCACTAGAGAAAGCCCGTGCACAGCAACAAGGACCCAATGCAGCCAAAAATAAATAAAATTTTAAAAAGAAGAAATTGCATTATTTTAAAACTGTATCTTGTTTAAACTGTATGAGCTATGAGCCTCCTAAGGTTATTAAAGGATAATTTGAAATCATATTGTCAATGTTGGAAATAAACTTTTTCATCAGTCAAAAGAACTTATGGGGCAAATCAGAAATGATGACTAAAGGGACAAAACAAAACAAAACAATGACAGCAATAACAAAAGCTCCTTCCAGGCTGGAGAAAAATATCCTGGGTCAGTGAAGTTTATTCCTGAACATCTAGGACAGTCTTGTGGTCTCCAGGGAATGTGTCTTGAGCAGGGGAAGAGGGAGGATGGTGATAAAGTGATCGAATTTGACAGAAGCCGGGCTGAGTGAAGCACAAAGAGGTCACCCCTGTGAGGAAGGAAGGAGCTCTCAGGACACCAACAACTTCGAAGAGGAAACATAATACCTCCTCTTGGAAAAGTTGTGGATAAGTGTAAGGAGATGCATCCTGATCAGGAGACACTGAAGGCTGGAGTAAAACTAAGAGTTTTGAAGCTCCAAAGTGCTTTTATTTCTTCATTAAGTGGGCCAATGTGGAAAGGGCACTATGAAACCTAAGGAGCAAACTAGCCTCAGCTGCAATGATTTTTGCCAGGGGACCTTTTGAAGCTGTCTACCTAGTTCTTGTCTACAAATTGTCTCTTGTTATTTGCATTTCTTTAAACCTTAGTCTTAGGATTTTCTTTTCAAAGAGTGTTCTTTGAATTAACCTTGTGTTTGTTCACTGCAGCTTGGCGACCCACACTTGGGAAGCCTTGAGTGAGGGCCCAGAGCCACCATGGACCCTCTGAGCCCCCTCCTGATGCTTCCTTGAGTTGCCTCAGAGGAAATGGCATCTCTAAAGCCAGTTTTCTGATACCATAACTCAAACATCATATCAAAGTCACATTTCTCTACCCACCATCCTATGCAAAAGGAATTGGGTCTGTTGAGTGGCCATTTTGAACAGTGGAGGGGAAGGAGTGATTCCGTAGATCACAGTGTGAGCGTTACTGGCTAGGTCAGAGCCAGATGCTCCAGGGGCCACCAGTTCCTGCACAAGAGAGAATCCATGAAGACTTGGGGGAGGCACAGGTACATTGGGTTTAAAGGGTTATACATTTTCATTTCCCATGTTGCCCAAATCCATGGAAAAATCTCAAGTAAAGCAAGGAGGGCCTCAGAGAGGAGAATCAGTCCCCAGGAAAGACGGGAAAGAACTCACATTTAAGTAAGAGATTGTGTCATACTCCGAGGCCTCTCCAAAAGTGGGGGAGTAGTTAAGAGTTTCTGGATGAAGGTTCAGTCCCTTCTTCTCTTCAATGGACTCTGAAACCAAGTTGGGAGAGAATCAGAGCTGGCTCCTCTTTCCCCTGGCCACCCACATTGGCCCACCATCTGGATGACCCACTTAGGGTGACCAACCATCCTGATTTCCCTGTAACTGAAGGGTCTTCCAGGACATGAGACTTTCAGTGCTAAACCCAGGAACCCCAAGATGAACTGGTCACCCTCATCACTTCACTTCCCAATTTCTGGACAAAGGCAGCCAAAAGAGGAAGCAGAGGAGATCAGAAATGTTTTTACAGTGTTTACAGGAGGGAGAGAATATCTCAAAGTTTTCAGTTCGTACCCAACCAACGCTTAGGTCCCTCCCCAATACCCTGAGTGGACAGTATCAGTGGGAACCCGAGAAGACAAATCAGCAGGGTTTAGGGACACAGAGCATGGGGTACAGCCTGGAGAAAGACAGAGAAAGGCTTCTCCAGGAGTAATGTATCTAGACTGAGGTGGGGAGTAGAGAGAAGTCTCTGGAGTTGATCCAATGGAGAGAACTGGGATGGATTGGGGGCTCTGACAGGGATGGGCTGAACGGACGGTGCTGGTTTGTGGACCTCAGGGTTGAAGGCCATGGCCTCCCAGTCAGGGGAGCAGAGTCAACAGTGTGTGACCTGTGTCAGCAGGAGGGATACACTAGTAAGTCCCTCTGAGGGGAAGGAGAAGGGCAGGCACTGGAGAAGGAATTAGGAGAACCTTTGTCTTAGGAGAGAAGTTAAGGGCTCAGGTATTCTCTCCACTCCAGAATTAAGGAGTACAGATGGCTGGTGCTGTCCTTTAGGACAGAGATGATGGCTTCTTCATTTCTGCATCCTTAGTGCCTAACACCAAGCTTGGCACACAGTCCAACATACTGTTGAATGAGTGAAGGAGAAAATGCATGATTGAGGGTGAAGACAAAAATAGTTCACGCTCTACCTTTTCTTCTTTCTCTTCGTATGATCAAAATAATTAGCACCAGTGCAATGAAACAGAGCAGGGTGAGTGACAACAGGAGTTTGAGGATCACAGTGGTAGCCAGGCCACCAGCAGCACCTTTAAAGAGAGAATGGGTGTAGGCACAGGGCAGGGAGAAGAGTCAGCTAGGGAAAATGACCCAACTTTTGGAGCAATTGCAACCTTCCTCCCAGTCTGATGACTTCCCCAGGGCTTCCAGTTTTCACAAAGGGCTTGTTCCCAAGGGGGGCCAGGAGCTGAAGAAGATATAGGTCCTAAGACCAGGGGCTCCTGGAGAAAGAGGAGAGACAGTCACCTTCACAGAGCTTCCAGGCAAAGATGGGGTTTGAGGAGTTGCTGCTGATGGGGTTTCTGGCCATGCAGATGAAGGTCATATCACTTTTCTCCTGCCTCCAGGATATGGGGAGGGTGGAGCCACTATGGGACTCATTGGTCACCTGTCCCAGGGACTTCCAGCTGTAAGTTACATCCTCTCCTCCCTGTTCCATGGAACATGTCAGATTGGTTATACATGTGCCATTCTTATTGTTCTGCAGACCTATGATGACTTTGGGCTTTGACAGGTGCTCTGTAAAAGAGAAATAGACAACCAAGTGTGGAAATTATGCCCATAGCCCTCATTTTTTCTGCATTATTCTTGTAAACCTTGGACCTGAATCTCCCTGGTGTGCTACAGAGTGGAGAGGAAGCAGCAATTCAGAGCAGAATTCTCATTCTTATCTGGGGAAGAGAACAATCTAGGTCAGATTGCCCACAGCCATAAAACAACAACAGTAGTAATAGAAATAATTACAATGCAACAAGAATGAGCTGCCATTTACTAAGCACAGGCATATGGTAAGCACTGTGTTAAAAGCATTTTAGATGTTCATTAGTTTTATCTTTTTTGGAGGCTCCCTATTCCCCTGTCCTCAGGCTTCCTTGAAGAGACTCACTTTACTCTCTAGGAGAGAACAAAGGTATTGGAGCAACACTTCTGGTTCCCCTCTCTACCTTGTGCTCACTCTTTCAGAGGATGAGCAATTGTTTCATTGCTGAGATGGTGAGTCTGACATCCCTCATCTACATTTCTCTATTTACATGTTTGGGCTGTTATGATTGCTGTTTAAATGTGGTTTACCCTCCCCCCTCCCCCCACCCCTGCTAGTTTGCCTGCAGAATGCAGGTCTTCCATTCTTCTCAACTATATCTATATGGAGGACACACCTGGATCAAGGTGCATGGTCTACCTCCTACATGCAAACCTGCAGGCCCATCTCCTGGTGTCCCTGATATTGCAGCTCAGTGAGAAAGGCAGCTATTCTTTTAGCTGGTTGAGTAATTGTTTCATAAGTTCATTTTCCCTGAATAGGCACCAAAGTCTAGACTTGGGGGAAAGTATTTTTATTATCCAGCTTTACCAGAAAAAATAAAACTGATATTTTTATCTTCCTTTCTGATTCTTGTGTCTATTTCTCATTTGGTTAGAATCTTCACCGGAAGAGGTGTGATTGATAGTTATACCTGATAATCTTTCTAAGATAGGTATCACTTTACTCCCCATTACAGATATGGAAACTAAGTTTCAAAGAGATCAAGTAACTTGTCGAAGGCCATGTAACTAGTAAGTAGAGAAGCCAACATTTGACCTGCGTGATTGTCACTTCTCATAAAGCCTATCTGCTGCACCACAATCCTTCTTACTGAATATCTAAGAGGGGACTTCAAGGGTTGGCTATATCTACTTCATCCATGCATGAGTTCCCTCTTCCACTTTATTGCCAAGGGTTTATCCAGCCTTTGTCTGAACAGCTCCAATATCAGGGAGTTCACCATTTTAAGAAGGCAGTCATCCACCTTTGGAACTGGTTCTGCTCACCATAGACACGCAGCTCATACTCCTGGGTTAGGGGATCCTGGAGGGTTGAGCTGTGTATCTCCACACGGTAGACACCTGAGTCATTCTTCTTCAGTTTGCTGAGCTTCAGGGAGTAGCCTTCATGTGGGAAATTCACCCTTTCCTTGTTACGATGTTGGGTCACTATGATAAGGGCTTTTTTGTCTGCCAACGTTGGCTGTATGGTGACAAGAGTGGTTGTGTTGAAGACCCAGATAATGCTGTCAATTGGATCTGCTGAGAGATTCAGTGGGAAATTCACAGACCCACCAAGGGCACCAACTAGCTTTTTCAGTACTCCACAGGCTGCTGGCCCTGTAAAAACAGAGAACCATAAAATAAACCTGAGTTCCTGACCTTGCCACCAATTACTCACTCCCTTTGGGTCCTGGAAAGGTCCCAAGAAACCCTCTCAGTCTAACCCAACCAGTCCTGGGAAACCCTTTGGAACCTCACTCACACAAAGGCACTGAGGTCAGAACTCTCTGTCTGAAAGGGGTGACTACAGGCAAACCCACCCCATTCCCAGAGATTTCTGGCTGAAAAGACCAAGCTCTGAGGTAGACCATGAGGTTGGCTGCATCCTTGACAAGTTCCTGTGGGGTGACAAGTGGGGAGGTTACTGTCCAAGCTCCATTTAGGACTCTCAGATTGCTCCTGGGAGAGCTGATTTTGTTGCAGATGAAGAAGGTAACAGTCTATCTGACCTGGGGCAGAGGTTCTTAAGCACAAACCAGGGCATCGAGAGGCAAGCTGTAAGTCTTTAAAGATAGTGATAGCTTAGAAGTTTGAGGATGATTTATCTTTTTATTTTATGGTGGATGGGAGTGAATTAAAGCTCATCCCCAAATGAGGTTCTCATTCACTTGAATTCCAATATCCTTCCTTGAGTGGAAAGGAAAAGGGTGAGTGACTGGGAGCTCTGGAATATGCCCAGGCTACCTTGTGATGTTTAACCTGAACTATCAGGAATTGTAGTAGGGCTTTACTGCTCCCTGCCTCCCAAATTTCTGTTTCAGTGCAATCTTAATTCACCTCAGAGAGTGTGACTTGCAAACAACCATCACTGATTTTGTGGCTCCAGGTGAAAAACAGTTAGGAATGGCTGCTGAAAAAGCTTCCAGAAGTGGTCAACTGAGCAGCAACCTAATAAATAGCCCATGGGCCAAACCTGGCCTGCCCCCTGTTTTTGAAAATAAAGTTTTATTGGAACACAGCCATGTTCTTTCCTTTGCACATTGTCTGTGGTTGCTTTTCCACTACAGAGGCTGAGTTGGATAGTTGTGACAGAGCTCATACTGCCTGCAAAGCTTAAAATTTTACTATTTGGCCCTTTACAGCAAAAGTTTGTTAACTGGATTTGATTAAAAAAACAAAAACAAACCTAAGATTCAAAAAAAGTAAGTAAGTTTTCCAAGGGCACAAAGCTAGCAGGTGATAATTTGAGGATTTAACCCAATGTCACTCCAGCCCTGGAGTCTGGACTCTTTCCACTATGGCTCAGTTTGAAGGTCCCTTGGCATTTTTACCAGCTCCAGCCCTTTCCATTAGTCCCCTTCTTCAGTTCCCTCAAGGGCTCAGGTGTCAATTCTGAAGCCCTGGGGTCTCATGGAATCCCGATTTACCATTCAAGTCCTTTGGTGACCTTCCTTCAAGTACAAGCTGCTCTACCAGTGCCCCCAGAGTAAGGGAATCTGGTGCTACCAAATGTTGACCTAGCCCCTTGATAACAGGTCTTGGATCTTGACCAAATTTTTTGCTAAATTTATCTCTAAAAGTACTTGTTTCTCTTCCTGAGTAAATGCCTTTTAGGAGCTGATTCCTGTTTTCAAACAGTTTTCCCCTATAATTTATATATATGCATACATACTTTGGATCACTCAAGCCTTTATCAAATCATCCTGTTAAGTAAGCTATTTTCCAAAAAGCTACCCTCCCTGCTACTCTAATACTAAGGGAGGATGGTTTTTCGTTACTTTCTCTTTGATCATCTCATGGGGTGTCAAAATATTTCCACTAAATGTTATAGACAAAACCAGTTTTATTTGAATTTTTGATTTATCAATTAATGTATTCATTCTCTTACTTCAACCATGAGATGGAAGGGGTGAATATTTTGCAGTCAAATAAAGATTGGATATCACTTGCACCCAAGTAGGTTCAATTATTGGATTAGGGCACCTTTGAGTATTTTAATTTTCATGTGAGGTTTGGGGGACATGTATATGTCAAGGAGGTGACAAAATTGTAAGGATGTGGTTTTAGTGTTTTAGCATGTGTGCATGCACTTAAGCCATGAATAATTAATTGTTCTTTTTACATCTTTATATACATGGTGCTATCTTCCTAGGGTACATTTTAAGAAATGTTAATTGTGTGGAGATATAAGAAAATATCCCCAAATTCATTGTTCCTTGTTAGAATGAAATTGGAGGACAATACAGTGCAAATTGCCAACATGAACCTAGGTGGAAGATATTGGTCTATCTTTATTGTATCTTCAGGGTGAGGAGAAGAGTCGTAAAAGAAGAAAGTAGTTCCATGCCATTCCCTAAACGTGAGCTCAGACGTTAGGGGCCTGGGTTGGTTAAGTCCTAGCCAGTTTTGTTTCCTCTTCCCAGTTGACTGTGAAAGAGGGTCCAGAAACAAGACACTTCTCTTCTCAGCTTCTAAGACTGAACTGAAGCTCCCCTTTCTCTGATGGCTTCTCCACCTGTGATGTGTGACCCTATAGGGTTTTACCATGTCTAGGTAAGTCATGCTCTGCTCATTCAGTCATTCCTTCCTTTAACTAAAATTTGTTTAGTTCCATACTTGTGCCTGGCACTGTTTAGGAGCTGAGGGTATAACTGGGGAGCAAGATAGTCATGATCCTTGCACTCATGGAATTGGGAGAGAGTCATTAAATGAGTAACAACATGTGCTGTGAAAGGGGAAATGACAGTACTTAGGGAACACATGATGGGGGTGGGGGATGTAACATGACCTGTGTGATCAGAAGGCCCTAGAGAATGAGTAGCTACTAACACCTATCTACAAGGCCAGGGAGGATTGGGCCCCATGAGACTCATCTACCCTCCCACCTGGATCAATGTGGTGACTGTTGTAACTTGCCTCCTCTGCATTCATTTCAGTCCTTCCTCATTTTGTAGCAGCCATATGGTTTGGGTAACTCAACTCAAGTGGTAGCTTTCCTCTGCACAGTAATTAGTTCAGGGGTATCACATGTCCCAGGTTGATTGTATCTGATTGTATCTGAGATACAATCTGAGATTGTATCAGGGCTTTTGTTCCTAGGCCAGCAATAGTTGATGCTGTGGGAAGATATGAAGCCTTGGACTGCCACCCACTTACTACCACCAGACAAGCAGCCAGGGCTCCTTCCTCAGCTTATCCCCAGTTTACCTCCTAACTCACGCTTTTATTGGTGCTTTATCCTTTTCTCTGTCTATCTAAGTCTTATTTATGACCCATAAATCCTAGTTCAAAGCCCTTCCCTGAGGAAGTCTTCAACTCTTTCTCACACCTACCCCCTGAAATTCCACCATGAATGTCACTTCATTTTCCACTTGAAATTCCCCATGAGGAGCTATTCCCATGGGTGGTGACTGGACATACCATTTTGCTGTGAGTTAGCGGATCACTGATCTACAGGCTTTAGGTTCCAGATCACCTGGTGATGGGGTCTGGAGTCTCATCCAGGGACATGTGGAGATGGTCTCTTCTCCCAGACAACATGCAACAGTGTAAAAAAGTTAGAGGTCTGGCCTAAATGGGGGTCAGGAGACCTGGGTTCCATTCTGGTTCCACTGTAATAATAACTCAAGCAATGAATACTTGGTTTAATGGGTATTCCCGTTCTTGATCCTCAAGTCAACTCTATGTGATAAAGGTTAAGCTGCACTTTATAGATGAAGACATTGGGGGTCCAAGATGCTGAGTGACTTTCCCAAGGCCCCAAACTGGAAAGTGGCAGAAGTGACATGAGAAGCTAGTTTGTTCCCCCATCTCCTCTAGAGGCCTGCATTCTTTCCACTGCTACCTCCCACTACCATTTTGAATTTCAGCTTATCCCCAGTTTACATCCTAAACGTAAATTTGAATTTCAGTGTTCTTACCTCTCATAGTAGAAAAAGAATAATCTTTATTCACCAAGATTTAGGGAAGGATGAAGGGTGAATACAGATGTGAAAACACTTCGAGAAGTACAGAGCAGTCTGAGACATGGTGGGAGGCAAGAGGAGACGACAGGCAGGAGTGTTATGAGACAGGCTTTGAGAAACCTTCCCACTTTTTGGTCTCATTTCTGCAAGAATGGCTAAAAGTGAGATTTCCCAAAACTTCTTTGGATGGCTTCTCAGTAAGGTAAGCTTCTTAGAAGGTGGTCTGGACACTAACGCCTATACATCAGTCACTGGCTAATTCACAGCAAAAGAGTAAGTCCAATCACCACGCAGGGAGATAATTCCTACAGCAAGCATCCCCACCAACCTACTTTTGGAGGTTGAGGAAGTTGGGACAGGAGACCCTCTGCTTTCTGCCCTGGCCAAGTCTCAGGTATTTTTGGCACCAGAAGATTCAGCCCTAAGATGCTCTTCATAACAAGAACGGACAACAGCTCCTCCCTTTTGCCACCTGCCTTTCCTTTTTGCTGTCACCTCCTCCACTTAACCTGTTCCCCCAAGGCTCATGTGTTGAGTGGAGGGAAGGAGCCAAATTAGGAGGAAGGGGCGCCATCAGTACAGCCAGAATCAAGGAATGGTGACCTAGGAGGAAGACCTCGGCATAGCGGAGTGTGTAAAGCCCACCTCCTGCTTGCCAGCCCTGTCCCCGAGCACCCCTTCCAGTACTGGGTGCCTCTATCAGAATGCACCACAGTGTCATGCCACCCTCACCATGGAAACCAAGGATCAGAGCATCTCAAAGCTAGGAGGAATTTTAGGGACTACTTAGTCCAAGCCCATTTTATAGATGAAGAGTCTGGTGCTCTGAAGGTTATAGTGATGTGTGCCAAGTGAGTGGAAGGCCAGGATTAGTAACAAGGGCTCCTAAGGCAGGGTTTCCCAAGCTGTGCCCCTGCTACCTTTGAGGTCTGTGGCAGTGCCTCAGTGTATTTCTTGGGAGCTTAGATGGAGGTCAAGGGGGTAGGGGATGGGGTGGAAGCTATGGAACTACCCCCCTCCATCAGGGAGGCTTCAATTCTATGCATCAGAGTTGTTTGTTTCTGTGTAAGTTTTCTTTTTATAAAAGGAAACGACTGCTTAAAAAAGAAAAAAACAACTTTGGAAACTACTGTTCTTTACCCAAATTCCCCTTAATTAATGTACTTGGAAAGGGCATTTACAATCAGTACCATGTAAGATGTACATGGAACAGAGGCTGACAAGCCTCCCAATTCACCAGCCACCTTTGCCAACACTCCAGTTCTAACCTGCAACATTCATATTCAAGTTCCCTACTGTTCTGCGCCTCACTCATCTCCGAAACGTTCCTCTTGTTTGTCTCTTCTGGTCTTTTTCAACACCTCCCCAATACCTCCTCACCTACTTTTTCTGATTTCCTTTTATAAACTGTCTCCTCAACCCTACTGTATCCTATAATCATCATAAAATTGTGTCCATTTTCCAGATGAGAATACTGAGGCTGCAAGAGTTATTCCTTGGTCCCTCTGAATTTGGCCAGGGTGAATTTTGTTTGGTGCATTCACATCCTGGAAATGGAGTTCCCTACTCTTCTTGGGCATTTCCACTGCCTACCTTGGCCTCATGTACCTGGAGAGGGAAGGAATCTCTGGGGAAGATTCATCTCAAATACACATTCATTGAGCACTTTTTCTGAGGGTACAATATTAGGCCATTAGTTTGGTGTGATGAAATGAGCACTAGGTTTGGAAACTCAGTTTCTGTTCTACCTCCTAATAGCTGTGTAATCGTGCCTAAGACACTTGACCTCTCAGAGCCTAAGTTTTGGGGATAATAATATCTATCTTGTAGATTTGTGAGGAGATTGTATGAAAAATGCCTTGGATGTAATAGGAGCTTAATAAATGGTGATTATTATTATATTGTTTTGCATTTGATATCTTATTTAAAACATGACAATAATTTGCAAGTTAAGTTTCATTTTCTCTTACATACTTGTAAAGACCGAGGTTCAGAGGCTAAGAAACTTATCCACAATAATATAGCTACTAAGTCAAGCCCAGGAGTTCTTCTCCAGGGCCAGCACTGCTTTCACCGTCCTGCCCACTGGAGGCTCTATGACAATCTCAGATTATTCTTTCAATCATGGAAGTTATAGCACGCAGGCTGCCACAGCCTCCTGGAGCAGGGTGCACACTTGCAACTTGCACCCTGCTGCCCCAGATCATGTTTCAGGTGGGCACCTGGGTTTTGAAAAGTCCTGCCATGTCCTTCCCCATTTCACCATCCCCAAGTTCCCCTTCTGATCACCATTTCCGTTCAAGGAGTGATTTTTAAAGTAAGGGTCAGTTCCAGTTCCAGGACCAGGTGCTTCCTAAAAATGCAAACTTTTAACGAACTCACAGAGGGTGAGAGTCTGTTGATGCTGAACAGTTCAAGACACCAGGTGGCGGGGAAGAGAGGATAGTGAGCCCTGACTTACTACGTGGGCTTGGGCAGTTCTCTTCTGGCAGGCCTGGGGCACACATAAATGAACCAGCCACACCAAATCCTCAGAGGGAGACCTCATGGTGGTTCTCCATGAGTTTGATGACCAGAGAGATATTCCTAACTTATGGGGTTCCTGGTCCTTCCTGAGAGCCCTGAAGATAGTAACATCTTGAAAGACTAGAATACCTGTGACAGGCATAGAAAAGTCCTCAGTCCTTCATGGCATTAAATATAAAGTTCCTACCTATGAGTTGGTTTTCTAAGTAGAGACTGATTGGGTTACTTGGGTTAAGAGAGAAAATTCAAATGTTCTCTGCCATCAGTATGATTGTTAAATGCATAATAATTTAAAATATTTTTCTAAATAATACATATTTATATTTACATAAATATAAAACATAGAAGTATATGTATAAATGTTATAAATGTATTTGAATTAAAATATTTTAAATATATATTTCTAAGTAAATAAATATACACCTGTACCATCTCATTTTGTTCTTAAAATTACCCTCAAAATGAAGGAAGGCTGAGGTCCGAGGAAGATGACATTCTTCATCTATTTCATGGCAGAATCCAGATAAGGACACAGGTTTTCCTGATACCCAACACCACTTCTTTCAGCCCTTTGTTCCCTGGGACAGTCAGAAGGGCAGTCAACTCCCAAAGTCATTCCTTCTCCTCTCCCTCCAGTCTCTTCCTACCCTCTGTGAGACCACAGGACGTAAAAGCTTTTGCACAGCAAAAGAAACCATAAACAAGATCAAAATACAACCCTCAGAATGGGAGAAAATCTTTGCAAATGAAGGAACTGACAAAGGATTAATCTCCAAAATTTACAAGCAGCTCATGCAGCTCAATAACAAAAAAACAAACAACCCAATCCAAAAATGGGCAGAAGACCTAAATAGACATTTCTCCAAAGCAGATATACAGATTGCCAACAAACACATGAAACAATGCTCAACATCATTAATCATTAGAGAAATGCAAATCAAAATTACAGTGAATTATCATCTCACACCAGTCAGAATGGCCATCATCAAAAAATCTAGAAACAATAAATGCTGGAGAGGGTGTGGAGAAAAGGGAATACTCTTGCACTGCTGGTGGGAATGTGAATTGGTTCAGCCACTATGGAGAACAGTATGGAGGTTCCTTAAAAAACTACAAATAGAACTACCATATGACCCAGCAATCCCATTACTGGGCATATACCCTGAGAAAACCAAAATTCAAAAAGAGTCATGTACCAAAATGTTCATTGCAGCTCTATTTACAATAGCCAGGACATGGAAGCAACCTAAGTGTCCATCATCAGATGAATGGATAAAGAAGATGTGGCACATATATACAATGGAATATTACTCAGCCATAAAAAGAAACAAAATAGAGTTATTTGTAGTGAGGTGGATGGACCTAGAGTCTGTCATACAGAGTGAAGTAAGTCAGAAAGAGAAAAACAAATACCATATGCTAACACATATATATGGAATCTAAGAAGAAAAAAAAGTGTCATGAAGAACCTAGGGGTAAGACAGGAATAAAGACACAGACCTACTAGAGAATGGACTTGAGGATATGGGGAGGGGGAAGGGTAAGCTGTGACAAAGTGAGAGAGTGGCATGGACATATATACACTACCAAATATAAAATAGATAGCTAGTGGGAAGCAGCCGCATAGCACAGGGAGATCATCTCAGTGCTTTGTGACCACCTAGAAGGGTGGGATAGGGAGGGTGAGAGCGAGGGAGACGCAAGAGGGAAGAGATATGGGAGCATATGTATATGTATAACTGATTCACTTTGTTAATAAAGTAGAAACTAACACACCATTGTAAAGCAATTATACTCCAATAAAGATTTTTTTTTTATTTAAAAAAAAGCAATATTAGATGAGGGAGCAGAGCCTCCTAAGTTGAGCCAGAGGCCCAGAGTGGAGCCAGAAGCCTGGAGCTACAAGCAGGATGGGGTAGGCAGTCCAGAAAACAGGAAGATCTTGCTGGACTCACCTGTGAGCTGGCAGAGGAGAAAGATGAAGGTGAAGCATGCTGTGGAAGAAAGCATATTGCTCTTTGGATGTCAGTCACTAAAATGAACCCACTTCCCTCTTATAGTCACCCGGTATAGTCACCCCGGCTGGGATTTTAAGTAGGTGGGGTCATGAGATTGAGAATGAGTCATCTCAATTTTCTCCATATGGCCAGCATTTTCTGTTACACATGTGACCTTTCAGAGATTCATAATAGAGAACCTGGAAGTAAATAGAAGGTTATACAGAGAAAAAAGGGTGGCACTGGGGATAATAATAATATCTTTTGAGCTTTGCTAAGTACCAGGAGTACCTGTATTCTTTTATTTATTCCTCATAACAACCCTGTGAGTGAAATACTACCATAATGCCTAGTTTACAGATGAGAAAATGAAGGCTTAGAGTATAGTACAGCAAAATTAAGAAGTTCTTTTAATCAAAAGTAACCATTATAATAGTAAAAAGGCAAGCCACGTAGTGGGAGAACATATTTGTAATACATTTATTCCACAAGAGGCTTATATCCATAATATATGGTTGTCCAATTGTTCCAGCACCATTTGTTGAAAAGACTGTCCTTTCTATATTGAATTGCTTTTTATTTTAAAATTAATTTTTATTGGAGTATAGTTGCTTTACAATGTTGTATTAGTTCCTACTGTACAGCAAAATGAATTAGCTATACATATACATATATTCCCTCTTTTTTGGATTTCCTTCCCATTTAGGTTACCACAGTGCATTAAGTAAAATTCCCTGTGCTATACAGTATGTTTTCACTAGTTGTCTATTTTGAATTGCTTTTATACCTCTGTCAAAAAGCAGTTGATTATACTTGTGTGGGTATATTCTGGGCTACCTATTCTGTTCCATTGATTTATACAATGTAATTATTGATATATTATGACTTAAGTCTGCCATTTTATTGTTTATTTTCTTCTTGTTTCTTCTGTTTTTTATTCCTCCGTTTTACTTTCCTGGCCATTCTGTAGGTTATTTGAATATATTTTTAATAATTCCATTTTGATTTACTATAGTGTATCTTGAGTATATCTCTTTGAATAGATTTTTAAATGGCTGCTCAAGGCATTACATTAAACATACGTAACTTATGGTTTACTGATGTTGGCTTTTTACCAGTTCAACTAGCATGTAGAAACATTACCCTTACAAGATTCCTTTACCATCGCTCCTTGATAACTTATCTTAACCATATCCTCTCCACATATTGAGAACCATATCAGGTAATGTTATAATTTTTGCTTCAATTGTCAAGTATAATTTAGAAAACTCAAGAGGAGAAGGATAGGGAATTCCTTGGCGGTCCAGTGATTAGGACTCAGTACTTTCACTTCCAGGGCCTGGGTTAAATCCCTGGTGGGGGAACTAAAACCCTGCAAGCCACCTGGTGCAGCCAATAAAAAGAAAGAAATGAGGAGAAGGATAGTCCATGATATTTAACCCATATTTTTACTCTTTCCATTGCTCTTTCTTTATTCCTGATGTTCCAAGTTTCCTTCTTTTTTCTTTCTGTTTCAAGATATTCCTTTAGCCATTCTTTTAGGGTAGGTCTGATGGTGACAAATACTTTTAGTTTTCCTTTACAGTGAGGATGTCTTGATTTCACCTTCATTTCCTGGGCATAGAATTCTATTTTTTTCACAAATAAGATCTTTTATTTGTCACCATTGGAAGTCTGATTTTTAAACAGATTATTGGACTGGTGGCTCATATCCATCAGTTCACTCAACTTTAGCACCTGCTGCATCCCCAGTAGCTTTTCCAGAACTACTACCTTCACTATGTAGCTCCATGAGTTTTCCCGATTCAAACTTGGGCTTCTTCAGCATTTTTACTTTTCTAACAAAGGCATCATGGAGTGGATAAATAGATTGGAAGACCTTTTCTGTCTTTCCCAATGCTGCCTGGCATGAATTTATTTACCCTGTTTCAAGTCATTTGTCTACACCTCTTGGGTCATGATTTTCATCATCTTCTTGCGGATCTGGAGGACCTGCTGGTGTTGGGCATAAGAGGTCTTCCGAATCTGATTGTTGCGTTTTTTAGTAAAACCCGTACAGAATAGACGAAGCAAATAACCATAGGTAGTTTTGACATCAGTGTGAGCTTCAATCATGGTCTGACATTTTTTGACCATGGAGCACATTTTATCATGGGTAAGATCCATGCCATGGAAATTAGTCGGGCAGTTTTTGCCCTGAACATCCTCAGTAATTAGCATGAATTTTCTAAATGCAACTTCATCATTCTGCAGATCAGCAAGGCTCACTTCAAAAATATGACCCTTGAGGCCATCAGATGAGATTTTGGTTCCTTGAGTTCTCGTGACTAGTGTTTTCCCAATATTTCTTACATTGAACATAGCTGGTGCTTTCATATCATACCAATCTTTCTTAGAAAATGGGTCAACTGCTTTCTTCTTGGCTCCCTTTTTACCACCTTTTGTAAGGCACTTGATCTTGCCGACCCTGGGTATAGAATTCTAGATTGACAGTTCTTCTATTTCAGCACTTGAAAAATGTTATGCTACTCCTCTTGCCTGCATTGGTTTCTGATGAGAAATCAGCAGTCATTTAAATTGTTTTCCCCTGTAGTTAATGTGTTGTTTCTCTCTGTTATGAAGATATTTTTTTCTTTTTTGTTAGTTTCCAGCTGGTTGATTATAATGTGTCTTGGTATGTATTTCTTTGAGTTTCTTTGGGGGTTCATTCAGTTTCTTGAATCTGTAGATTTGTGCTTTTTGCCAAGTTTGGAGAAATTTCAATACTTTTTGAATAGTTTTTCTTTCTTTAGCCCAGCATTCTTATTTTTTCTCCTCTCATTCTGAGACTTTGATAACAAGAATGTTAGATCTTCTATTATTGCCCCCATAGAGCTCTGAGTCTCTGTTAATTTTTTTCAGTCTGTTTTCTTTCTGTTGTTCAGGTTGGGCATTTTCTATCTTCAAGTACACTGATTCTTTCCTTTATAATCTCCGTTTTGCTATTAAGCCCATCAAGTGACTTTTAAATTTCATTTACTGCATTATTCACTTCTAAAACTTCCCTTTGTTTCTTCTTCATATATTCTGTTCTTTTGCTGAGACTTTCTAGTGGTTTTGTCTTTTTTTTCATTTCCGGGGTTTTATAATTACTTGTTGAAGTATTTTTATGATGGCTGCTTTAAAATCCTTGTCAGATAATTCCAACATCTCTCATCTTGGTTTTGGTGCCTATTGATTGCCTTTTCTTCATTCAAGTTGATATTTTCCTGGTTTTTGGTATGATGAGGGATTTTTGACACTGTGGTGGTGGGGTAGGTGATGTTATTACCACTGGGTGGTTGTGAAAATACAAATTTTCCCTTGTCTTTGCTCAATAACACCCCAAGCAAGAGAGGGAAGTAGTGCCTCATTACTTCAGGGTGGGAATGGAAGTTCAGTCTTCCCAATCAGCCTCTTCTGACGTCACCTCAGTTGGGAAGAGGAGGGATTCCTCCTTACTGCCAAGAGAGATGGAGGTCTAGGCCTTCCTCTTGGCCTTGCTGATGGTGTGGGGTCCCACATTTTTCCAATGGCATTTGGCCAGAATAAGGTGATTATTGCCTAAAGGCTTCTATCTTGCTAGGCCATCTCTTTTCTCATCCTTTGCCAAGAGAGAGAAGAGTTCTCTTGGGATTGGCATTTCTGGGTTACAGACTTGTTTAACACACAGCCCAAGGTATATACATGACAAAAAGGAAACCCAGGGAACTAACCACCATGTCATTCCTTGGATCTTGAGGTCCCTATCCAGTACTTCTTCTCTCCACCTTTTAGAATCTTCTTGTGTTTGTGTTTTATATATAATGTCCAGGATTTTTGGAAAAGTAGAGAAAAATGTGCCCACTTCATCTTCTCTGGAATGAGTAGTCTGATCATGTGTTTTTATAACCTTTCTAATCTATCTATCTATCTATCTATCTATCTATCTATCTATCTATCTTTCTCTCATGGAAATAATGGTGGGATCTTTAAAAATGACTTCTTGTTAATTGGTAAAATCTCAGAAGATTTAATAAAAACTTGGTAAAATTCAGTACTCACTCATAATTGCAAAAATTTGTAGAAAACTACAGCAAACATAATATTTAGGTAGTGAGCCTTTAGAAGCAATACTATCAAAGTCAGGAATAAAGCAGGAATTTCTCCAGTTACTGCTACTATCTATTAATTAACTGGTGTCTTGGCCAAAGCAATGAGACAAGAAAAATAAAAATGTATGTGGATTAGAAAAGGAGACACAAATTATCATGTTTTTAGATCACATTACTGCTGATGTAGAATATCCAAAGGAATCTGCAGGCAAATTATGAGAGCTAATAAAGGAGTGAACAGGACTCCAGCAAACAACCATATCGTATACAAGATATTATTCTAACTTGGCTCACAGGTTAACACTTGTTTACTAATCTTGACATAGTTCAAGATTACCTCCTAGTAAGTCCTCAGTAAATATTAGCTATTATTTTAATTATAATTCATTTAAAATAGCTTCTAATCAGTTATAAAGAGCCAGACCTTGGGCTGTAAGTGTAAACAGATGAAGTCCCAGTCTTTTTTTTTTTTAAGTCTTTATTGAATTTGTTACAATATTGCTTCTGTCTTTATGTTTTAGTTTTTTGGCCGGGAGGCATATGGAATCTTAGCTACCTGACCAGGGATCAAACCCACACCACCTGCATTGGAAGGCAAAGTCTTAACTGCTGGACCATCAGGGAAGTCCCCTAGTCCCAGTCTTTATGTGAGGAATGCTGGTGAGCCATATGCCTGCTGTGCATCTGCACTTGCCCTCTGCCCTCTGCGTTGATGTTCCAGCTCCCTCCCCACTGCAGAAAAGCCACCTGACTCATTCAGGTAGGTCACAGCACTCCTAACTGATACCTCATCTCTGATTCCCTGACTCTTTGCTGTTATCTGCTGGCATAGATATGTGTGCCATGTGCCAGGCTTAGGTAAGAGGGATGGGGGAGGTAGGTGGGAGATGGAAGGTGTGTGTAAGTTGACAAACATGGAGATGTCTGTTACACCTAGTCTCTGTTTCCACAGAGCTCATGACACAAATTGTAAGTTCTGACATTATAATCATATACAGTAGTCCCTTGGTATCCATGGGAGATTGAGTCTAGGACTGCTCACTCCACACCAAGATACCCTGGATGCTCAAGTCCCTTACAATCACCCTCTGTATCTGTGGGTTCTAGAAACATGGATATGGAAGGCTGACTGTAATGTAAATCTTTTTCAAAAAAAAGAAGGGGGGGAATTGGTAGAATCTCAACATATTTCATTTACTTAGCAGCTGTGCAAATTAGTATAAACAGATTTAAAAATCACTCTGGGAGCCATTTTGTGGAAATTAAGGGTGATTTTTATATAAAATACTATATTTTGATGTAAAGAAGGTACACTGTGTTAGCACATTAAGATGAAAATCACATCAAATTGATACTAAGACTAGAAAGCACACTGGAAGAACTTGCTACCATGTGCCCCTGACAAGCTGTGGCCAGATCTGATCTCATGTAAGTAGTCAGTATTGACTCCACAGCTAAATTGGGCAAATGAATGCAGTTACAGTTAGTAAAAACTCACAGAAAGAACACACAGATATTGTGATTAGCAAGTGTATAGAAAAATTCAGTCTTAGAAGAGACAGGAGTAAAATGAGCAAGATGGTAGTGTAGGATTTTTTAGTGCCTGTCCCCTCCTAGAAACATCAATTTGAACAACTCCAGTGGCTCCAGGCAGCTTCTGTGACAACAGGCTCCTGGTGGACTCCAGTGAACCAAGCCTCCTGGACCACCCCAGAGCAAGCCAGCTCCCTTAGATCATGACTATTGTGGCCCCAGCTCCCAACTAGCTCCCATGAATCTATGCTTCTATGAACCCAGACTCCAGCTGGGCCCATGCTACCACACCCCAAGCTGCCAGCCTGCCCCAGTGCCAGGCTGGCCCCTGCAGACCTAGGCTTTAGATAATCTCTTACAGACCCAGGCTCCTAGTCTGCCCTCCTAGTAGTGCCAGATGACTTCCCTCAGACCCAACCTTCAGACCAGCAGCTGTAGCCTCAGGCTCCAGGATCACCCTAGGTCCAGGCCAATCCCCATGTCCACAGCCTCCAGGCTGGCTCCCACAAAACCAGGTTCCTGGCCCATTCCAGCACCTGACTGGTCCCTTTAGACCCAGATGTCAGGTTCATCCCACTGGTACCTTGGTAGCCTTGGTTTAGATCACATTACTGCTGATGTAGAAAATCCAAAGGAATCTGCAGGCAAATTATGAGACTAGCCTTGGTTGACTAGCCTTGGTAGCCTTGGTTGACCCCTGTGGTCCTAGAAGACAGGTCTTCCCATTTGGACACAGATCCCAGGCTCCCCAACACAGACTTATGCATCAGACCCACCCAAGTGAACACAGGCTCTGGGCCCAACCCATGGACCCAGGCACAAATGAACCCAAGCACCAGGCCTGCCAGTCTGCTGACCCAGGCACCATACTTGCCAGTACAAGGACTCAAGAAGTAAGCCCACTCAGGATCTCTGGATCTCTGATGGGCTGACTGGTAAATGGCTTTGCCTGCTGAAGCTAGTCTTTAAAGACTGGAAGAGGTGCCTACTTCCTCAAATGTGCAGACACCAATTCAAGGCCACAAGGATCATGAATAATCAAGGAAACATGACACCATCAAAGGAAACTAATAAAGCTCCAAAGGCTGATGCTAAAGAAATGGAGATTTACAAAGTGTTTGACAAAGAATTCAGAATAATCTTCTTAAATTCAGTGAACTCTAAGAAAACACAGAGAGACAACTAAATAAAATTAGGAAAGCAGGGCATGAACAAAATGAAAAGTTCAACAAAGAAATAGAAACCATAAAAAAAAAAAAAAAACACAGAAAAACCCAAAACAGAAATCCTATGTTGCAGAATACAGTAACTAAACTGAAAGAGTCCATAGAGAGCTTCAACAATAGACTCAACCAAAGAGAAGAATTAGTGAACTAGAAGACAGGTCCTTTGAATCATTCTCTCGGAGAAGAAAAAACAATGAAAAAGAGCAAAGAAAGCCTATGTGAATTATGGGCTAACATTAAAATAAACAATCTACACATGTTTGGAGACCCAGAAGGAGAAGAGGAGGAAAAAGGAGCAGAAAGCTTACTTAAAGAAATAATGGCTGAGCAAGATCCTTTTTGACTCACCTCCTAGAGAAATGGAAATAAAAACAAAAATAAACAAATGGGACCTAATGAAACTTAAAAGCTTTTGCACGGCAAAGGAAACCATAAACAAGACAAAAAGACAACCCTCAGAATGGGAGAAAATGTTTGCAAATGCAGCAAGTGACAAAGGATTAATCTCCAAAATTTACAAGCAGCTCATGCAGCTCAATGTCAAAAAAACATACAACCCAATCCAAAAAAATGGGCAGAAGACCTAAATAGACATTTCTCCAAAGAAGATATACAGATTGCCAAAAAACACATGAAAGAATGTTCAACATCACTAATCATTAGAGAAATGCAGATCAAGACTACAATAAGGTATCACCTGACACAGATCAGAATGACCATCTTCAAAAAATCCAGAAACAATAAATGCTGGAGAGGGTGTGGAGAAAAGGGAACACTCTTGCAGTGTTGGTGGGAATGTGAATTGATACAGTCACTATGGAGAACAGTATGGAGGTTCCTTAAAAAACTACAAATAGAACTACCATATGACCCAGCAATCCCACTACTGGGCATATACCCTGAGAAAACCAAAATTCAAAGAATCATGTACCACAATGTTCATTGCAGCTCTATTTACAGTAGCCAGGACATGGAAGCAACCTAAGTGTCCATCGACAGATGAATGGATAAAGAAGATGTGGCACATACATGCAATGGAATATTACTCAGCCATAAAAAGAAAAGAAATTGAGTTATTTGTAGTGAGGTAGATGGACCTAGAGTCTGTCATACAGAGTGAAGTAAGTCAGAAAGAGAAAAATAAATACCGTATGCTAACACGTATATATGGAATCTAAAAAAAAAAAAAAGCTTCCGAAGAACCTAGGGGCAGGACAGGAATAAAGACACAGATGTAGAGAATGGACTTGAGGACACAGGGAGGGGGAAGGGTAAGCTGTGACAAAGTGAGAGAGTGGCATGGACATATATGCACTACCAAACGTAAAATAGATAGCTAGTGGGAAGCAGCTGCATAGCAGAGGGAGATCAGCCTGGGGCTCTGTGTCCACCTAGAGGGGTGGGATAGGGAGGGTGGGAGGGAAACACAAGAAGGAAGAGTAATGGGGATATATGTATATGTATAGCTATAAAGCAGAAACTAACACACCATTGTAAAGCAATTATACTCCAATAAAGATGTTAAAAAAAAAAAAGAAAGTTCTAAAAAACCACAAAAAACAAAAAGAAATAATGGCTGAGAATTTCCCAAATCTGGAAAGAGATTTTGACATCCAAGTTCATGGAACTAATAAGTCATGAACATGTTGGTCATTTATGTCTTCTTTGGGAAAAATGTCTATTCATGTGCTCTGCCCATTTTTAAATCATATTTTTTTCTATTGAGTTGCATGAGTTCCATATATATTTTTAAATTGAAGTATAGTTGATTTACAATGTTGTGTTACTTTCTGCTGTAAAGCAAAGTGAATCAGTTATATGTATACAGATATTTACTCTTTATTAGATTCTTTACCCATGTAGGTCATTACATAGTATTGAGTAGAGTTCCCTGTGCTATACAGTAGGTCCTTATTAGTTATCTGTTTTATATATAGTGGTGTGTATATGTCAATCCCAATTTCCCTGTTTAACCCTCCCCCCTTCCCTTCCGGTAACCATAAGATTGTTTTCTACTTCTGTGACTCTATTTGTTTTGTAAATTAGTTCGTTTGTAGCATTTTTTTAAGATTCTACATATAAGTGATACCATACGATATTTGTTCTTCTGTGACTTTCTTACTTCATACTTTACTCAGTATGACAATCTTTGGTCCATCCATGTTGCTGCAAATGGAATGATTTCATTCTTTTTTAGGGCTGAGTAATATTCCATTGTATATATGTACCACATCTTCTTTAACCTTTCCCCTGTCAATAAACATTTAGGTTGCTTCCATATCTGAGCTACTGTAAATAGTGCTGCAATGAACATTGGGGTGCAGGTTGCATGAGTTTCTTATATATTTTGGATGTTAACCCTTTATCAGATGTTTTGCAAATACTTTCTCCAATTCAGTAGCTCACCTTTTCAATTATTTCTTTTGCTGTGCAGAAGCTTTTTAGTTTGATGTAGCCCCACTTCTTTATTTTTGTTTTTGTTGTTTGTGCTATTGATGTCATATTCAAAAAACCATTACCAACACCAGTGTCAAGGAGTTTTTCAGCTATGTTTTCTTCTAGGAGTATCACAGTTTTGGGTCTTACACTTAAATCTTTAATCCATTTTGATAGTTTTTGTGACTGGTATAAGATAGGGATCTAATTTCACTCTTTTGTATGTAAATAACCAGTTTTCCCAGCACCATTTATTGAAGACTATACTTTTCCCATTGAGTATTCTTGGCTCCCTTGTCAAATATTAGTTGACTGTATATACATGTGTTTATTCCTGGACTCTCAATTCTGTTCCATTGGTCTATGTGTCTGTCTTTATGCCAGTACCACACTATTTTGATTATTATAGCTTTGAAATAAAGTTTCAAATCAGAACATGTGATGCCTCCAGGTTTGTTCTCCTTTCTCAGGATTGCTATGGCTACTTTTGGTCTTTCACGGTTCCATATAAATTTTTCTATTTCTATGAAAAATGCCATTGGAAATTTGGTAGAGTTTGTACTGAATCTATAGATGGCTTTAGGTAGTATGAATATTTTAACAATATTAAATCTTCCAGTTCATGAACACAGGATATTTTTTCACTTATTTATGTCTTCAATTTCTTTCATCAAAGCCTTGTGATTTTCAGTATACAAATCTTTCAACTCCTTGGTTAAATTTATTCCTAAATAGTTTACTATTTTTGATGCTATTACAAATAAGATTGTTTTCTTTATTTTTCAGCTAGTTCATTGTTAATATATAAAAATGACTCATGATTTTCCCTTGCCAAGCAAACCAAAAATATACCAATGAAACAGATCCTGTTGTGTTCATAACCATCAAGTGAATAGCTCAAACCATTTCTCAGAAAGATATATATAGATCCCTACAATAAAATCTTGCGGCTAGTTAAAAAAATACAATTGATTTTTTATGTTGATTTTGTATCCTGCAACTTTACTAAATTCCTTTATTAGTTCTAACAGTTTTTTGGTGGAGTCGTTACGACTATTTAGACAAGTTTACTTCTTGCTTTCTAATTGGATGTCTTTATTTCTTCTTCTTGTTTAATGGCTCTGGCTAGGACTTTCAGCTCTACGTTGAATGAGAGTGGTGAGAGTGGGCACATTTGTGTCCACTTTCTTAATGTTAGAAGGAAAACTTTCAACCTTTCACCACTGAGTATATCGTTAACTATGGTTTTGTCATATATGGCCTTTACTATGTTGAGGTACATTCTTTTTATACCCCATTTGCTGAATTTTTATTATAAAAGATGCTGAATCTTTTAAAATGCTTTTTCTGCATCTATTAAGATGATCATATGACATTTATCTTTCATTCTATTAATATGGCTTATCACATTTATTTATTTACCTGTGTTGAAATCCCAGGGATAAATTCTTCTTGATCACGATGTATAATCCTTTGAATATGTTGTTGAATTTAGTGTGCTAGTATTTGGTTGAGAATCTTTGCATCTATATTCATCAAGGATATTGGCCTGTAGTTTTCTTTTCCTGTAGTTCCTTATTTGGCTTTGGTATCAGGGTAATGCTAGCATAATAAAATGAGTTTAGGGATGTTCTCTCCTCTTCAAATTTTTTGGAAGAGTTTGAGAAGGACTGGTGTTAATTCTTTTTTAAATGTTTGGTAGAGTTCACCAGTGAAGCCATCTGGTCCTGGCTTTTTCTTTGTTGAGAAGTTTTTGATTACTGATTCAATCTCCTTTCTTGTCATTGTTCTGTTCAAATTTTCTATCTCTTCATTATTCAGGCTTGACAGGTTGCACATTTCTGGGAATTGAACCATTTCTTCTGGGTTATCTAGTTTGTTGGCATATAGTAGTTTATAGTAGTCTCTTGTGATGTTTTGTATTTCTGTGGTGTGAGTTGTAATGTCTCCTCCTTCATTTCTGTTTTTATTTATTTGAGTCTTCTCTCTTTTTTTCTTAGTCTAGATAAAGGTTTGTCAATTTTATCTTAAAAGGAGATGGCATGTTTACTGGAACATGCAAGAAATTTACCTCCTGAGAATATAACAGCACAATCAGTGTTATAAATCGTTCTACTCAAATAATGGGAGCAGTGGAGGGTGACTAGAGAATAGTGTGATAAATGAATGGAATTTAATGCCTCCCAGAACATTCACAGAAAAGTAGAAAACCACTGTTTTCTCCAAAAGGGGAGAAGTTCTTGGTACTTCAGTCTACACTTTCTCAACCTCTAGAAAGTCTCTGTGTGAAGGTTAGCCAACTGAAGTTGGGGGCAGTCCCTAAAAACTGCTTCACTTCTGACACCAATTACAAGTTCAGGGGGCTTCCCAAAACCACACTCTATTTTGATTACTCACTAGAATTCACCTCACATGTGAAAGGTTCGAGATTTGTAACCAGGTGGAAATACCAGGCTCTCCAGGCAGTTCTGGAGAGCAGCAAAATGAGCCTCACCCTCACAGGCCCCTGTGAACAAGAACAGAGCTGGCCTAGGGGATTAGTGCACACAGCAGGGCTTGGGTTTGAATCCTGGTTCTGCCACTTGGCCACTGTGTGAGCTCTTTGCTGTGCTGACCTCTCTGGGTCTCTCTCTCCATTTGTTAAAAAAAAATTCACCAAAATCTTCTATACTCATGGTTATGATTTATTATAGGGAAAGGATACAGATTAAAATAGCCAAAGGAAGGGATGCTTGTGTAAGAGTCCAGGAGGGTTTTAAACATGGATCTTCCAATTGTCCTCTTCCCATGGAGTCATGAACAACGTTAACTCTTCCTGGCAGTGATGAATGACAATATACATGAAGTATTGTCAGTTAGGGATGCTTACTCCAGTCTTGGTGTCCAGAGTCAGTGTTGGTTCATCATTCAGGCTCCAATATTACTGATCTCGATTTTCAGCCCTTCAGGAAGTTGAGTTGATATATATGACCCAAAGTCCCCACGTTGAATCACATTTTTGATGTGGCTTAAATCCCCTAACCTAAATCACATTGTTACTATCTGGCAGGTGCAAGCTCCCCTGGCAAACAAAGACACTCTTATTAGGCTTGACATTCCAAGGGTTTAGAGATTACCTCTCAGACTTGGAGGAAAACCATCTTTGGCTGAGCTTGTTTATTAGAGCGATAAAGCTGTGTAGACCACACAAGAGTGAGGGAAGAGTGAGGCCTGCCTTGAGACTCACTCTCCTGTGAGGGAACTATACATCCAGGAGGTAAATGGTGGTGATTTCCAGTCAGATAGCTGGATAGGGGAGAACCACCAGCACCACCAGACCTGAAAATTCTACTTTCTGCTGCAAAACTGTAATAAAAGACTTGAATAACATCTACAGAGTTGAGGAAGGTGCAGATGATGACCCAAGAACTCTATTGCCACTTCAAGTCATCATTTAGTACAAGGGAAAAGAAGGAACATTCTCAGATGCACAAGAAATATGCCACCCTTGTGAAGTTTTAACTGAATGAGCTAGAGTCAATGCATGTTTAGACTGGTATGCCAATTGCTTATACTGCTATCAACTTTATCTTCTTGATATTAGAAAAATTCCATCATAAATAACATGACAGGGGATAGATGAAGCCACAGAAAAAGAGTAAATCATTCAGGGACCATATGTGAGAAGAGAAAGGATGAAGGACACAATTCTGGGAACTGCCAGTAATAAAGATGAACACAAGAAATAGAATCAGAGAGGTAGAAATAAAACAGGAGTGGAGTTTGGGATTAGCAGATGCAAACTATTATATCTAGAATGGATAAACAACAAGGTCCTACTATATAGCACAGGGAACTATATTTAATATCCTGTGATAAGCCGTAATGGAAAAAATATTAAAAAGTATATATATATAACTGAATCACCTTGCTGTACAGCAGAAATTAACACAACATTGTAAATTAACTATATTTCTATAAAATAAAATTAAAAAAATAGGAGTCTCTCATGTGTATTTGTCTACAATTTTTTTCTTCAACAATATATAACAGATTTCTTTTAGATCAATACCATCTGTTTTGTCTCATTCTGTATTACAGATCCATATTGTTCTATAGTATGTTTATACCATAATTTATTCACCTAACCTCTTATTGATTGGTATTTGTAAATTATTTCCAACTTCTTTCATTGTGAATTATGTTGTAATGAACATTGTTTTATGTCTCACTTATCCTTGTGCAATTGTGCTAGTATGTGTGTATACAGATTGTTACAAATAGAACAGAGTACCAAGGGTATCAAACAATTAAAATTTTGACAGGTAACACCAATTTTTTCTCCAAAAACTCTGCACCAATTTATACTTCCATAAACAGTGTATGTGCCTTGTTTCCTCTAATTTTGTTATCACTGGAATCTATCAGTTATTTTTTTCCAGTTTCATAGGAAATACTATCAATATTTGTTTAATTTATATTTCTCTGACTCCTAGAATGAATGTGCATTTTTCATGTTTTTTAAGCATTTTCTTATTCTTATTCTATAAATTGCTGCAATGAACACATCCCTGTATTTCATTTCTGCAGTATTTGACATTGTTAACATCCCAGTTCTTCAAATTCTCTAATTTCCTACTGACCTCCTTTAAAACACTTTAATTTTCTTCCTACTTTTCTAGTGAGTTGTTGTCAATCTCCTCTGTGTATGTCTCTTCCTTTACAATTCTTTAAATATTAGTATTGCCAGGATGCTATAGACTGGATGTTTGTGTGCCCCTCCCCTTCCAACACCCTAAGTCTTCTGTTGAAACTTAATCTCCAGTGTGATAGCATTAGAAAGTGGGGCCTTTGGGAGATGATTAACTCAGGAGGGTGGAGCCCTCATGAATGGGATTAGTGGTCTTTTTTTCCTTCTAGTTTCATTGAGATATAATTGACATACAGCACTGTGTAAGTTTAAGGTGTACACCATAATGATTTGAATTTTGTACATCATGAATGATTATTACAACAAGTTTAGGGAACACCCATCATCTCATAAAGAAACAAAATTAAAGAAATAGAAAAACATTTTTTTCTAGTGATGAAAACTCTTAGGATTTACTCTCTTAGCAAGTTTCATATTTAACATACAGCAATGGTCATTATATTTATCATGTTGAACATTACATTCCTAGTACTTATTTATCTTATAACTGGTAGTTTGTAGCTTTTGACTGCTTCATCCAATTCCCCTCCCCCCAACCCCAGCCTCTGGTAACCACAAATCCAATCTTTTTCTATGATTTGTTTGTTTGTTTTTAAAGTGTAATTGACCTACAACACTGTGTTAGTTCCTGTGCCACAACATAGCAATTTGGTGTTTCTATACATTTCAAAATGATCACCACGATAAGTCTAGTTATGATGTCATCATACAAAGATATTAGTTATTGACTATATTCCCCCCATTGTACATAACTATCTACCTGTATCTATCTGTATACACACACACACACATATAGTTATTTTAAGTTGCTGATCTCTTAAATTCAAATGCATTTGACAAACCTGCATTTTCACTCCCCCCAACACACTAACTGTTCTTGATGTCATATTTTACATCATTTTGTTTAGTGTATCCCTTAATTACTTATTGCAGATATACACGATTTTATTACCTTTGTCTTTTGCCCTCCCTCCTAACTTTATACATGGCTGATTTACTGTATATTTGCCTTTACTAATGAGATTTTTCCTTTCATAATTTTCGTGTTTCTAGTTGCAGCCTTTCTTTTTCACTTAGAGAAGTCCCTTTAACATTTCTTGTAAAGCTGGTGTGGTGTGATCTCTTTTAGCTTTTGCTTGTCTGTAACATTTTTGATTTCTCCATCAAATCTGATTGAAAGCCTTGCTGGGTAGAGTGTTCTTGGTTGTGGTTTTTCCCTTTCATCACTTTAAATATATCGGGCCACTCCATTTTGGCCTACAGAGTTTCTGCTGAAAAGTCAGCTGATAGCCTTATGGGAGATCCCTTGTATGAAACTTGTTCTCTGCCCCTTGCTCTCTCACTTCTCCTTCTGAGACCCCTATAATGTGAATGTTAGTATGCTTGACGTTGTCCCAGAGGTCTCTTAAACTGCCCTCATTTCTTTTTGTTCTTTTTTTCTGTTCCTTTACACTGATTTCCCTTACTCTGTCTTCCAGTTTGTTGATCCATTCCTCTGAATCATCTAATCTACTGTTGACTACTTCTAGTGTATTTTTCATTTCAATGATTGTATTCTTCATCTCTGGTCTTCTTCATATTTTCTAACTGTTAAAAACTTCTAACTTCTCATTCTTTTTATCCAGTCTTCTTCTGAGTTCTTTGAACATATTTATGATCATTAACTTGAACTGTCTATAGGGTAGATTTCCTATCTCCACTTCACTTAGTTCTTCTTCTGGGGTTTTATCTTATTCCTTCATTTGGAAGATATTCCTCTGTTACATCATTTTGCTTAATTTGCTGTTTTTATTTCTATGTATCTGTAGGTTGGTTATGTTTCCTGTGCTTGGAGAAGTGACCTTTTGGAGGAGACCTCCTATGTCTCACAGTAGCGTATTCCCCTCTGGTCACCAGAGCTCTATGCTCTAGAGTTGTCCCCTATTTGGGCTGTGTGGGTCCTTCTGTTGTGGCAGGCTGACTACTGTGGGCAATCTGGTAGATGTGGCTGGCCCCCAGTCCAGTTGGTTGCCATGTTCTGTCTTGTGTGGAAGCTGCTGGCCACTGGTTGTCAGGGCTGAGTCATGAGGCTGATAGCTGCAGGACCTCAGGTGGTTTTGTGTCTAGTGCTGGGCCACTGGTAGGCAGAGCCAGGTCAGGCATGGGTGGTTGTGAGACCAAGGGTTCCATATCTATTTTCAGTCTACTGGTGAGCAGAGCCAGCTCCTGACACAACTGGCTGTGGGGTCTAAATTGTCCCAAGACTAGTGTTGGCCTATGATGAGTGGAGATGATCCTAGGGCAGCTGAGTGAGGGGTCCAAGGTGTCTTGAAGCTGGGGTTGGACTGCTAGGGCCAAGGCCAGCAGGTTGTAGGGTTGGTGCCTACCCACTGGTGGATGAGGATGGTCCTGGGGCTAGTACCAGTTCATTGGTGGGCACAGCCAGGTCCCAGGGCCTCTGACTGCAGGGTCCTTGTGTTCCCAGGGCTAGTGTTGGTGCACTGGTATATGAGTTGTGGTGCACTGGTATATGTATATGTGCCCTGATGGGCAGGGTATGGTCCTGGGATGGCTGTGGGCTCAGGAGGCCTTAAGGCAGAAGCCCTGCTAGTGGCTGGGACTGTGTTCTCAACCAGCTTGCTGCTTGGCTTGAGGCATCCCAGTACTGGTGCTGAAAGGCTGGTGGGTGGGGCCAGGTCCCTGCACTAATAAGCTAGAGGGAGAATTCCAAAATGGTGCTTGCCAGCACCAGTTCCCACATGGTAGAACGAGTTCCTCAAAATGGCTGCCTCCAGTGTCTATGTCCCCAGGGTGAGCTACAGTTTCCTCCAGCTTCTCCATGAGGCTCCACAATATCAGCAGGTGGGTCTGATCCAGGCTCCTTTCAAATTACTGCCTCTTCCCTGGGTCCCTGAGTACAGGGAATTTTGTGTTACCTTTTAAGACTGGAATGTCTACTTCCCACAACCCTCTCACACCCCTGAAAGTAAGCCCCATTGACTTTCAAAGTCAAACATTCTGGGGGTTCATATTTCTGGTGCAAGACCCCAGGGAAGGGGAGCCCAATGTGGGGCTCAAACCCCTTGTTCCTTGGGAAGAAACTCTACAATTATAATAGTCCTCCCATTTGTGAGTCACCCACCTTGGGTTATGGGTCTTGACTATACTGTATCTTCACTCTTCTACCTGTCTCATTGTGGCTTCTTCTTTATATCTCTAGTTGTAGGAGATCTTTTCTTCTAGTCTCCCAGTTTTTCTCATCAATAGTTGCTCTGTAAATAGTTATAATTTTGTTATGCCCATGAGCTCAGGGTCTTCCAACTCCACTCTTTTGGCCCTGCCCTAGATTAATACTTTTAAAAAAGAGACGTCAGAGAGCTCTCTCCTCTTTTCTACCATGTAAGAACACAGTGTGAAGATGCCCGTCTATGAACCAGTAAGTGGACTCTAACTAGACACTGAGTCCGTTGGTTCCCTCATCTTGGATTTCCCAGCCTCCTGAACTGTGAGAAAAAAAATGTGTGTTGTTTAAGCCATATAGATAATGGTATTTTTGACATAGTGGCTGGCATGGACTAAGCCACAGGGGATGCTCCTCCTCAGCCCCCTTTTCACTTTACATTTTCTTTCCAAGAAAGATCCTTCTAGTACATGGTATGACTTCAACCACAATTTGTGTGCTGCTTATACATGTATCTGGTATGTAGCTCAAGTGACTCTTTTTAGTCCCACATCCATATATTCAACTCTGTCATAGACATCTTAATCTTACCGTGTCCCAAACTGAACTTATCATCTCTCATGTCCCAACTTGTCCCTTCTCTTATCTTGGGTTTGATCACCCACGTCAGCAACCAGACTCTTCCTTTTCCCTCTCCTTCAACTAGCATATAAAACCAGGTATCAAGTTTTGCTGAATCTGACTTCTTCCATTTATCCACCCCCCTCCCCGCCCCACTTCAACTAAGGCCTTCATTATTGCTTAGCTGGATTCTTCCAATAGCCTTGGAATATCTCCTTGTTTTTAGTCTCATTCTCCTCTTCATCAGTTTAGTTTCTAACGTGTGAATTGAAGTATAACACTCCCCTGCCCCAAATCCTTTCTTTACATCTCCTTGAAAGACTTCAGGATAAAATCCAAACTCCTAATCTTGGACACTAAAACCTTAGCACTATGGACCTGGTTTTCTTTCCTTTTCTTTCAACCACATTAAAACATCCTCAGTTTCTTGAACTAGCTAAGTTCTCTGGCTTCTCAGATATTACCCTTGTTCATCCTCATTATGTAACATACTTCCCCCATTCTTCAAAAGAACCACACCTATTAACTTCTCTCCCAGCAGCCTCCTCTGATAACACAGAGTTATATTATGCAGTCATTCTAAGTGACCCCATAGTTTCAGAACTACATTTTAATGCTTTGCTTCTCTAGCTGGTTCCTCCATGAGACTGCGAGCTGCTTAAGAGCAGAAAAGAGTGTAGCTTTTATTTCTACATCCTCAGATATAGCTCAAGAAATATCCAATAGATAGAAGGAAGAAGAAGAGCAAAGGAGAATCTGGCATTTACCTCCACTAAAATAGTGCTCACCAAGATCAACGTTACCAGTGACCACACAATTACTAAATGCATTGGACATAATTTTTGCTAATCTGGATACAGTTTTGAAACTCTTTTCCTTGTTTCTTTGTATTGTTTTTTGAGACATTGCTTTCTCTTAGACTCCTGTCTATCAGATAGATCTTTCTCATTTTCCTCTTCGGGATCCTTTTCTTCTGCTTGCTTCTTAAATATTAAGCTTACCTCCTACCTCAGGATAGTGTCCTGGGTCTCCAGATCTTTTAGTTTCACTGGAGACCGAGGTCCAAGCTGGAGCTTACTCAGACACCTGCAGTGTTGTACTGCCACCTACTGGAACCAGCAAGAGGCCAGCCAGCAAAAGTAGAGCCCCTCATCCTAGGGTGTTGCAAATAGGTTTTGCTATTCTCTGCTGGCTAAGACATCAAATGCTTCAGCAAATCACTGGGCAACAGGGAGATTGGTTCAAGATGGCGGAGTAGAAGGATGTGCTCTCACTCCCTCTTGCAAGAGGTCCTTGCAAGAGGACCAGAATCACAACTAACTGCTGAGCAATCATTAACAGGAAAACACTGAAACTCACCAAAAAAGATACCCCACATCCAAAGACAAAGGAGAAGTCACAATGAGATGGTAGGAGGGGCGCAATCACAATAAAATCAAATTCCCTAACTGCTGGGTGGGTGACTCACAAACTGGAGAACACTTATACCACACAAGTCCACCCACTGGAGTGAATGTTCTGAGCCCCACATCAGGCTTCCTAACCTGGGGGTCCAGCAATGAGAGGAGGAATTCCTAGAGAATCAGACTTTGAAGGCTAGTTGGATTTGATTGCAGGACTTTGACAGGACTGGGGGAAACAAAGACTCCAAGTATGAAGGGCACACACAAAGTAGTGTGTGCATTGGACCCAGGGAAAGGAGCAGTGACCCCATAGGAGACTGAACCAGACCTACCTGTTAGTGTTGGAGGGTCTCCTGCAGAGGCGGGGGATGGCTGTGTCTCACCATAAGGCCAAGGACACTGGAAGCAGAAGTTCTGAGAAGTACTCCTTGGAGTGAGACCTCCCAGAGTCCACCATTAGCCACACCAGAGAGCCTGGGTAGGCTCCAGTGTTGGGTCCCCTTACACCAAGTGACCAACAAGGAGGGAACCCAGACCCACCCATCAGCAGACAAGCAGATTAAAGTTTTACTGAGCTCTGCACACCAGAGGAACAGTCAGCTCTATCCACCACCAGTCTCTCCCATCAGAAAACTTGCTCAAGCCTTTTAGATAGCTTTATCCACCAGAGGACAGACAGCAGAAGCAAGAAAAAGTACAATCCTGCAGCCTGTGGAATAAAAACCACGTTCACAGAAAGATAGACAAGATGAAAAGGCAGAGGGTTATGTACCAGATGAAGGAACAAGATAAACCCCCCAGAAAAATAACTAAATGAGGTGCAGATAGGCAACCTTCCAGAAAAAGACTTCAGAATAATGATAGTGAAGATGATCCAGGACCTTGGAAAAAAAATGGAGGCAAAGATCAAGAAGATGCAAGAAATGCTTAACAAATATCTAGAAGAATTAAAGAACAAACAAACAGAGATGAACAATACAATAACTGAAATGAAAACTACACTAGAAGGAATCAGTAGCAGAATAATTGAGGCAGAAGAATGGATAAGTGACCTGGAAGACAGAATGGTGGAATTCAGTGCTGCAGAACATAATAAAGAAAAAAGAATGGAAAGAAATGAAGACAGCCTAAGAGACCTCTGGGACAACACTAAATGCACCAACATTCAAATTATAGGGGTCCCAGAAGGAGAAGAGAGAGAGAAAGGACCAGAGAAAATATTTGAAGAGATTATAGTCAAAAACTTCCATAACATGGGAAAGGAAATGGCCACCCAAATCCAGAAAGTGCAGAGAGTCCCATATAGGATAAACCCAAGGTGAAACACGCCATGACACATCGTAATCAAATTGGAAAAAATAAAGACAAAGAAAAATTATATTGAAAGCAGCAAGGGAAAAACGACAAATAACACACAAGGGAACTCCCATAAGGTTAACAGATGATTTCTCAGCAGAAACTCTACAAGGCAGAAGAGAGTGGCATGACATATTTAAAGTGATGAAAGGGAAGAACCTACAACCAAGAACCTACAACCAACTCTACTGGCAAGGATCTCACTCAGATTTGATGGAGAAATCAAAAGCTTTACAGACAAGCAAAAGCTAAGAGAATTCAATACCACCAAACCAGCTCTACAACAAATGCTAAAGGAACTTCTCTAAGTGGGAAACACAGGAGAAAAGGACTTACAACAAACCCATAACAATTAAGAAAATGGTAATAGGAACATACATATCAATAATTACCTTAAACGTGAATGGATTAAATGTTCCGACCAAAAGACACAGGCTCGTTAAATGGACACAAAAACAAGACCTATATATATGCTGTCTACAAGAGACCCACTTCAGACCTAGGGACACATACAGACTGAAAGTGAGGGGATGGAAAAAAGATATTCCATGCAATGGAAATCAAAAGAAAGCTGGAGTATCAATACTCATAGCAGATAAAATAGGTTTTAAAATAAAGAATGTTACAAGAGACAAGGAAGGACACTACATAATGATCAAGGGATCAATCCAAGAAGAAGGTATAACAATTATAAATATATATGCACCCAACATAGGAGCACCTCAATACATAAGGCAACTGCTAACAGCTATAAAAGAGGAAATCAACAGTAACAAAATAATAGTGGGGGACTTTAACACCTCACTTACACCAATGGACAGATCATCCAAAATAAAAATAAATGAGGAAACAGAAGTTTTAAATGACACAATAGACCAGATATATTTAATTGATATTTATAGGACATTCCATTCAAAACCAGCAGATTATACTTTTTTCTCAAGTGCTCATGGAACATTCTCCAGGATAGATCACATCTTGGGTCACAAATCAAGCCTCAGTAAATTTAAGAAAATTGAAATCATATCAGCATCTTTTCTGACCACAACGCTATGAGAATAGAAGTGGATTACAGGGAAAAAAACGTAAAACACAAACACATGGAGGTTAAACAATACGTTACTAAATAACCAAGAGATGACTGAAGAAATCAAAGAGGAAATAAAAAAATACCTAGAGAGAAATGACAATGAAAATATGACAATCCAAAACCTATGGGATGCAGCAAAAACAGTTCTAAGAGGGAAGTTTATAGCTATAAAAGCCTACCTCAAGAAACAAGAAACACCTTAAATAAACAATCTAACCTTACACCTAAAGGAACTAGAGAAAGAAGAACAAACAAAACCCAAAGTTAGCAAAAGGAAAGAAATCATAAAGATCAGAGCAGAAACAAATGAAATAGAAACAAAGAAAACAATAGTAAAGATCAATAAAATAAAAGCTGATTCTTTGAGAAGATAAACAAAACTGATAAACCATTAGCCAGACTCATCAAGAAAAAGAGAGAGAGGACTTAAATCAATAAAATTAGAAATGAAAAAGGAGAAGTTACAACAGACACAGCAAAAATACAAAACATCCTACGAGACTACTACAAGCAACTCTATGTCAATAAAATGGACAACCTGGAAGAAATGGACAAATTCTTAGAAAGGTATAACCTTCCAAGACTGAACCAGGAAGAAATAGAAAGTATGAACAGAGCAATCACAAGTAATGAAATTGAAACTGTGATTAAAAGTCTTCGAACAAACAAAAGTCCAGGACCAGATGGCTTCACAGGTGAATTCTACCAAACATTTAGAGAAGAGCTAACACCAACACTTCTCAAACTCTTCCAAAAAATTGCAGAGGAAGGAACACTCCTAAACTCATTCTATGAGGCCACAATCACCCTGATACCAAAAGCAGAGAAAGATACTACAAAAAAAAGAAAATTATAGGTCAATATCACTCATGAATATATATGCAAAAATCCTCAACAAAATACTAGCAAACAGAATCCAGCAACACATTAAAAGGATCATACACCAGGATCAAGTGGGATTTATCCCAGGGATGCAAGGATTTTTCAATATACGCAAATCAATCAGTGTGATACACCATATTAACAAACTGAAGAATAAAAACCATATGATCGGGAGAGGGGGGAAGATGGCGGAAGAGTAAGACGCGGAGATCACCTTCCTCCCCACACATACATCAGAAATACATCTACATGTGGAACAGCTCCTACGGAACACCTACTGAATGCTGGCAGAAGACCTCAGACCTCCCAAAAGGCAAGAAACTCCCCACGTACTTGGGTAGGGCAAAAGAAAAAACAGAGACAAAATAATACGGATGGGACCTGCACCAGTGGGAGGGAGCTGTGAAGGAGGAAAGGTTTCCACACACTAGGAAGCCCCTTCACAGGTGGAGACTCGGGTGGCGGAGGGGAGAAGCTTCGGGGCCGCGGAGGAGAGCACAGCCACAGGGGTGCGGAGGGCAAAGCGGAGAGATTCCTGCATAGAGGATTGGTGCCGACCAACACTCACCTGCCCGAGAGGCTTGTCTGCTCACCCGCCAGGGTGGCGGGGGCTGGCAGCTGAGGCTCTGGCTTCGGTCGGATCGCAGGGAGAGGACTGGTGGCGTGAACATAGCCGGAAGGGGTTAGCGCACCACTGCTAGCCGGGAGGGAGTCCGGGGAAAAGTCTAGACCTGCCGAAGAGGCAAGAGACCTTTTCTTCCCCCTTTGATTCCTGGTGCATGAGGAGAGGGGATTAAGAGCGCTGCTTAAAGGAGCTCCAGAGACGGGCGCGAGGCGCGGCTATCAGCGTGGACCACAGAGACGGACAAGAGATGTTAAGGCTGCTGCTGCCGCCACCAAGAAGCCTGTGTGCCAGCACAGGTCACTATCCACACCTCCCTTTCCAGGGAGCCTGTGCAGTCTGCCACTGCCGGGGTCCCTGGAGCCAGGGACAACTTCCCTGGGAGAACGCATGGGGCGCCTCCGGCTGTTGCAACGTCCCACTGGCTTCTGCCGCCGCAGGCTCAACCCGCATCCGTACCCCTCCCTCCCCCAGCCTGACTGAGCCAGAGCCCCCGAATCAGCGGCTCCTTTAACCCCGTCCTCTCTGAGCGAAGAACAGACGCCCTCAGGCGACCTACACACAGAGGCAGGGCCAAATCCAAAGCTGAGCCCCGGGAGCTGTGCGAACAAAGAAGAGAAAGGGAAATGTCTCCCAGCAGCCTCAGGAGCAGCGGATTAAATCTCCAATATCAACTTGATGTACCCTGAATCGGTGGAATACCTGAATAGACAACGAATCATCCCAAATTGAGGAGGAGGACTTTGAGAGCAAGATTTACTATTTTTTCCCCTTTCCTCTTTCTGTGAGTGTGTATGTGTATGCTTCTGTGTGAGATTTTGTCTGTACAGCTTTGCTTTCACCATTTGTCCTAGGGTTCTGTCCATTCATTTTTTGGTTTGTTTTCTTTTACTTAAAAATTTTTTTTCTTAATAATTATTTTCTATTTTAATAACTGTATTTTATTTTATCTTACTTTGTTTTATCCTCTTTCTTTCTTTCTTTCTTTCTTTCTTTCTTTCTTTCTTCCTTTCTTTCTTTCTTTCTTTCTTTCTTTCTTTCTTTCTTTCTTTCTTTCTCTCTACTTCTTCTCCCTTTTATTCTGAGCCATGTGGATGAAAGGCTCTTGGTGCTGCAGCCAGGAGTCAGTGCTGTGCCTCTGAGGTGGGAGAGGCAACTTCAGGACACTGGTCCACAAGAGACCTCCCAGCTCCACGTAATATCAAACGGTGAAAAGAGATCTCCATCTCAACACCAACACGCAGCTTCACTCAATGACCAGCAAGCTACAGTGCTGGAAACCTATGCCAAAAAACTAGCAAGAGAGGAACACAACCCCACCCATTAGTAGAGTAGCTGCCTAAAATCAAAATAAGTCCACAGACACCCCAAAACACACCACCAGATGTGGACCTGCCCACCAGAAAGACAAGATCCAGCCTCATCCACTAGAACACAGGCACTAGTCCCCTCCACCAGGAAACCTACACAACCCACTGAACCAAATTTAGCCACTGGGGACAGACACCAAAAACAATGGGAACTACGAACCTGCAGCCTGCGAAAAGGAGAACCCAAACACAGTAAGATAAGCAAAATGAAAAGACAGAAAAACACACAGCAGATGAAGGAGCAAGATAAAAACCCACCAGACCTAACAAATGAAGAGGAAATAGGCAGTCTACCTGAAAAGGATTCAGAATAGTGATAGTAAAGATGATCCAAAATCTTGGAAATAGAATAGAGAAAATCCAAGAAACATTTAACAAGGACCTAGAAGAACTAAACAGGAAACAAGCAATGATGAACAACACAATAAATGAAATTAAAAATACTCTAGAAGGGAACAACAGCAGAATAACTGAGGCAGAAGAACTGATAAGTGACCTGGAAGATAAAATAGTGGAAACAACTACTGCAGAGCAGAATAAAGAAAGAAGAGTGAAAAGAACTGAGGACAGACTCAGAGATCTCTGGGACAACATTAAATGCACCAACATTTTAATTATAGGGGTTCCAGAAGAAGAAGAGAAAAATAAAGGGACTGAGAAAATATTTGAAGTGATTATAGTTGAAAACTTCCCTAATATGGGAAAGGAAAGAGTTAATCAAGTCCAGAAAGCACAGAGAGTCCCATACAGGATAAATCCAAGGAGAAACATGCCAAGACACATATTAATCAAACTGTCAAAAATTAAATACAAAGAAAGCATATTAAAAGCAGCAAGGGAAAAACAACAAATAACACACAAGGGAATCCCCATAAGGTTAACAGCTGATCTTTCAGCAGAAACTCTGCAAGCCAGAAGGGAGTGGCAGGACATATTGAAAGTGATGAAGGAGAAAAACCTACAACCAAGATTACTCTACCCAGCAAGGATCTCATTCAGATTTTATGGAGAAATTAAAATCTTTACAGACAAGCAAAGGCTGAGAGAGTTCAGCACCACCAAACCAGCTTTACAACAAATGCTAAAGGAACTTCTCTAGGCAAGAAACACAAGAGAAGGAAAAGACATACAATAACAAACCCAAAACAATTAAGAAAATGGGAATAGGAACATACATATCAATAATTACCTTAAATGTAAATGGATTAAATCCTCCCACCAAAAGACACAGACTGGCTGAATGGATACAAAACAAGACCCATATGTATTCTGTCTACAAGAGACCCACTTCAGACCTAGGGACACATACAGGCTGA